>NC_043705.1:62466306-62493793 GCF_006229205.1 Suricata suricatta
TCCTGGGTTCGAGCCCCGCGTCGGGCTCTGTGCTGACAGCTAGCTCAGAGCCTGGAGCCTGCTTCCGGTTCTGTGTCTCCTTCTCTCTCTGCCCCTCCCCCTCTCATGCTCTGTCTCTCTCTCTCTCTCTCTCTCTCTCTGTATCAAAAATAAATAAAACATTAAAATATTTTTTTAAAGCTGTGTTTTCTTCTAGGAGTTTTATGGTTTTAGGTCTTATGCTCAAGTCTTCAATCCATTTCAAGTTAATTTTTGTGTATGGTATAAAACAATGGTCCAATTTTATTCTTTTGGATGTGGCTGTCTAGTTATTTGAACATTTATAAAAAGACTGACCTTTCCCAAATGTGTATTCTTGGCTCCTTTGTCTTGTATAAATTGACTATATATACCTGGGTTTATTTCTGGACTCTCTATTTTGTTCCACTGCTCCATGTATCTGTTTTTATACCAATACTTTGTTGTTTAAATGCTTATAGCTTAAAAATATAGTTTTAAGCCTGGAAGCATAATGCCTCCAGCTTTGCTCTTCTTTCTCAAGATTGCTTTGGATATTTGGAGTCCTTTGCGGTTCCATACAAATATTAGTATTATTTGTTCTGTGATAAGGCCAATGGAATTTTGATAAACAGTACACTGAATTTTAGATTGCTTTGGATAGAATGCATGTTTTTAACAATGTTAATTCTTCCAATCCATTAAAATGAAATACCTTTACTTTTATCATCTTCAATTTCTTTCATCAATGTCTTCTAATAAGTTTTCAGTATACAGGTTTTTCACCTCCTTGGTTAAATATATCCCTTAATGTTTAATTTCTTTGATACAATTGTAAATGAGATTGCTTTCTTAATGTCTCTAATAGTTTGCTATTATTTTGTTGAAGCACAACAGACTTTTATATACTGATTTCATATTCTACAACTTTACTGACATTTTTGTTAGTTATAATAGTTTTTTTGGTGGAATGTCTAGGATTTTCTATGTATAATATCCTGTCATCTGCAAATATTGATAGTTTTACTTACTTTTTTACAGTGTTAATATCTTTTATTTCTTTTCCTTGCCTAATTGCTTTGACAAGACTTCAGTACTTTGTCAAATAAAAGCGATGAAAATGGCCACCCTTGTCTTATTCCTGATCTTCGAGAATAAGCTTTCAGCTTTTCACCATTGAGTATGGTGTTAGCTGTCAGCTTATCGTGTATGAGCTTTATCATGTTGAGGAACACTTGCTCTATACCCACTCTGTCCAGGTTCTTTATCATAAATGGGTGTTGAGGAATGCCCTGGGGTGGTTCAGTCACCTAAGCATCCAACTTTAGCTCAGGTCATGATCTTGCAGCTCGTGGGTTCAAGCCTCGCGTCGTGCTCTGTGCTAACAGCCTAGAGCCTGGAGCCTGTTTCAGATTCTGTGTGTCTCTCTCTGACCCTTCCTCACTTGTGTTCTGTCTCTCTATCTCTCAAAAATAAATAGTTAAAGTAAAAATTAAAAAAATAAATGGATGTTAAATTTTGCCAAATCCTTTATCTGTATCCGTGGAGATATGATATTTATCCTTCATTTCATTCATGTGATGTACCACACTGATTGATTTGCAGATGTTGAAGCACTATTGCATCACCAGAGTGAATCCTACCTGATATGATGTATGATCTTTTTAATGTATTGTCGAATTAAGTTTATTAATATTTAGTTGAAGATTTTTGCATCTGTGTTCATCAGAAATACTGGTTTGTAATTTTCTTTTCTTTCTTGTGGCATCTTTGCCTGATTTTGGTATCAGGGCAATGCTTGCCTCAAAAAAAATAGATTTGGAAATGATTCCTTCTCTTCTTCTGTGTTTCAGGAAGAGTTTGAGAAGAATTGGTATCCATTTTTCTTTAAATGTTTGGTAGAAATCACTAGTGAAACCTTATCTGGTTCCAGACTTCTGTTTGTTAGAAGGTTTTTGATTAGTGATTCAATCTCTTACCAATAACCAGTCTATTCAGACTTTTTATTCATAATTCAGTTTTGGTAGGTTGAGTATTTAGGAACCTACCTCTTTCTCTAGGTTGTCCAATTTGTTGGTGTGTAATTTTTATAGTGGTCTCTTATGATGCTTTATATGTCTGCGGTCAGTTGTAACATGTCCTCTTTCAATTCTATTTTTATTTATTTGAGTCCTCTGTCTTTTGTTCTTAGTAAATCCTGTTAAGGTTTATCCATTTTATCTCTTTAATAAAAACAGTCTTAGTTTCACTAATCTTTTCTCTTTTCCTTTTAGTCTCTGTTTCATTTATTTCGACTCTGGTCTTTGTTATTTCCTTCCTCTTACTAAGTTTTAGCTTCATTGTCCTTCAGTAGTATCTTTTAATATCACAACTGCAATCTTATAGTAAGCATAGTTTGGTAACCTGCTTTTCACTATTGTAATACCAATGTTTTATCATGCTTTTGTAAATTTTAATGACAGTATAATATTTCATTGAACAGAAGTATCATGTTTTTAATGACTCTTTTACTGGTGGTTTTATGTACTTGAATTTCAGATAGTGTCATGATAAACACATCATTTCATGAAGGTTTTGTAAATGTCTGATTTGTTTCTTAAGGTTAGCTTCCAGAATTGCAAATACCAGCTCAAATACTGGGTACAGTTTGAAAAATCTAAAAGCATAAAGCTAAATTGCTTTCAGATATGTTTTCTAATATACATCCCCACCAGCTGTGCATACAAATTCAGGACTTTTCAAAGAGATCGAGGCCCACTCCACATTAATTCTAAAATAAATTATTATAAGGAAAAAATTACATTTGCCATTAAATGCTTTTTAATGCTTGATAATGCTTTCAGGTTTAATTCAAGTATATAATTATAGAACTTTATTTTAATAATACTGGTGTTCTATGTTTTCAAAGAAGCAAGGAAGGAAGACAGAAAGACTTAGATGCATTTTAGAAGATTCAGCAAATTTATTATTCAGTAGTTATATTTAGTTTGTAATATATTAAACTAAAAATATATCTAGAAAAGGTACATATGTCTTATTGAAATTAAAGCATAATGTATATTAACTATATCCATTTATAATTGTCATGTCTTAGCTTTTCCCATGTAGTCAAAACTACAATTTGTTTGGTATTATTCTTTCTTCTGTAATACAACTCCCAATTACATTACTCATGGAGAAAATGGCCCTGTTGGAATGATCTTCCTTTATGTCATTTCCATAAAGACTTTGTGGTGAATATAAGGTCTTCTTGAACACTTTTAAGCAATTTTATGATGCCATAACCCACTTCGTTGTAGTATTCACTTAATAAATAGCTAATGAGTCCCTTCGCCATGAAGGCACAGTACTAGAAACTTAGTAGATAAATATGGAAATACCTTGATCTAGAGTGGAGTTAGGGTGCTATGAACAATACATTATGCGAGCACAGGGGGCACATTTCAATTCACCAAGAGATATTATTTGAGCTAAGACTTGATGGATGAGAAGTGGGTCAGAGAATATTGGAAAAACATCACAAGCAGTAAGAACAACATATGCAAAGATATACAGATTTTTTTTAAGCCCAGTGCTTTCTAGGAGCTATAGGTAATAAGTATCAGTGAGTAAAATAAGGGTTGAGCTGGAAAGGTTTGGAATAGATACAAAGCAGATTGAAGAAATTTTTGTGTTGTAATTATAACTCTGGCATCTATGTAATAAATATTTTGGAAATAGGGAAAGTCTGTAGGTGATGACATTTGGGAAGTTATTATATGAGCCTGAAAGAGACACTAGTGTTTGTCTTTCAAACAAATAAGGGAAAATAAGGTACCTTTTATGAGAAAGGTAGCAAAAGCAGTAAGACAAGAATTGATTAAATATGGAAGATGCTGTCCTAAAACCAATTTTGTAAAAATTACCTCAGTGATGGATTATCCAGCAAGATCTCATTAGCTCGTTACAACTCAAAAGGTTAATTTGAATTGTTTCAAGTCTGAATTACAGAATATTTGCCTATAAGAGAAACTTTCAATATACTTAGGCACAGAAAGTTTGTCAGTCACACTTTGGTGGTATTCAAAAAAGAATGAAGGGGACCTTCATTCACATGGGGAATCCTTACTATCAGACAATATTATTACCAAATTTAAGATGACATATTAGTTTGCTAGGGCTGCTATAACATAGCACCACTGACTGCATGGTTTACATGACAAAAATTTATTTCTCACAATTTTGGAGGCTCGAAGTTCAAGATCAAGGTGCCAGCAGGGTTGATTTCCTCTGAGGCCTCTTTTGTTGGCTTGTAGATGGCAGTTTTCTCCTGGTTTTTCTTCTGTGTGTGTCTGTATCCAAATCTCCTGTTCTTTTAAGGGCACAAGTTATATTGTATTGGGGCCTACTTTAATGGCCTCATTTCACCTTGATTATGTTTTGTAGATCCTGTCTTCAAATACAGTCACGTTCTTAGGTACCAAGTTAGGATTTCAACAGAGGAATTTCAGAGGACACAATTGAACCTATAATAGATATGGACTGGAATGAAGATTTCAAAAGGTAATTTCATTTCCATATCATTACAATAAAAAATTAAAAATGAATATCACATGAAGGACATTACATAAATTAAGAAAATTTGAGTGAAACAATTTTGTAAATTAAAGCAACTAAATTCAGGGTACCATTCCCAATTAATGAATAAGAGAGTGTCTTTTTTTAAGGTTTATTTATTTATTTATTTTGAGAGAGAAAGAGAGAGAGAGAGAGAGAGAGAGAAAGTGATCATAAGCCAGGGCAGGGGGTGGGGGACAGAGACAGGGAGAAAGAGAGAATTCCAAGCAGGCTCCGTGCTGTCAGCACAATAGCCCCATTTGATCCCACAAACTGTGAGATCATGACCTGAGTGGAAATCTGGAGTCAGAGGCTTAACCGACTGAGCCACACAGATGCCCTGAGACTGTCTTAATACTAATTAATATTGATTATTTATTTACTAGAGAGGCCTAGTAACAACAGAAAAGAAAGAAATTTTGAAGGTATTTCATTATATTCCACAACGCTTATCATATATGACCATGTTCATCATATACTTTATGTTTACTTGTCAGAAAAATTGGAATATTATCTATTCAGCAATGGGAAGCAAACTGGAGAGGGCTTTGTAGTTATTGTTCAGATGGCTTTACACCACAATTATAAAGAAGCAGACTTTTTATCAATCAGGATTTGTAAAGACAAAAATGATCACTAGTTGGAGAATGTGTCTGGAGTGTGCTAAAGCAGGTGACACTGACACTAAATGGAACTTCACTTTGGAACTTAAGATTGAGAAGAGCTAGTGTCAGGTGTTGGGTTTTAAAAGACTTGGTGGACTGTTTACTGGTTGTTGTTGTTGTTGTTAATTTCTATATTGGAGCACTTCATACTATGCACTAAAATACTATAGCAACCTAAAATGTTGTAGTTTTTTTTCGGAAACAAAACAAAATGTCATACCATCTCTGGACACTCAAACAAAATAAATGCTAAGACCTTCTGAGCCGTGGTTATCATAGCACCATGGAAAGCAAGAATCTCAGGTCTTACTCCCACGTGTTTCACTTCCTCTCAAATTTAACATCTTTGTAGTCCTCCCTCTCCCTTTGTAAGAAAACTGTACAAATGAGTAGCTATTTGTTTCACATTTTGCCAGGGGTGTGGGGCAGAGATCAAAGGTGGAGATGGGTAGAGAGTACAGCATCTGATAAGAATTCTGAGATTTTCAAAGTATATCTCTCCATAAAATACAGTGATGAAAAGCAGCAATTACCCAGTTGCTAGACAATGACAACAGCAAACAATAACAACAGAAAGACTTAGGTGAGGGTGTGGGGGAGTGAAAAGTAGTATTTATGTATTCCTACTCTTAGTGTGTTAGATTATTTGTATGCTCTGTGTAATTCAGTCTTTAAAACGATTAAGAAACTAAGGGTCAGAGAGGTTAAATAATTTTCCCAGTTTACTCTGGCCAACCAACAGTGGAATTGGTATTTTACAATAAGTCTGGATTCCCAAGTCATGCTTACATCCCCAGTGTGGTCAATTACCAGAAGGCCAAGGTGGTCAATTCCACTGCACAAATGTAGTCAGAATAATCAAGAGAGGCAAAGAGTCATATTTGTTTGGATTAAACAACCCAACCTGGAAACTACTTAATATAAGGTGGAAAATAGGATTTCAAAAGAAAAGAAGAAGGAGAAGAACAAGAACACGAAAGTAAGTTTCATCGAAGAGGGCAAGCGAGCAAGTGAGTGATTAAAAATAAATCTCTCGTGATTTGCTCCCAGAGGCAAGAAAAAGAATATTTTTCAATCCTGCTTAGCCCAAAGTAATCTGAATTATTTAAAGTATTATAACCAGTGGACAAAGCAGAGAGCTTATTATATCCTTTCACAAGCCACGACTTCTCAGATGCAGGAAGTGCCCGTTACAAGGGACCACACTATCCATGGTCCAGGGTGCAGCCTTCTGTGATGTAAGAACAGAATGCCACAGCTGTACCTCATGGGTGTTGGGAATACTGTCCTACACAGCAAGACCAGGTCACGTATTTTCCATTCTGGCTGAAACAAGAATATTTACAGTCCTAGTGGGCACTCAAATACATGCGGAGTTCTGAAGCCAAAGAGAAACTTGCGCACCCTCCAGGCCAGTGCGTTACGAATGAGAGTCAATGTCAGTAGACACACCAGTAGTTCAGTGCAGAATCCCAGATTACAGAGCTCAAGATTTCTGAAATCTACTCCTCCAAAATAAATGCATAGTTTCATTTGCAAAGTAGGACATCATTACCTAAAGATAACAGCATCTGCAGAAATACTTTCTTAGCAACTAAATCACAAGGTCTTCCTCAGAGCTTCCTTTAGGCTAGAAATAGTCCCTGCTTAGCCAGCTGGCCTGAAAAACTAACAACAAACATGAAAACCAGAAAAATTACGCAGCTCATCCTATCCCTTCCTCTACTCCTGAGAGGAGTATCTGTAGCATGTGTTAGGAGGATTATAGAGCTCGTGGAAGGAAGAAATGCCTAGATTTTCTTCCTATGTGCCTTGTCTTCATGCCTGGTAGAAATATCTACCTTTCTAGTTAATCAAATGTACAACTTTTTATTCAACTGCTTTTTTTTTTCTTTCCTGATTTAAGGCTGGTACTATTTGCAAAGCCCATGATAGCTGTGATTTACTTAGCAGCCTCAGTTCTGCTGCCAGTGAGCCCAGGCCAACCACCGACACTCAGGGTTACTAGTAACTACGAATCTGGGTCCCTGGGCGCACTGGGTAGTACTGATTTACCAGCAGCCTAAGAAATCTCAAAGGACACCTTCATGTCCTGCCTCTAGAGACATGTTTTAGAAGCTCTTGATACTGCTATTCTAATTTCATCCAGTTGTTTTCCAAATTGATTTGCAAAGAAAGAAAATACTTCCATATTAATGCCATACTGATTATAAAGAAAAAAATAAGCTTTTGTCAGATTTATACCTTTAATTTACAAGCTGCATTTTAAATTTACACATGAGGAAAAAAATAAATTTACACATGAGCCCAGCAAAAGGGACAATAATTCCATAACAAGGCATCTGAAAAATATTTTTTCTTATTTACTTTGACCTAAACAAATAGGCAGAAGGACTCTTCTAACAGATATTCTTGAATCACTTGTATTATCATATTTTCATGGAACACTAATTATATGCAAGATATTATCATAGGTGCTAAGGAAGTAGGAAGATGTATGAAATAAAAACCCTGCTTCTATGAATCCTGGTCTGAGTAAATTTAATTAACACATATTTAAAATGCAGTGCAGATCAGTATATTAAAAGCAGCCTGAACACCATGTAAATGGTTCAAAAGATTTACTGACTGGAGTAACTCAAGAGAGAATCTTCTGCCTAGAGCAAGTGTCTATGAACCACACCCACAAGCTATATCCATCTGCTACATTTTTTTAACATAGCCCATGAGCTATGACTACTTTTTATATTTTCAAAATATAAAAATTCAAAAGACGAATAGGGGCACAGTCAGTCAAGCATCCAACTTTGGCTCAGGTCATGATCTCCCAGTTTGTGAGTTCGAGCCCTGCACTGGGCTCTGTGCTGACAGCTCAGAGCCTGAAGCCTTCTTCAGATTCTGTGTCTCCTCTTCTCTCTGCCCCTCCCATGCTCATGCTCTGTCTCTCTCTGTCTCTCAATAATAACTAAAAACGTTAAAAAAAATTGAAAAAGAAGAATGATATGTCATGGTGCTTGCAAATTGTTTGAAAGTAAAATTCCAATATTTACAAAGTCCTCTTGGAACACAGCTACGCTCATTCCATACATTTTGTCTACGTCTGCATTCTTGATAGGGCAGCAGAATTAAATGGTTGCTATAGAGACTGGCTCAGAAAACCTGAAATATTTACTATCTGGTCCTTCATAGAAAAAAAAAATGTGTCAATTCCTGTACTCAAGGATCAAGGAAATGATCCACTTGTATTTTGAGTCGAATCATGAAGGACACAGTAGAATACATGCTGGTAGAATAGTGAGGGGGTGACTTTTTAAGAAAAGAATGAGCAAACCATAGCAGAAGGCAGTGAATACATGCTCAGAAGGCAGTGAGTACATCAATGTTGCTGGGGAGAAGAGCCTGTAAAGAAGGCTAAGAAGATATCCACTGAAAGGATGTCAAGCGTGGCTTGAAGAAGGGGAGAAGGAAAGAAGGGCTTCACCCTATCCCTACTCCCCAAACCACTTTCATCTTTCTGTGGGAAATAAAAACAATTAAGATTAATTGTTTTAAATCACACACAGAAGAGTTATATATTCAAAGGAAAGTTTTTCAAACTAATTTGGTAACAACATGTAGGATGGATAGGAGGTTGTGGGAAGAGGAGAAGAAAAAAATAAGGGAGGCTGAAAACAAAGATTTAGATAAGAGATCCTTAAGTAGTTCTGCCAGTGAAGGAGGAAGAACCACGTGGCTGCCTTGTTGATGTATTTATACCCGGAGATCCACTTAGAGGACACGCTTAATATATACTGCTTGGAGAAATGCACAGATGGATAAAAGGAAGGAGGGAGAAGAACTTGATTGATTTTTGTCACTTGACTGAGTGAAGTAAAGAAAAAACACATGACCCAAGCTTAGAGTTTAGCTTTAGCCATGTAGTTTTAGGTAACAAAGAGGCGTTCACAAGAAAGCATTTAGCAGCAGTTAAAAGGGTGAGCTGCTAGATCTGTGGAAAGAGCAGAATGGAGACAGGAATCACAAAAATCCATCTACTTCCGAGATCAGCCACCAAGAGTCTAGCAGTCCTAACCAGCTTCTCACACATAATTGGTAGGAACTTATATTTATCTTAGGATAGGCATGCGGCTTTGTAAACCTTCAAGAGAAAGTTGTAAAGGGTCTGTCACTGTGTCTAGCAGGATGCAATCTTTACTAAAGGTAACGTTATTAACACAACAATCACTGACCTCAGAGACTACCCCCCTCCCCCTGACTTCCATCAGCTACCGAGAGACACCATTCTCTTATTTCCAAACAGATGTTTGCTTCTGGAAAATTGCAATGCACACTAAATGAATGGTAGGAAATACTAGTTTTGCTTTTTCCCTCACCCAGATATCTCTTATATAGCGTGTAGGAAACTGGTTCTAAAAAGTGTGCTTGTAAATGTTCTGTATTTATTTGCAAAGTTATCCTGGAACACTTCTCTGATCATGCCCATTTCCAGCAATCATCATTTTAAATTATGTTTTAGCAACTAAATCCCTCCAGGAGCACAGAAAAGATCATATAACAACACACTGTATGAACTGCATTGAAGGCAAAGAATTGTAATAAGTAAAGTGGCTTTTCTCTCTAGCAAACTTACTCAGCAACACACGCAAGTATCTACAGAAACTCGTAGGCAGTTGCACATATCCTGATGAACACTGGCTTTCTTGAAACATATGCTTAGCCATGGAATCTAGAAAAAGACTCCTCTGTGTTTTATAAGCATCATTATCAGAGCACTGGCATGCAAGGAATGAAAAATATCTCCCCTGGGGATTTATGTTCATTAAGAACTCAGAAAACACGGAATCTGCACCTGCTACAAGATAATATTGGACTTGCAAAGCAAAACAAAGATTGCAACACAAAGCTAAAGAAATTTACACTGGTTGGGAGGTTTACTGAACTGAGCCATGAAAACGAAAACCAAGTAACTTCTTACAAAGCACCCAAAGTCGGGAATATTAAGACACCAGAAGATACAAAGAATTTGGATTTGTGCTGGAAAACAATAGAAAAGATACTATAGATCAGATTTCAAAGGAAGGAAGGGCGGAACAGGGCCTGCCAGTTCTTACCATTCATTCTGCCCACATTCACATCTTACACTCTTTCCTATTTTTAATTGCAGTAGAAAAGGCCTCCAATTCTATACTCTGGGAGTTCTGTTATAAATAGCATTGAGACCCTCAAGGATGGCAATAAGAACCTAAAATGAATTTCTAGGTCTTTATCTCCAGCATGTCATGTGCGACATGGTTCATGCTGTCCCCTAATAGAAACATGACGCTTTCCACCTCCACTCCGCAACTGAGGGCCCGCGTCTCAGCTCTATGACTTGAGAATGAAATGCACAGCAACCCTCGCAGGTGCCAGCCAAGGCTCATAGAAGGTCCGTGTGTGTGTGTTCCTGCTTCAGTGCTCTTGTTTCCAATAGTAATGCCTTGAATTTAAATGGTAGCTTTCCTCCAAGGAACACAGAATGTCCTCACATATATGAGATATGTATATATGTAACTTTATTCAGCCTTACTAATTCCCTATAAACAAAGGAAGGTAAGGATTTGTTGATTCCATTTTAGATGAGAGAACTAATACAGAGTATGTTAATAGGAAACCAAAATGATGCCAGAGCATGCATGATCTTTTAGCCTAGATTTTTAATTCAAAATCCCGTCTTCTTATCTCCTGCAGGTGGTAGCTTTTTCTTGGTTGTTAGGAAAAGCCTAAAGAATTAAAGGTAATTCCTGACTGCACGTTTGAATACAAATCATATTCATTGAGATATAACAAGCCCAGTATTTCCATCGTTGTCATTACAATGTCAAATTTTCTCCTGTAAGAAATAATACTTGACTGTGTAATTATTATGTAAATCTAGTTGCTATCTTGTATCTAGTGACTTTCAGGATTTTTTTAATGTTTATTTTTGAGAGAGAAAGAGAGCGAGAGAGAGAGAGCGCGCACAAGCACACGTGGGAAGGGGTAGAAAGAAGGGGGGACAGAGGATCCAAAGCAGGCTCTGTGCTGATAGCAGAGCCTGATGTGGGGCTTGAACCCATGAACTGTGGTATCATGACCTGAACTGGTCAGATGCTTAACTAACTGAGCCACCCAGGCACCCTGAGACTTTCAGTTTTTAGTTTCCCTGATTTCATAACTAAGGAGTAAACTTAGAGTTCTTAAGAGCAATAATAAATAGAGTCATATTAATTGTTAATGTGCTATTCCACAGGTCAAAAAATACTTCTCAGACAGGATTACTGAAGAACCAAAGCTGTCTATAGATAGGCGTGAAGGTGTCCAAATGGAAACAAAAAGGGGAACAGAAGGTGTTGTACAGATGAGGGAATAAGGAGGGAGCCTGGCGGCTCCGTCCAGAGAACATGCAACTCCTAATCCTGAGGCTGTGTGTTCAAGCCCCATGTTGGGTGTAGAGTTTACTTATAAAAAAAAACAAAAAGGGAATAGAACCTGTGGCTTTAACAGCAAGCATTAGAAGAGAGAGAAGGGACAGAAGTTTATGATGTGACATATGACATGAACAGGATATACTGCATAGGGAAACAAGCAAGAAAAAAATTATTTTAGAAGAAAAGGCTGTGACCAACGTGTTTCAAATCCAAACAGATCCTTTATAGAAAACCTCTGATGAAGATTCATTTAGTTTGTGATTACTGCGATGGGCACCTTCCACAGATTATCTCGTTTAAGGTCATTGGGCACCTCTCAACTATGTGCTATTTTGCTCAGTTTATAACTGAGAAATTAGGTTGAGAGATGACACCTGATTTACCACAGCTTTAACAACGGTTGCTTGATTAGAGTCAGAATAAGAGCCTAGATTTATCTACCTCCAAAGCTTGCTCTTAACCACTCTGCCAGGCTGACTAATTTTGAGGGGAAAACAAAAAAGATTAAGCCTTTGAGAAACACTAACAAGGACTTTTTCTCAAGGATTTTATCTGTCACACCAGTTCTTCTAGTGCTTCTCTTTTTCTCTTGAACTTAAATACTCCCCCATTTACTAAGGAAGGGTTGGGTCACGAATACATTCACATATCATACCTATTACTCATGTCTCACAAGAACCTGAAGGGCAACTCTGTCTGTGTAATTGTGAGCAGAGGCGTAATTAAGAATTTCTAGAACCTGAGTGAGCTCCAAGATTTATATTTCACCCCAGCCCACTTTTCTCTATGCCAATTATAGAACACACATACCAAACACCAGTAAGTCAAGAACATTCACAGATCCCAATCATGTGCAGATCTGTGAGGTAGGAACTGGCAAGCTCTGTGCCCTACTCAGTTTTGTCCCTGCTGGATTCAGCTGTTCCTACTCATCATGAGCATTATTTTGCCATCAGGAGAGAGAAAAAGCATATTCACATCATTCCCCAACCAGCCAATGGAAGGACTAGTTGCCATTGAAAAATACCTCCATTAGTAAAATCTCTAAATTGTGAAGTACCGCACACAAAGCCAATCATAGACTCGGTTTCTTCCCTGCTTTCTCTCCCCTCTTCTCTTTTCACACCCCACCCAAACATGTGAGATTACTTTTAAATCCATAACTACACTATGCTCTTTCATGAACCTGGGTCTTTAAAAATGCTGTTCTTTTTTCCTGGGGGCCTTTTTCTCTTAGCTAACTGGCAAACTGCTCATTATCCTTCAAGATTGACCGTAGGGAGCATGGGTGTCTCAATCAGTTACGCATCTACTCTTGATTTCAGCCCTGCATCGGGATTCTCTGTCTTCCTTTCTCTCTGTCCCTCCCCTGATCACATGCACTCTTTCTGCCTCTCAAAATAAATAAATAAACATTAAAAAAAAGATTCAGCTCAAAAGCCTAAAAATCCTCCTGTATTTCCTATACTGCCTTCTCTCTTCTGTGCTCTCCTGCAACTGAATGCCTCTATTCTAGTTCCCATGATATCACACATTGGAGTTATTCACATCTCTGTCTCTCCAGCAAATGTGTGAATCCCAGCAACCAGTAAATAACAGGTTGTGACTGGATGGCCCATGAGTGAATGAAGGAGTGAGCATAAAATCCTAGGCTTTTCCTCCAATGCTTTACAGTTTTAGTTCCAATGTGTAAAAGTTTATGCACATATTTTGGTATTACCGAAAGAGTCACTCCCCATGAACTCGAATAAAAGCTGTGAACACTGGTATTTATTCAAGAGAAAAAAATTCTCCTTGGGCGATGGGCATTAAGGAGGGCACTTGTGATGAGCACTGAGATTTTTATGTAAGTGATGACACAATAAATTCTACTCCTGAAACCAATACTACAAAACTATAAGCTAACTGGCTGGAATTTAAACAAAAATTTGGAGGAGGAAAAAAAAAGAAAAAATCCTCCTTGAGGTCAGGGGGATTATAGAATGGCTGAGCTCACAAGACCACAAAGAGGTGGAAGAATAGGAAAGAAGGAAGTGACTAAGAAGGGCAGCAGCTAACTGGTTAGCCAGTATCACCACACATACCAGCCTGCCTCTGATTTACATGAAGTTGCTTCAGCTGCAGCACTAGGAGCAGCCTTCATTCCTCGTCTGGCTTTCCTCTTAGGTGACAGTGCTTGGCTCTCTGGCCCTGACGGGAGTAGCGAGACCTTCTCTTGCTGAGTCATCTGCCTGCACTTCTCTCTGGCATCATTCTCTCCTGAGAATGTATTTCCTCTTCCTCTTCATCAACATTGTTTTTCTTGATGAATTCTGCAGCTCTTGCCATTACAGTGTATAAGTACCCTTTGCCCTTAGAAATTACATAGTGTGCTTAATGAACATTTTATCTAAAATATTTTCATGGTACATTCTCAGATATAGCCTCAAAAATTATCTTAAGACTAAAGAAATAGGTAAAAAAAAAAAAAAAAAAAAAGAAAAGAAAAAGGAAATACACTCCTAAGAGCAAGATCATTTGAGATATAAGCTATTAAGCTATCTGTGTTCATTGACTTTATATTTGTAATGAAAACTTCAACATTTTACATAAGCAGAATTTACTAGGGGGAAACATAGAGTAATAGAGAAATTTTATTAAGGGTATGTCAGAGAGCCATCAACCAACAGTACCTGGCACTCTACTGTGTGAACATAACAAATTCAAGTAACAGAAATTTCCTCACTTCTAGTTGTTCACAATCTATAGGAAACACTCTCATTTTACTGCAAAGTGATAAGACAGAATAGAGATAATCTATGTAATGGGTATACATCTCATTTTACGAACATATAGGCACAAGAAATATATTTATTATTTCCTATGATTATGCTTAATTATTTTGTACACCAAGCCCCCATCTTCCAAGCCAGTGGAAAATCTGGCCTCGGTAATTCTTGGTACTTTCTATCCCATCCTCTCATCTGGGTCGCCGTCAGGGAGGACAGAGAAGTGGAGCATGTGCCTCTGGTCATTGTTTGTGGTTCACCCTGTCCGCGGGACTCCTGGAACTCAGGGGTGCCAGCCAACCTCTGTGTCCTTACAGATACAAGACATTTTGACAGGGCTTCAGGTGGCTCTGTCTGTCTAAGTTCCTCAGGCAGCCAGTGTGGTGGCTTCCTTGTAAAGAGGCAGAATCATGAATTTTTTAAGAAGGCTAAATTTGGCATCCCTTAAATTCATATCCTGGGCATGCCATATCTCTGTGGCCTCAGGCAAAATGTTTTCAATTTCCTAACCTTCAGATTTTCACCTGCAAAGTAAGAGTGTGTACATACGTACCTCACAGAGTTGTGAGGGCAAAATGAGGTCACTTAACGTAAAGTGCTTAGCACAATGCCAGGCACACAGTGTGCAGTAATAGTTGGCTGCTGTTGTTATTGGTGCTGTCATGGTTGTTATTGTCACTATGGACACCATTATGCTCAGGGCACCATTAGAAAGAGTACAGATGTCCCCTCTGCTGTGGACCTACAGATCTCTTTCTCTTTGAAATGAATAACTTGACAAAACTATTGTTCCTCTATAGTAGAATTATGCACTCACATCCTTATGACAGCTTTGTGGAGAAAAGACTAAATGAGCTTCTCTACCTCTTAACACCAGGCTAGGCCATCTGTCTTCCTTTGACCGATGGCTCAAGCATAAGTTGATGGACATACATTTGAGCAGTGGATCTGCCATGAGAAGAACATGCCTCAATGGCAGCTCTAGCTTATGCTCCCAAATAAGGTATCTAGAGCAGGCCTGAACCCAACATGTACCCTGTGACTCCGAGCCCAGCCTCTGGAGTCCAGCCTTGTCCAACTGAGACTCTTGAGAATAAAAAATTGTTGTTCGATGGCCGCCATTGAATTTTAGGGTAGTTATTTTATAGGGTACTCTGGATTTTAAAACTTAGTGGCCTCCTCTTCACACTGATGTCTCTGCTATGACAATCCCTACAAGAGGCAAGACCTCTATTATTTTCTTTTTTTTTAAAACATTTCTAATGTTTATTTATTTTTGAGACAGAGAGAGAGCACAAGCAGGGGAGGGGGAGAGAGAGAGGGAGATACAGAATCTGAAACACGCTCCAGGCTCTGAGCTGTCAGCACAGAACCTGATATGGGGCTCAAACCCACAAACCACGAGATTATGAAGTGAGCTGAAGTTGGATGCTTAACTGACCAAGCCACCCAGGTGCCCCAGACCTCTGTTACTTTCAAAGGTACAAAAAAAAGTCCGACATTCCTGGATGGAATACCTGAGTATTTCCTAGGGAAAGGACAGAGGAGAAACAACTCATTGGGGAGGGTGTGGAACTTCAACTCATGAAAAACTCCAAAGTAAATGTTTCAGAATGGCAAGTTAACATTTAATGATGTAAATTGGAGCATTTTATTTTAGAAGAGCCTTTATAGACGTTTCTTAGAAAATGTTCCTTTTCACAAAGTGGATTTGAGCCATACTGTAAGTATCCATGAACGTGTTTGTGCAGAATTGTTGGTCCTATCTGCTATTTGAAATGTAAAGCAAGGAAAGAGAGGATGGTAAGAGGTCATATGCCCAGTTCTTTTCAAGTGTATTTATTTTGAAAGAGAGAGAGAGAAAAGAGAAAGCACGAGTGGGAGCGGGTCAGAGACAAAGGAGAGAGAGAGAATCCCAAGCATACTCTGCACTGCCAGTGCAGACTTGCTGGTCCAATTCTAAAAAAAAATTTTTTAATGTTTATTTATTTTTAAGAGAGAGACATAGAATGAGCAGGGGAGGGGCAGAGAGAGAGGGAGACACAGAATCTGAAGCAGACTCCAGCACTGAGCCCAATGTGGGGCTCGAACTCACAAACCATAAGATGATGACCTGAGACAAAGTCAGACACTTAACTGACTGAGCTACCCAGGTGCCCCTTCTGGGCCCAATTCTAATTCCACTTTATGTTACTAAAAAGCTGGACTGGTTAAGGCCAGCACATGCCCACTTTGAAGACTGCATTCAAATAAAGCATTACTAAAGGCAGAAAACCCTATTGAGTTATGGTGTTATAGATTCCAAAGGCAGGATCACAACTTTGTGGCTAGGTGTGGAGTTTTCCTTGAATAGCGGTGAGCTCCAATATGAAGCAAGAAATGAGAACTTAGGGCCTTAGCTTGGAGTGAACAGCATCTTCACTGTAGGCCTAGGAGTGTGGACAGGGTTGAGTCATGGATATGCTGGGACATTCCTGATACGCTGTCAGCCAGCCTGCAACTGGACCAGTAAGAGATCCAAGGTCCTGTCTGCTCTTAGAGTAGCCACTTGTAGAGAAATAATAAGTCACTATCTTTGTTGTTCTTTCCTTCCACGATGCCCAAACTTTTAATAAAGTCTAGGCATCATTTTAACCTGGTCTCAGCTGTACTGTGGGGAGTTAGGGAGATGTCTGCCTTGTATTTCAAGCATCAGGTTGTGTGAGATCAAAAAGGCAGCACTGGTAGCTGTCATTCTTGGAGGACAGGAGAACTGAGCCCATATGTTACGTGGTCTCCTGAGCAGGACCAACAGCAAAGGCAGCAGTGTGATGAAGAGGCCATCTGCTCCTGAGCAGATGTGACCCAGGACTTGGGAAAACTCGCAGAAGTAAAGAAGTCTTAATTCCAGTGATTAGGTTGCCCGATGCTCAAACTATAGTCACTGGAGAATTAATAGAAAGCATGATCTGATTTTATAGTCAGTAGGTTGTAAAATCTGGAACGTTGGATTGTAGCAATGACTCATTTTATCACAAAATAACCTTTCCAGTTTATGAAAGACTTCTGCCTTAGAATGTCAAAGTAAGGAAATCCTATAAGAAAAAATAAGAGTGCACTCTTAAAGATAAGCATGTATCTCATATTAAAACAATTTCTAACTTTCTAAACAAAAACTGACTTAAATGGCAAATAATCATTGAATTGACAGGGACATATGGGAAGAATGTAGATGGATGGGAGTTTTGTGGAGGCCATTAGTAAGAAGTTATTTAAATAAAATGCTTTTTCCAATGCCAAGAACATATTAATGAGAGAAGAAATCATATTGTTGGCTCTTTAAAGATGCACTTGGCTTCTCTCTTTAAAGACTACTCTCCTGAAATTAAAGCTACTGCTTTGAAAAAAAAAATGTAGACTTTCAAAAATGCAGAACATTGGTTTTTGGTTAATTATTTACAACCGTTTAAAACAGTTTGATTTCTGGAGCCAAGTTAATTTAAGAACTAGATTAAGAAGAAAACAAGTAGGGGCCCTTGGGTGGCTCAGTCGGTTAAGCAGCCGACTTCGGCTCAGGTCATGATCTCACAGTCTGTGAGGGCAAGCCCTATGTCAGGCTCTGTGCTGCAGCTCAGAGCCTGGAGCCTGCCTCAGATACTGTGTCTCCCTCTCTCTGCACCGCCCCCAGCTCGCTCTCTGTCTCTGTCTCTCAAAATAAAGACATAAAAAAATTTTTTTTAAAAAGTAAGAAGAAAAGAAAAAAACAAGCTTTGCCTCCCTGTTCTTAAAAATAAGATTTATCTGGCGCTTTTTAATGATGGAATTTAGGCTATAATTGATAATATTAAATATTAAGATACCAAATTTAAAGATAGCCTTTAAACAAACTGACATTTTATTTACTTCAAACATTTGTAAATTAGAAACCTAACTAGACTGATTTTGTATATGTGTGATCCTTTTATTTTGCTTAAATTCCCACATGAGTAAGAAGCAGTTTCCGCACAAAGTATGGCAAGGAAATGGTCTCCCCTTCTATGAAGTCTTCAAGAATAAAGGCATTCACTTGGCACTCAGGCCATTACACTTTAAGGTGCATATTGTATATTTAGGAACATCTTAAATACTGTAAACAAGAGAATGATTTTCTAGTACATAAAATAAGAAAACTTAATTTTGGTAAGGTGATTAATCTAATTTTCTGATACACATCTGTTCTTCACAGAACAGATAACATAGACTTCATAAAAAGTCATTGAATCTTAGAAATGTGCTTCAGATCATTCTCTAAGCAATCTAAGCTCTCAACTTGTCACAATAGAACTGTCTTATCCAAGGGGGCAAGTGGACATACTTTTGCTTCTCATAAAATGGACAAACAACTGCTAATTTGAATTTTAAATCTTAAAGATCATAATAGGTTCTCTTCTGAGAAGCAATATTACTTTCTTGCTTTCATTCACAGTTAAGATCCAAGGCTGCTGCTTATTATTTATCTCCTTTTTATTTGTAGAATATATGAACTTATGCCTGATTAGCACTGGACATTTGTAGGCCTTGTCAGAGCGATAAGCGAGAGGACACTGAGCGCATTAACTCCCTGAGAGTGCCAACCCTCTTCTATGTAGAACAACCTATATGTAAAAGAAATTAATTTATTTTTAAAAAATTCTTAAACATGTATTTATCATTGAAAGACAGAGACAGCATGATCATGGGAGGGACAGAGAGGTGGGGAGACACAGAATCTGAGGCAGGATCCAGGCTCCAAACTGTCATCACAGAGCTGGACATGGGGCTTGAACTCACAAATCGCGAGATCATGACCTGAGCCAAAGTCAGGCACTCACCTGATGGAGCCAGCCAGGTGCCCCTAAAAGAAATTAATTTAAAACCTATTATTTGGTTTTCAAAAACTGTGTAAAAACTAAACATTCCTCCTAATACAGAATTTATTAAAATGTTTCTTTATCATTTCTAAAACAAACCTTTTTGCAGCACAATGGTATCATCATAAATAGGAACAGCTGGGGAGGGATATCAGCAAGTGCCAGTGAAAAGAATTTCAGTGAATAAAAATGTGTGTTAAAACTAGGGACTCTTCTATTATTGATGAAATGGAATGCCATGAGGAAATGCAAGGAGACAAGAGTAATAGTGAAGTCATGAATTAAATAGGAACTTAAAAGCAAGAGTCACTAGTTTCCCAGCACATGACATCTTCCTCCTAAAGTGTATTCAGTGGGGAATGATGAAATAGTACTAATGCTTCAAATAAGTACATTCAATATATAGAAAAATTGCTTCAATATCAAGATGTTAGGGTGAGTGACATCGGGTACAGATTGCAGTTACTTTAACACCAAAGAAGTCTCATGACCTCCTTGAGGCCACATGTGTAAGGGTTTTCTATAATATATATCTTCCTTAGACCAAAACGAAAGTCAAACCTGCAGTTTATCTTGTCTAAACTTGCTTTGCCACAGATGATTTTTGTAACTGTGATACATTATAAAAATATTAATACTGAAAAAAAAGTCTCAGAATGTTGAGGAGTTAATTCTGACATATCCATCACCACCAAAACCACTAGAATCTGTGGTTTTTGGATTTGGATTTGGAGACAGTCTCTGTGAGGTCCTTGGAACTATACCCATAGCAGATACTTTGAAAAACTCACAATGAAGGTAAAGAGTTCTTCCTATATCTTTGTAACAGAAAGGGAAAGTGCCCTTACCTTTAATGAAATTTATTTTCACAGTCCATCAATCTTCACTTAAGTACCTTGAGAAAAATGAGATGTGTCTTATTCATTTAGAATTCCTCAGGGCCTAACTCTCATGACATCTATTATTTAATTAGTTCTCATAAAAGCTTGTTGAGGAGAGTAGAAGAATAAATGAAATAAGTACAAATGTCTAGGATATTTTTATCTACAATTTTCTTTATCTATAATGTAAGATAAACACAGTAGCAAGCATTCAGTGAATGACCTACCAGAATCATGAGTCAAGAAACCCAAAAGCAACAGGGTATGATTTATTCACTTGAAGTCTATGCTTTTGAAGAAAATGAACACTACTCAACGCACCATAAGATTCAAGGAAACTGAAAGTTAGATTAGTAAATTATATCATTTTGGAGACCTTTCATAATTAGTCCTGAAAGTTTTAGATCATGTTCCTACAGTTTGACAGGGTTTTTGTAACTGAAATAATAGGTGATGAGTAGAATTCTTTATTTGGGATGGACAATATCACCTTGAAATAATGATAGCAAATAGGTTATCTTGGCCACTTGGCCAGAAACATAAAAACCATTGAGTATCCCAGGATACGTATGATTAATGTTGGGATAAGATAAATAAAAATAAATAGTTAACACAACTCAGTGGGACTCACCAACTGATTGTTGTACCTCTGAGCACGTTACTTTTTAGAGGTGTACAAGTTTTACCTCTCTTATTTTCACTGATCCTTGTGCCAAAGTATACTTCCATCTTTGAAGTTACTTTTCAGGCTATTGGATGCCTTCAAACTGTTTTCCTGCACATGCACAAAATTACTTCTACCCCTAGTTATCTTCCCCGCCTACCCAACATGCTCATGCTCCCTAGGAAAAGCAGTGATAGTAATAATAATAATGATAAAATATTGAAAGCAAACAAATAGATGGCACACTTAAAATAATATAATGTGAAGAGGTTTTATTTCCAAATAAATTATTCCTAAAGGACTGAATGGGCATGTATTGAAACCACAAAAGGTTACCAGGAACCTGGGCCTATCAGCTGACAGCCAGCCACCACCATAGACTGAGAAGGATGAAGGAAGGAAGTTATTGGAAGACATAAGGAGAGGAGAGTGTACAGCAGGCTGCCTTGAGAAGACTAAAGACTTTCTGTGGTGGAACATACCCCGCCTGAGCAAGCCTCATAGCAAGAAGGCTGGGGAGTTGGAGACCACTGATGTAATGGAAACAGGGCAACCCTAGAGCGGAAGAGGGAAGGGGCGGGTGAAGAAGGACAGAGAGCGGATTTGTAGGAGACAAAGAAGGTTGTGTGGCGTGGCAACACTGGAAGAAGCCTGACCACAGGAGAAAAAGTCACTCATTTGCAACAAAAATGCTTATCTTCCCTTGGCAGATGAGTATGGGTATAAATGACCCTGGAAATAATGGGATTCTGCTCCCAGGGAATTCAACAAATATTCATTGGTCAGCAGCTCCTATGTGTCGGGAATTATTCTAAACACCAGGGATTAGAATATGAATAAACCATGGACACTGTTCCGCAAAAGGTCATAGTCTGGGAAGAGATTTAGGCCCATAAACAGATAATTACAACACAATATAAAAAATGCGGCCAATAAAAATAGGAACTCCTTAAGGGCATGAACTGAATTATATTCTTTTTTGTATAGGTAGCACCTAGAAAAATGCCTGGCACATAGTGAGGCTAAATAAATGTGAAATAAGTAAAAGGTATAGTATAGGGATTGTACACAGAGGTAAACTTGGAAAAACTGTGTTCTCTAATAAGTCCTCACCAAAAGTAAAATGGGAAATTTTTGCAATTCACAGGTAATACTTTATTTCATCTATACAATTTTTCATTGTTTATTCTCTAAAAATATTTAGATTCCTTCCATTTCCTATATGCCAATGAAGCACTACACCCTATGCAGATTGCCTTTTTTCTATTTTTCTACTCTCAGTTAAAACTTATGCCATTACTTAGGTCCCTGTTTTTGCCACACACACACACACACACACACACACACACACACACAGAATATAATTTGTTTTTATTGCTAGTAAAATAACTTTTTAAAAAATGTACATTCAGTGCAGTCACTTTAATCTTAGAAAATGGAAGTCATGAAAGACATTATATTTTTCCTAGGAAACCTTTTTATCTCCAAATTTTGTTGTATGTACACACACACACACACACACACACACATGCATATATGTGTGTTTATATATACATATATATCTTACACATAATTTTTTAAACATATAACGTATATTTGTAATTGTTCAATGTGTAATGTAGGTGAAAAAGAACCGTAGATTCATTGGGGGAAAAATGGTTTACTGAAATGCAGTAGAAAAATTAGCTAGTAGTTTGAGATGAAGGTAAATTTATAACTAATTCATACCTCATATGACCATAATTTGAGACTGAGTTGAGGTTTTAAAATAAAAAAGGAAATGGTAAAAATATAAGAAGAAAATTAGCACTATTTATGTTTATCTTAAGATAGGAAACTTAACTATAGAAGAGAATGACTGTAAACAAAGTGGGGAAATAAATGACAATGAGAAGATATTGCAATAGTTGCAGTATATATGGCAAAGGGTGAGTATCCATTGGGAAACAGAGAAGAGGGCATTGCCACTAGGCTTGGAAGGTACCTGGAAAAATAGTGTTTGCCCACAATATAAATAATCCACAGGTGCATACTTTCTTCTCCAGTTTTCTGGTTTAGTAAATAAATGAAAAACATAGGGTAAAATTATGCCAATTTTAGCCAGTGTGAACAATTTGAGGATATATCCAGGTTTGTGAGGAACTCCTAACAAACCAAAAAGAAAAAGCAAGCACTTCAATAGTAACTAAGAAAAGACATGAATAAACAATTTATAAAAGCATAAGTGGATAATAAACTTGTGAAAAAATACTTGTGTTTTTAATCTAACAAGTTAACAATGAATAAAAGAATGATAAAATCCAATTGGGGATGACATGCAGGAAAATAGGTACAACTTACAAACTGAGATTATGACCTGAGTGAAAATCAAGAGTGGGACACTTCACCTACTGAGCTGCCTGGTCACCCCAACATGGTCATATCTTCATAATTGTCCAAGGCACATGGGTATTCATTATACAGTCTTTCTACTTTTCTCTCTATCTCTATTTCTATATCTGTATCTATATCTATAACCATACAAAAAGTATTTTAAGCTGTTTGGATACTAACATCCACATTTTGTAAGAAATAAAGTTATATATGCATTTTAAAAAGAACAGATGAGAAGAACACCAAAAGCTAACAGTCTTTATCTTTGGGAAAATTTTTCATTTTATCCCCTTTGCCTCTCCATATATCCTGAAATTTTTACAATGAACATAAATTACTTTTATTAGTAGTAAAATAACTTTTCGAAACATGCATTCAGTGCAGTCACTTTAATCTTAGAAAAAGGAAGTCATGAAAGACTAATATATTTTTCCTAGGAAACACTTTTATCCCCAAATGTTTCACAATTTTTGTATTTCTTTCCTTCATTCCATCTGCTTTCAATTATGGAATATCAAGCACACTGCTCATTGGCTTAGATTCAGCTTTCATGTTTTGTTTTCTAATCAATTTCTTTTCTTCTTTCTGCTTGGTGTATCTCAATAACTAACCACAATTACGCGTTATTAACTAAATCCAAAATTCTGTCCCATCATACTTTCATCTGTAACCAATGATAACTCATTTATAATATAAGGTATAAGCAACATAGAACAAGATAAAAAATATGTCTTAAGATATTTCAGCTAGGCAGACAGCATTGTAATTGAGATTATAAACAGTCATGTTGGAGTCAGCCAAAGTAAAACTGGACTCTAAATGAATTTTTAGAATAGCAGTGAATTATATTTTTCCTTTGCACTTGAGCAGAGCAGAGTACTATACGAGCAAAGAGAAAAGGGAGTTTTACAGTAAAATGTTTGAAGAGACAAGGCTGAGCCATTTACTTTCCCCCCCGCCCCGACTTACCTAGTTTGTAGAACCTTGTTTTGTAATAATACGAAGAATCTGATTATTATCAGTATTTTATCACAGCACTGTGCTAAGCATATTCCACTATGATCATTGATCCTTATAACCACCTTTGTAGGTTTATGTTTGAATAATCTAATTCTGCAGAGGAAGAAACTGAGACTCAGAAAAAGATGATGTGGTTCAAAGTCACACAGCCTGGATTCAAGTACTATTACTACCTTATGCCAAAGCCTGTTCTCTTTTGATCCCACCACACTGCCTTTATGGACAGAGCACCTGATGTGGATTGATGAGAATGAGATGGGAAAATAGTGGGGGGTAGGAAAGCATGAGATATAGCAACATTAAAAGGAGAATAAATACTCATTTCAACTGTGATGGTTATTCTCATTCTGTTTTCAGCAGTAAATGTGCACTATAACAACATTTTAAATTTACAAAGGCATCCCTCTTGCCATTTGCTGCATACTAATGTGTTCTAGGATGATTCATGAATTCCGAGGATATTAAAACTAGAAGGAACAATGGAAATCATCTAATAAAATCCTGCTCTCTTCTACCAAAAAAAAAGTAGTCGTAAGAAAATATTGGGAAGTGCTTCTTTATCTATAAGCTCAATTGCTATTGCTGTTTATGATATGAAAACCGGTTGGGTGTGGATTTGATTTCATTTGAAAATGCTAGTAGCATCCATATCTATACTATATATACGTGAGTATCACGTGTATTCTAGTAACTAGGTTACAGTGGACAAGGGGCAAGGCACTGAACTTGAACTAGAAGTCTGGACCTTTGGTTTTACTTGTGTTTTCAACCAGTTGTGTGATTTTGATCACTTACATTGTCAGATTACTCGAGTAAAATAGAGGTAATTGGACTGCATTCCCTTCTCTTGGATTCTTTTAAGAGAAAGTACTGTAGAATTCTAGTATTTTGGATGCACTCTTACGAAGATGCAAAGGGGTATTATGGTTAGACTTGGGAATCACCTGCACAAATAAAGTTTTCTTAAAATATAAGTAAATCTATAGGTACCTCCTCTATATTCCCGATGGTTTGGATTGGTAAAGGAATGAAAAAAGCAAAAATTATAGCAACACTAGGGCAGAGTAGTAATAGTGTCAGGATACCCACAGTCTTTTTATATAAATAGACATTGTAACTCAGCTAAGACAATGTAAACTTAATAAAGTAGAAAAGATAACAGGATGAGCCAGAAACTAATACTTTGGGAATCTGAGGCAATTAATAATCAAAAAAGCCACAAGAAGAGTAAAAAACCTTGATTTGTTTAATTGGTTAAAGTGGAAAAATATAACTATACAGTATCTTCTCTATGTCTCCACTCTGGTTTTAAAAAATTAATCTCATTTATTGTTGTGCCTCTATATTTGGTTCTATTTATCTACACATGATATACTTTAATTATTAATATTCTGCATCTGCTTTTAAAAATCTAATTCAAACAAATCTGACAGTGGCTAAATAAGTAGATTCAAACACCTGATTCATGTAGTACCTGGGGGGTGATGGCATTAGCTATACTTCCAAAGTCTTTGAGATAAATGGCCTCAATGTAAAAACATAATGCTCTTTTTACAGTGACATCACAGGTGGCTGGCACCATTGGAATCCGGAAACCTAAATCTGCAAATCTATGACAATTGTGTTATTTGACCACTCTCACTCATCACTTTTGTTAGTACATGCCTACTCTTTGACTCAAATGACATAGATTGTAACACAGAGGACAAAGAAAAAATTAACAATGGCTATGCCTGCTTAGTGACACAGCTTATTTTGAGAATGGGAAAAGCACTATTTTAAGACCTGTTTAGAACATTGCATTTTTCCTTTTAGTTTGAAGTCCTTTTCTACTTTACATTTCTCTTTGCTTTTGCATTTACCACATCAAATTCTCAGGTATGTTGTAAATACAACTAGAAGTCATGAGAACCACTTTATCCTCCTTACTTACTGATTAGCAATTATTCATCTCTCTAGCTAAGAAGTATTGGAGGGCTTATTTTTTAGAGTTTGAAATCACTATTCTGATTGATCCTCTGACAATAAAGTCAAATTCTGAGAAATTTCCTTTAGACTGGCAATCCTGTAGTCCATAATGTTATGCTCTAATGTACTCCTATATACTAATTCACTAATATCTGTATATAATAATGTATGCCAACAGAAAACCAACCTGTGTTGGAAATGTCACTGGATACCACTGTAGACAGAGTGTAGACAGGAAGGAATGAAAGTATAAGAAAAAACAAAATAGAGGGCTGAGAGACAGGTATGCTGGAGACAGAAAAAAAGTAGGGGTAAGGGTAGCAAAAAGAACAGAAAAGAAATTTAAAATAAAAAAGGATGTTGGGGAGCCTGAGTAGCATAGTCAGTTAAGCATCTGGCTCTTGGTTTCAGCTCAGGTCATGATTTCATGGTTCATGAGTTCAAGCCCTGCCTCATGTTGGGCTCTGAACTGACAGCATGGACCCTGCTTGGGATTCTCTCTCTCTTTCTCTCTCTCTCTCTGCTCCTCCTCCGTGCTCACTCTCTCATTCTCAAAATAAATAAATAACTTTTTAAAAAATTGGATTAAAAAAAGATTGTTAGTGAGATATTTCATGTCCATTATTTAATACTTGGCCATGTGACTTTTTCTTTTATACTTTAAACTGACCTAGAGTCTAACATCATAAAAACATCTCATATTAATGATTTATGTGACATATTTGGGAAAATGGTAGTTTTGACAGCTTTTGGGGGTACTATCACCCCCTCTTAAAGAAATAGACACATGAGGATTAAAATAATTTTGGGTATAATTCAATAATTTTTTAAAAGTCTGTCTCCTGACTCAACACAAAAATATCTCACAGTGGGCAACTACTAGTGTCCTTTAAAGGTAGTAATGGTTAAAACAATTATAAATCAAGTTGCATAATAATACTTAGGGGAAAGCTTCCTATAAAAATACTTTCTTAAAATAAAAACTTCTTTTATATATGGTAACTAATTAATCCTTGGCTTATATATTTTTTATATTTCTATGTTCATTTACTACTTTTGTTCAAAGTATGGTAAACTTGAGTTTCTGCTGAAAAATGACATTTTGCATTTGTTTTATTTATGGATATGTTCCAAAGCTTGTTGGTTTTTAAATTCGTTTATGCTATAAATAGGATCGACTCATATGCTCAATTTTCCTACATATCAATTAGTATGTTTAGGTTCCTTCTAGTGTCTGTCCC
>NC_043705.1:62493893-62512485 GCF_006229205.1 Suricata suricatta
AACAATGTGTGAACAGCAACTTCTAACCTTCCACCTCCATACAGTCAATAACTTACATTCAGATTAGCAAAAGGAACAGAACAGGGTTGTCACTCTTATTGCTGAAAGAATGTTGCAGGAGATTGAATTTCCTGTAACTATGCAATTCCAGAAAGACCATATACATAGAGCCTCTGTAGCTACCTTTATATCTGTAAGCTTATGAAGTGGCATTAATTCCACTTTGGTAAATAGACAGATGACTTGGCTACTTTCAGGCCTGGAATGTATGGGTCCAAGTGAATTTTTTTTTATCTTAGGCCCAAATAATTCTTTCCTTCAACAAACAGTGATTGATAAACCTGAATAAGACATGAGCTCTCAACTTGTATATTTAAACAATTTTATGAGGAAAACAAAGGTGCAAACCAAATCAGGCAAATAATCTACTTGAGCCTGGATCAAATACATGGGGGAAAAACAAATGCACAGTGGTAGGACCAATGTGGTACTTTGGGCTCTTTTGGATCATTCCAAGGAAAATATAGTTACCTTATTGATGACCGTGTCTATACCAAGGCTGAATATACAAGCCTTATCACATTTTCTGAATTAGCTCATGGCCAAGAAGTCAAGAAAACTATTAGTTTGCTTTCCTTCTGTGTAATGATAACTCAGACCACATCTCCAGGGGTCATTTCATTTTTACTCATAATTACCAAACATGCTATTATGTTGACCCAAATCACAGACCTCTTACCTTTTTTAATTCATTAAGACTCAATTATTTTAGAGCACTTTTAGGTTCACAGCAAAACTGAGGGAACGGTATAGATCTATATGTAGCCCCCTGCCCCCACACATGCATAGCCTCCTCATTATCAATATCCCCTACCAGATGCATATATTTGTCACAATTGCTGAAACTATATTTTGAAGCATCATAATCACCCAGAGTCCATAGTTTACATTTGGATTCACTCTAGGCATTGTGCATTCTATGGCTTTGGACAAATGTACAATAACATGCCTCCATTATTATAGTATCATGCAAAGTAGTTTCATGGTCCTAAAAATCCTCTTTGTTCAACCTACTTATCCCTACTACCAACCCTACCCCTGGAAAACCAATGATCTTTTTACTGTCTTCATAGTTTTGACTTTTTGAAGGTCACATAGTTGGAGTCCTATTGTATGTAGTCTTTTGAGGTAGGTTTCTTTCCCTTAGTAATAAGCATTTAATTTTCCTCCATGTCTTTTTATAGCTTTACAGGTTATTTCTGTTTAATGCTTAATAACATATCTGGATGTTCTAGAGTTTATTTTCCAAATTTTGGAAATTGTGAATAAAGCTCCTCTAACCACCTATATGCAGATTTTTGTATTGACATAAGTGTTTAATTCACTTGGAAAAGTACCATGTTTGCTGGATCATATGGTAAGAGTATGTTTAGATTTTGTAAGAAACCACCAAACTTTCTTCCAAGGGGCTATACTTTATATTCTACCAAGAGTTCATGAAAACTCCTATTGCTCCACATTCTCGCCAGCACTTGGTGTTAGTGTTCCAGATTTTGGCCATTCTAATGTATGCTTAGTTGTATCTAGATATTTTAATTTGCATTTCTTTGATGGCATATAATGTGGAGCCTCTTTCCAGGTGTTTATTTGCTATCTGATCTCTTCTTTGGCAGGTGTCTCTTAGGGTCTTTGGTTCATTGTTCAGTTGGGTTGTTTTCTAGTATTCCTTTGTAGCATATTTATAAAATATCAAATCACTGTGATTTATACCTGAAACTAATAGGATATTTTACATCAGTTGTACTTCAATTAAAAAATATCTTTCTTAAATCAACCATTATTCATGTAGAGTAAACGCCTGACATTTTTCATTAGTTGTCAGAGTAATGAGTTTGTGCCCTAGAAAACTCCAATGGGAGTTAGAGTGTTTTATTTGGTATTGTTGTACTGTTTTTTTGGTTTTTTTGTCTCAACAAGGACTCAGAATTTTTTATATATTTGTTCTGTTTAATCTGTTTAAGCACAGTCACAAATCTTTTTAATGTTGAACTTGCCTCATCTTAGGTCCATGGGACCTCATTCAAATTGGTTTATGTATCTTTTGTATTACCACATTAGTATTTTATATCTTTCTTGCTTTCTGGCATAAAATGTCCCAGGCTAGTCTTTAACATTTCTGTTTCAGATCTGGAATCAGCCATTTCTCCAAAGAATTCTTGATTTCTTTTAGTGAGAAATAGTATTGGGGGGGGTACTCATTGCTACTAGAATGGCATTGTTTCTATGCCTCTTCAAAGATTAAGGAATTAGTAATATCTTTTATTTGGATGGATGGGGATAAATCATGAGCACTCACAGATATTTCCAATTCAAAAATAAAATCACAAAATGTTTGACTATATTATACTTGTTTTCCTCTCTATGGAAATTTTTCTTTCCTAAAATGTTAATATATTTACTTAATACTTTATCCCATAACATGCCTTAAGTAATTTCAAAATAACAATACAGCTAACAGTAAAAATCGAAACACAATTCTCATTCTCTTGGACTTTCCCCTTTGTGTGATATAAAATTTTAAAGTAATGTCTAAGATTCACATACACATCATATTTAGGTACCTTCAACTTCTCTTTACCAAACTATGGCAGCCAAAATATCTTTCTTTTGTAAATCCTCCTAGAAAAAAAAAACCCTGAAACCCACCACCTATACTATAATATATTTGTGATAACAAAATTATTTAATCAATTATTAAAAATTATTAAGAGCTGACCATCTGTTAGCTATTGTCCAGGGTGCTGGGAATACATTGCTGCCATGAACTATCAGTCTAACTAGATTTAATAGAGTATAAGTGTGGATGTGTAAGCTAGTAGCCAGCATCTACAATGCCTCCCAATGATCCCCACCTCATGGTATTAACACCCTTATTTAATCCCCCCCTATATTATACTAGAGTTGGTCTACTACTGTGACCAATAGAATATGTCAGAAGTAATGGTGTATCACTTCTGAGATTTTGTTATAAAAGACATTGCAGCTTCCATGTTAGTTGCTCCCTGGCTTTCAGATTACTTGGTCTGGGGGATGCCAGATGCCATGTTGTTTATAATAAACATGTTTACAGACTGATTTAGCTCAGTAACCATGAGGCTTGGGTCTTAAAATATATATAAGGATATGAGATGATGTCTTGGCCTACATAATATAGGAAATTAAAGTGATACCAGTTCATAAAACTGACACTTGAAGGTCATGTGAAAGAAGGTACATATACAACTTACTCACCAAATGTGCCTTTACCCTGGTTTAGAGTTTGCATTCAAATTAACTGCAAAGTCCAGGAAAACCCAAAGTAAAAAGTAAGTAAGTAGGAGAAGGAAGGAGAGAAGGAAGGTGAAAGAAAGTTGTCCTGGATTATTGGCTCTGACCAATGTTACTTTTGAATAGCAGTGCATAAATCTTTTTCAAAAAATTTGTTTATGTTTATTTATTTTTGAGAGAGAGACAGAGACAACAACAAACAAAGCACAAGTGGGGGAGGGTCAGAGACAGTGGGAGACACAGAATCTGAAGCAGGCTCTTCAGATTCTGTGCTGACAGCTGAGAACCTGACACAAACCCCGAGATCATGACCTGAGCTAAAGTCAGATGATTAACCAACTGAGCTACCTAGGTGCCCCTGCATAAATTTTGAATAAAGTTTAGATTTAATAGAAAAAAATAGAGGAGGCTTCCTATCAAACTAATTTACAAGTCCAGCATTATCCTGATACCAAAACCAGACAAAGTTGTCACAAGAAAAGAAAATAATAAGCCAATATCCCTGGTGACATAGATGCAAAAGCCCTCACCAAAACGTTAGCAAACAAAATTCAACAATACATTAAAAGAGTCATACACCATGGTCAACTTGGTTACATTTCAGGGATCTAAGGATGGTTCAACATCTGCAAATGAATCAGTGTGATATACCACATTAACAAAATGAAGGATAAAAATTATATGATCATCTCAGTAGAAGCGGAAAAATCATTTGACAAAATTCAACATCTGTTTATGATAAAAACTCTTACCAAAGTTAGTATAGAGAAAACACCTCAACATATTAAAGGCCATATATGACAGGCCCACAGGTAATGTCATACTCGACACTGGATCAGGAATAAGACAAGGACGCCCATTCTCATCACTTTTATTCAACATAGTGTTGGCAGTCTTAGCCACAGCAATTAGGCAATGAAAAGAAATAAGAGGCATCAAAATTGAAAAAGAAGAAGTAAAATGGTCACTTTGCAGATGACATGATATATATAAAAACCTTACACACAAATTATTTTAAAAAAATAAAATAAAATAAAATAGTAAAACAAACAAACAAACAAAAAGAAAACCTTAAACACTCCACCAAAAAACTGGTAGAACTAATAAATTCAGTTAAGTTCAAGGATAAAAAAGCAATATGTGAAAACTTACTGTATTTCTAGAAACTAATAGCAAACCATCAGAAAAAGAAATTTAAAAAACCCATTTACAGTTTCATCAAAAGGAATAAAACACCTAGGAATAAATTTACTCAAGGAGGTGAAAGTCCTGTACACTGAAAACTATAAGATATTGGTGAACGAAATGTAATATTACAAAAATAAATAGGAAGGGATTCTATCCTCATAGATTGGAAGAATTAATATTGTTAAAAATATCCATATGACCTACAGTAATTTAAGATTCAGTGCAATCACTATCAAATTTTCAATGTCCTTTTTCACAGAAATAGAACAAACAATTCTAAAAATTGGTATGGAACCACAAAAGATTCCAAATAGTCAAAGCAATCTTGATAAAAAAGAACAAAGCCAAAGGCATCATGCTTCCTGGTTTCAAACTATGTTACAAAGCTGTGGTAATCAAAACAATATGGTATTGGCATAAAAAATAGACACATAGATCATTAGAACAGAATAGAGAGCCCAGAAATAAATCCATGTATATATAGTAATTTCTGACAGAGGAGCCAAGAATATACAATGGGTTAAGGACAGTTTCTTTAATAGGTAGTGCAATGAATATTGGACAGCCACTTGCAAAAGAATGAACTTGGACCACTACCTTACAACATACACAAAAGTGAACTCAAAGTGGATTAAAGACTTGAACGTAACATGTAAAACTATAAAATTCCTTGGAGAAAACACAGGTGGTAAGCAACTTGACATAGGTCTTGGGATGATTTTTTTGAATCAGACATCAAAAACAAAGCAACAAAAGCAAAAATAAACAAGTGAGACTACATTGAACTATAAAGCTTCTGCACAGCAAAGGAAACCATTGACAAAAAGAAAATGCAACCTACTGAATGGGAGAAAATATTTGCAAATCATATATCTCTTAAGAGGCTTATATCCAAAATATATAAAGAACACATACAATTCAAAGCAAAAAAAAAAAAAATCCAGTTAAAAATGAGCAGAAAAATTGAGTAGGCATTCTTCTAAAGAAGTCATATAGATAGTCAACAGCTACATGAAAAGATGCTCTACATCATCAATTATCAGAGAAATACAAATTGAACCCACAATGAGATATCACCTTACACCTGTTTGTAAGGCTATTCTCCACAAGACCAGAGACAGTAAGCAATGGTGAAGAAATAGAGAAAAGGGAGGCCTTAATGCACTATTGCTGAGAAGGTCAAGTTGGTGCAGCCACTGGAGAAAACAGTTTGGAGGTTTCTCAAAAAATTAAAAATAGAATTACCACATGATCCAGTAATTTCACTTCTGGGTATTTATCCAAAGAGAAAAAGGACACTAATTTGAAAAAAATCAAAATAGCTTTTCCTGTAGGAGCCACTGAGGTTGAGAGGAGGGTGGCTGCCGCCTCTCCCTGCCATGGCGCGTGTGTGCCCACTAAAATCAATATACTTTCTGAGAAGGGGGAGTCATCTGGCAAAAATGCCACATTGCCTGCTGTGTTCAGAACTCCCATTTGGCCAGGTATTGTAAACTTTGCTCACACCAACTTGTGCAAAACCAACAGACAGGCCTGTGCTGTCATTGAATTAGCAGGTCATCCAACCTGTGCTGAGGTGTGGGGTTCAAGTTCCCAGAGTTTGAGACAGTGGGACCCACAGTTCTGGCCAAGGTGCTTTTGGAAATGTATGTTGTGCATGTTTACACAAACCAAAACCTGGTGCCACTGGCATTGCATGGTGAACACAACACACAAGTGATACATCTGCTCTTCCCTCCCTGTCTCCATCTTACCAGTGCTGGTCATGCTTATGGAGGGAATTCCTGAACTGTTTTTGGAGGTTGAAGATAAAATTGAAGGCTACAGTAAGACCAAGCAGGCTGTTTTACTCCTTAAGAAACTTAAGGCCTGGAGTAATACCCAAAATTTCTGTGCCGCTCAGGAAATGAGAGCTGGCAAAGGCAAAATGAGAAGCCGTTGTTGTATCCAGCATAGGGGACGCTGCCTCATCTATAATGAGAGACACCATATCATCAAGACCTTCAGAAACATCCCCGGAATGACTCTGCTTAATGCAAGTAGACTGGACATTTTGAAACTTGCTCCTGGTGAGCATGTGGGACGTTTCTGCATTTGGACTGAAAGAGCTTCCCACAGATTAGATGATCTGCATGGCAACTGGCATAAAGCTGCCTCCCTCAAGAGTAACTACAACCTCCTCATGCACAAGTTGCTCAGGACAGACCGTAGCAGAATCTTGTAAAGCCTAGAGATCCAAAGACCCTCCAACCGCCACACAAGAGGATTAATCACCGTCCTAAAGAAGCCTCTGAAAAAGCTGAGAATCATGTTGAAGCTAAACCCATATGTGAAGACTGCGAGCCAGAACACCGTTCTTCACCAGAGGAAGAATCCCAGACTCCAGATGGATAAGGCAGCTGCAGTGCTAGAAGCCAAATTAGAAGAGAAAGGAGCCTGTGACAAGGAGGAAAGGAAAAGAAGGAAAGGGAAGTGGAAAGGGCAAGGGCAAGGGAAGGAAGCGCGGAGGAAGCCTATGGTGGGGAAAAGTTGCAGGTACCAAGAAACCAGCTGCTGAGAAAAAACCTGCAGAAAAGAAACCCACCACAGAAGAAAAAAAAACCCTGCTGTGTAAACTTAAACTTGTTTATTCCACAAATGCCCAATCATTTTGGACAGGTAATTTTGAATGAATATCTGATCAAAAGCAGTGAGGGGAAAGAAAAGATCCACACAGTATGGTATCAGCATAGGACACCCCTGTGTTCATTGCAGCGCTGTTTCCAATAGCTAAGATATGCAAACAACCTGTGTGTCCGTCGATAGATGAATGAAGACCTTGTGGTGTATATATACACAATAATATGCAGCTATTAAAAGAATGAAAACTTGTGATTTGTGACAATATGGGTGGACGTAATAGGCATTATGCTAAGTGAAATAAATAAGAGAGACACAAACACCATGTGATCGCTCTTACACATGGAAGCTTAAACAAACAAGCAAGCAAACAAAACAAGCTCAGAGATATAGAGAACAGATGGGTGGTTGTCAGAGATGGAGGCCAGTAAGTGGAAGAAATGGGTGAATATTGTTTTAGTTTAAATAAATTAAATTAACAATAAATTACTAAAGTTAAACAATCAAAATCTAAAAGCAGATTTAAAAATAATATACCATCAACAAGATATAATCCACAAAATCAAATATACTTGGATATTAGAAAAGCAATAAATAAAAATCCATTACATTATGAAATTTGAGAAGTATCATACGATCATCTTCATTGATGTCAAAAGGCTTTTGATAAAATTCACACCAATTCTTGTTCCAACCATTCAGATGGATTTTTTTCCATAACATCGTTAAGATATACATATATTTTTACACACATATCAGTATGTAGACATATATACATATCTATTTATACATGTATGTGTATATGTATATATGCATAAGAACATATATAAATATGTGTCTATTAGTAAAAAATTAACATTGGTGTCAAATAACGCTAAATGTTTAGAGACACATATATATGTAGTAAACATGTAAAGATATAAATGGAAATGAAAAACACAAATTCAGGATTGAGGAGGAAAAGAGGCAGTACAAGACTGGGAAATATAATTAGGGGTCCAACTATATATATATAATTTCTATTTCTTGAGTTGGCAGATGGGCACCTAGGTTTTCATTTTTCTCTGTAAAGCTTTTGTATGTCTGATATAGTTCAGGAGAAAAGGAGATAAAAAGAGAACACAAGCTTTTTGAAATCAAGACAAAACTCAATTCCAGTCTCATCCCTGCAGTTTCCTGACGGTGAAACCTTGACTAGATTATTCAACTTCCCTGAGCTTCAGTTTCCTCCACTGTAAAATGAGGGTAATAACAGCTTATCCACTTTCTGAAACTATGTTTTATTATTTAGCAGAGTAATAAACACCTAGTGTGCGCTTACTATATTTGACACTTTTCCTGAGTTATTTCAATAAGACCAACATTAATTAAGTGTGTATATGTGTATTCCAAATGTGTGTGGGAGTATGTTGACAGGGCATATATATTTCAGTTTCTTGGAGCACGACACTTGGATTTTTATGATTTTAACATCCTTTTTTTTACATATAAACTTTTTATTTTGCACATCCTGTTTTAATTTTAAATATAGAAGGGACAATTTCTAGACAATCAATAGAACAGCTGCTTGGGGGGGAAAATAGAAACGAAAGGGCTAAATGATTGAATGTTGACACTTAAAAGAATAGTTTTGCAGTTAACAGCTGTGTATCCCAGAAATAAAATATCTGATAAATACATGATAACAAAGAGCAAAAATTGCTGCCTAATACTGAGATTCATAGCTGGAGAGCTGAGAACTATTGAAAACCAATGACAAAATTTCTGTATGGACCTTAATTTTCTAAATGAGTTATAGTTACATGATAAGAAACAATGAAAAGAATAATAAATCCCCTCACAAAGGATAAATTTTATGGCATTCAAGGCATAAATGAGCACTGTGAAATATACTTTAGATATCATTTTAACCTTTCAAAACATGTTTTGAATACTGAACAACAAATGTAGGTCATTGTCAATGGCGATGTTCTTTAATTCTGACAAATTGTCTCTGTTCTTGTCCTCTTAGTCTACGGACAGACATCACACCATACGTGTCTGTCTCTCTCCCTCTCTCCCTCTCTCCCTCTCTCTCTCTCTCTCTCTCACACACACACACACCAGTCTTTTGTCTTTTATCCTCTCAGCGGGGTTATCCTTTGCCTTCTCTCTCTGAAGACAGCTTGTGAAATTAGTAAGCGTCAATACCCAAATGTGAAGTCACATTTGCTGAATGTAACACATTGAGCAAGTTTTTGTCTCTCTGAGCTTTAGTTTTATTGCAAAATAGGGATTAAAGTGAGCTATCATATAACACAGACTTTTAAGAAAAACTTTAGAAGCATCACTCAAATGCAATATATTATTAATCTCAAGAAATATTGTACACTGGGTAGTAAAAATGACCAGTTTCTAGGTGGCTCTTCTCCCAGGAAACAAAACAAACCCCGAATGTCTATTTGGCTTCCTGTTTCTGTATCTCCCAACAACAGCAAAAAAGCAGATGTATGTGAACATTTCTCTATTGTCTTCCTACACTTGATCTGAGGCAAAAAGCTGAGAAGCTCTATTGTCTTCTGTAGGTTTTATGCACTTCACAGTTCATGTGGATTACATAAGCATTTATTGATTAATTTAACAAATGCTAATTGAGTGCCTTTATACCTTTCACATGTCAGGCACTGTACTAGGGGTTTCGGACACATCCATTTAAAAAACAGAGTCTTGCCCTCTGAGAACTTCGCATTCTATCTGGGGGTGGGAGGAGACAGAAGAAAAAGAATAATAACTATTGAAAAAAGTGATATTCACAGCATGTTAGAAGATGATAAATTCTATGGGGAAAGAGGGGCAGAGCAAGAAAATGAAATGGAGAGAGTTTTCAGAAAGGGGTTGTCATCTGGGTGGAAGGAGGGGCTAGGTGCATCATCTAACTGGGTTGGTCTCCATGAGGAAGTGACTTGAACAAAGCCTTGAAGGACAAGGGAATTACTCAGGAGAATATCTAGAAAAGAACATTCCATTAAAGGGAATATTCAGTGCCAAACACCGAAGGTGGAACTTTCTTGTCCTGTTTGACAGAGCAACCAGGTCCTTGTGTCTGGGGAGAAGTGAGTCCAGGGAGAGGACCGGGAAAGGAAGTTGGAAAATTACATTTTACCTAAAAATGCCTTACCTAAAAGTTGTGAATCTTACCAAAATTTTCAAAATAAAACCTGATTTGTTCAATACATTTTAAAAGCAAGGAGACTTTAATTTTTGTTCTGATGCCTACAATTATTTCAATGAATATTTGACTATGATGTGTTACACTTTACTGGTAGAAGACACACTTGGTATACCGCCGTTTACTGGTATCCTTCAGCCTCCCCCCTCTTTCATAACTATAATCAGCTTTGAAAAGCAGGAGGCCCTCTCCCGCAAACCCTAAATTTGTTTTAATAGCTGCTCCCCGGAGTGTGTAGTTTGCTCTTCAGGTGCTATCCCTACTCCCCATAAAGTCCCTCTAAATTGTTATTCCATAGGGAAAGCCTTTTTCCCCGCTCTAGGCCCTTCATCCAGCTGCCCAAAGAAAATTAGTGTTAACAAGAGAGAAAACCTAATGAGTTCCCATTCTATTTCATTACAAGGAAGAGGACAACACGGTAAACCCAAGTCACAGATCACATAATTTAAAAATCAAGTCCGTCTTTACCAAGTTGAAGTCAAAGAAATGGGAGGGGAAAAGGTGTTCACTGCTTTTCTTTCATTACAAAGAACAGTGAGGTGTTGCAGGCTGTTACTGCTCATCCCAGGCAGGAAGGGAAACCTAACATTACCCTCTATGGCAGAAGAGAAATTGTTTTTTCCTCCATCAAATTTTCTTCCTCAGCTCATACTTTGCTTCACTGAATCAAATTTATATATTATCAGATAAAGCTATTTACTATTTTGCCAGGTCTTCCCTAGGAAGGGTTTGGATTTTTTTCTTTCAGAATTTTTAATAAAACATAAACTGGGTCCACCAAGATTATTTTTAAAAATTCAGACTATCTGATCTTTAGGGCAGGATTTTTTTTGAACAACTATAATTATTTTCTAACACCTTCTGTAACACATCATTGTGCTATTTTATAGCACATTTGGGTAATAAATTTTTCATTCATCTTATCCAAATTCTGACATCCTATAGATCTGGCATTAAATTATTTTGTTTAGGATTCTACTTATAAGTAGCTCAATGTCAAAATAACTTAAAAGGATGTTTTAAGAAGAAAGAACAGAGAGAAAACAACCGTCCTTCAGTGTGGCAGGTTTCTATGAATGTACTTCTGTGTATAATAGAAGATCATGTCACTGAGGAATCTAGTATGAAGAGGGCATTTGAGAGAGCTTGCATTCTTTGCTAAGTAGAGGCCGTTAATTGGTTCAGTTCAAAGAAAGAACCCTGAAATGTATTGTATTTTTGTATATTCTTATTTAGCCTCTACAACCAGTCTGCTGTGTTTAGATTTACCCACTCCTCCTGCTCTACCGCCCATACACACACTCCCTTTACTGGAAATGCTGTATTCTTTAATGGCAATGAATAGAATTGCCATCATTTTCCAAACTCTAAGCAGTAGACAGACATTTTTTTCTGGTGTGTTTTCCTCAGAGGAGATCAAGTTTACTATTTCCCCTTTGTTTGGAAAACCCAAGGCCTATACTGTGTCTGGGTCATCCTTCAGACTCCCTTGAGAAGAGTTCAATGAAACAGGCAAGCACAAACACTAGAACATTTCCTTCTGCCAGTTTTCAAGATTAATATGGTTCTTCTTTGACCATAATGACTATATTAGCCAGGCAATCAATAATAAAGAATAGAGGAAAATAAAAAGTGGGGTATCTTGAAAACGATCAGGAAAAAAAAAATCATGGGAAATATTAGCATAGTTGAAAATGATTTTGTCTTTATAAAATTAAAACATTTTAGTGTAATCCTGGAAAGAAATGCAAAGAAATGTGCTTCATTGATTATCTCTGCTGAAGGGAATGGAGAGGTTAATTTTAAAAAGAACACACTACTACCCTGATGGTAGAATACTGAAATGGGCACTCTTAGAAATTGCTGGTGAATGTCTAAATTAAGTATTCTGTCAAGAAAGCAATTTGCAGTATTGATCAAGGACCTTGAAAGTTTTAAGACCTTTAACCTTAGTCATTTCATTTTTTAAAATATAGAGGAAAATTTTGGGTTGTTTGTTTCCCCCAAATTTTATTATTAAAGTATTTTTTATGGAAGTGAAAATGTAGGAAAACTTAAAAGCCCCCAATTAGATAGGACTAGGTAACCCCTTTTTTTATTTCCCAGTTGTTTTGTACAAAAACATCCTAAACCAACCATCATTCTGGGTTCTCTTCATTTGCACTGATGTATTCTTAAGAAACTGAATGCTGGGGGGAAGGGGTACACCTTGGTGGCTCAATTGGTTGAACATCTGACTCCTGAATTCAGCTCAGATCCTGATTCCAGGGGGGTGGAATCATGCCCAGCAGCTGGCTCCACGTGGAGCCTAATTAAGATTCCCTCTCTCTCTCTCTCTCTCTGTACCTCTCCCAAATTCATGGACATGCTCTCTCTCTGAAAAAAATTAGGATTAAAAAATGCAGCTTCTAAAAAGAATTTTCATCTTTGTGAGCCATCTGGCTGGCTCAGTTGGTTAAGTGTCCCACTCCTAATTTTGGCTCAGGTCATTTTCTCATTGTTCATGAGTTTGAGTCCCATGTTGGGCTCTGTGCTGATAGTGCGGAGCCTGCTTGGGGATTCTCTGTCTCCCTCTCTCTGTCTCTCTCTCTGTCTCTCTCTCTCTTTCAAAAGTAAATAAACACTTTTTAAAAAAGGAGTTTTCATCTCTGTAATCCCAGAGCCTACTATAACTTGGGCCCATGAGGTTCTCAGTTAATATTTGTAAAATTAGTAAAATTTTACTTTATCTGTCATGCAGCCCATAATGATTATTAAGATTACTATTTCTCCCCACCTGACTCTGCCTACACAACCATAATCATGGGAATAATTCATTCTATTTTTTCAGTTTAGCAAATTGAACTGTTTAAAACAAACTGAATTTAGGTATATCCACTTGTACATCTAGATAGATCTGGCACAGTCATAAACAAACTCAATTATATCTCAGCATATTACCGTGGTTAGTATTGGTGTAAATATAATAAGTAGGATGATAATATATTTCAATTCATACTTAAGATTTTATATGTAATTTCCAATGCTTGGGAAAACCGACCAACTCAATGTCAAATGAATCCCAGAAGATACATGAGACTAATCAGTGTGGAATAAAAATTACAGAGTTTAGAAAGTCAATGTCATATATGTATATATGAAGATTCAGGGCATTTTCTGTATCTTAAAAATAATTTTAAGCTGTTTTAGGAGGCAGTCCATTGAGTGTAAGCCTCCTAACTCAGCTCAATTATACCCCAGAGCAATGAGAAAAATTGCAGGCGAGTTCACAAAACACTGTGGGAAAACCATTTTAGACTGTTATTGGGAAGTTGTCTGTACATAGAAGTGTAATAGCTGCACTTCAATCCAATTCTGGTCTTTGCAATTTCCTCTAAGATGTGCCAATCCTCAGTAAATTGTATGAGAAGGGAAGAATGAAATCATTACTTACCTGAATTGTAATACATTCCTTTCTTACTCCAGGAGTAGAATTAATAAATCAATAAATGGAAAGGTTCATGTGAAGAAGATTGAAGTGCCCACACATACAACTTTTATTCAGGGCTTGAGGGTGGGAGGAGGTAGAAAATGATTTCAATATTAAAGAATTAAAATACTAGTAGAATTCTTAAGAAGCATGAAGATTTAAATCCAAGTAATTCACAAGTATCTGTTAATGTCCTGTAACTCTGGATAACATTTAAAAAATCATATGTGAAAAAATGAACAGCAAAATGATGGGCAAGAGAAAGAAAACTCGCCTTAAACAAGTAATTTCTCTAGGGAATCCGGGCAAGATGGCAGAGAAATAAGGAGTCCCATTACCTCTGTCTGCCCGCAGTTATCAAACTGAGAAGAATTAAAAGCCACAGCTTTCCTATCTCCAAGAATGGAGGGCTACCTCAAGAGAGGCATAACAAGAGAAACTGAGAGACACCATTAAAAGAACATCTCCTGAAATGACAGACCCTAGACACTCAAAGAGCCTCCTTCAATAGAGAAATACTAATAGACGCACAGTGCAGAACGAGCTTCTAAAGCTAATAAGAGACAGAAAGTTAGCCAAAATGACAAAATGAAATAACTCTCCTCTAAAGAAACTCCAGGAAGAAATCAAAGCTACAGAACTGCTCAAAACAGACATAAACAACTTAACAAGAATTTAGAACAATTGTCATCAAATCAATCACTGGGCTTGAAAAAACCATCAAAGAAGCTATTAATACACAGACTAGGGACCTGCAAAATAGCTGTGACGAGTTGAAAAAGGCTATAAATGAGGTGAATAATAAAATGGAGGCTACCACTGCACTGATTGAAGAAGAAGAGAGGAGAATAGGTGAATTAGAAGACACAGTTACAGCAAAAGAGGAAGCCGAGAAAAAGAGAGAGAAATCGATACAGGAGCACGAAAGGAGAGTCAGAGACCTGAGTGATACAATCAAACGGAACAATGTCCATATCATAGGAGTTCCTGAAGAAGAAGATAAAGACAGAGGACCTGAAGGACCAGAGGACCAATTTATACACGAAAATTTCCCCAATCTGGGGAAAGTGAAAGACATTGAAATTTAAGAAACATACCAAACTCTCCTAAGATGTAAAGTAAACCGACCTTCAGCACGACATATCATAGTGAAACTGGCAAAATATAAAGACAGAGAATTCTGAAAGCAGCTAGGGATAAAAGGATCTTAACATACAAAGGGAAATCTATCAGAGTGCTTACAGACCTATCTACTGAAACTTGTAGGCCAGAAAGGAATGGCAGGAAATCTTCAATGTGATGAACAGGAAAAATATGCAACCAAGAATTCTTTATCCAGCGAGCCTGTCATTCAAAATAGAAGGAGAGAAAAAGGTTTTCCCAAATAAACAAAAGTTGAGAGAATTCATCACTGCCAAACCAGCCCTACAAGAAATCCTAAGAGGGACTCGATGAGGGAAATGTAGCAAAGAATATAAGGTACCAGAGACATCACTGCAAATATGCACTCTACAGGGAACACAATGAATCTAAACCCACATCTTTCAATAATAACACTGAATGTAAATGGGCTGAATGCTCCAGTCAAACAACACAGGGTGGAAGAATGGATCAAAAACCAAAACCCATCTATTTGCTGTCTGCAAGAGATTCACCTTAGACGTGAAGACACCTTCAGACTGAAAGTAAGGGGATGGAGAAATATCTACCATGTGACTGGACACCAAAAGAAAGCTGGAGTAGCCATACTTATATTGAACAAACTGGACTTTAAAATAAAGGCAGTAACAAAGGATGAAGAAGGAAATTATATAATAATTACAGGGTCTCTATATCAGGAATAGCTAACAATTATAAACAGCTATGCGCTGAATTCAGGAGCTCCCAAAAACATAAAGCAACTAATCACAAACAGAAGCAATCTTATTGATAAGAATGTGCTAATTGCAGGGGACTTTACTACCCCATTTAAAACAATGGATAGGTCAACCAGACAAAAAACCACTAAAGAAACAATGGACCTGAATGGCACACTGGAACAGAAGGAATTAATAGATATATTTGGAACTCTGCATCCTGAAGCTAGGGAATTCACTTTCTTCTTGAGTGCGCATGACACATTCGCCAAGACTGATCACATACTGGATCATAAAACAAACCTCCATAAATAGAAAAGAATTGAGATCATACCATGCACACTTTCAGATCACAATTCTATGAAACTTGAAATCAACCACAGCAAGAAGTCTGGAAAACCTCCACAAATGTGGAGGATAAAAACTACCCTACTGAAGAATGATTGGGCGTACTAGGCAATTAGAGAGGAAATTTAAAAATATATGGAAACAAATGAAAATGAAAATATAACAATCCAAACTCTCTGGGACGCAGCAAAGGCAGTCCTAAGAGGGAAGTTCATTGCAATCCAGGCCTATTTCAACAAACTAGAAACAGCACAAACTCTAAACCTAACAGAGCACCTAAGGAAACTAGAAAGGGAGCAGCAAGAGCACCTCAAACCCAGCAAAAGAAGAGAAATAATAAAGATCAGGGCAGAATTAAACAAGTTAGAATCCACAAAAAAAACCCTGAACAGATCAATGAAACCAAGAGTTGGTTTTTTGAAAAAATAAACAAAATTGATAAACCTCTAACTAGGCTCCTCAGAAAGAAAAGAGAGAACACTCAAATAGACAAAATCATGAAGGAAAATGGATCTTTTGCAACAGATCCCTGAGAAATACAAGCAATCAACAGAGATTACTATGAAAAAGTTATATGCCAACAAACTGGACAATCTAGAAGAAATGGACAAATTCCTAAATACACATGCACTACCAAAATTCAAACAGGAAGAGATAGAAAATCTGAACAGACCCATAACCAGTGAAGAAATCAAATCCGTTATCAAAAATCTCCCAATGAATAAAATTCCAGGACCAGATGGATTCCCAGGAGAATTCTACCAGACATTTAAAGCAGAGTTAACACCGATCCTTCTCAAGTTATTCCAAATAAAATAGAAATGGAAGGAAGACTTCCAGATTGATTCTATGAAGCACATATCACTTTGATTTCTAAGCCAGACAGAGACCCAACAAAAAAAGAGAACTACAGGCCAATATCCTTAATGAATAGGGATGCAAAATTACTCAACAAGATACTAGCAAATCGGATTCAACAGTGTATAAAAAGAATTATCCATTATGATCAAGTTGGATTCATTCCTGGGTTACAAGGCTGGTTCAATATTCGCAAATCTATCAATGTGATACATCACATTAACAAAAGAAAAGATAAAAACCATATTATCCTGTTGATAAATGCACAAAAAGCATTTGACAAAGTACAACATCCTCCTTAATAAAAACCATTGAGAAAGTTGGGATAGAAGGAACTTACTTAAATGTCATAAAAGCCATTTATGAAAAGCCCACAGCCAATGTTATCCTCAATGGGAAAAAACTGAGAGCTTTCCCCCTGAGATCAGGGACATGACAGGGATGTCCATTCTCACCACTGTTTTTTAACATAGTGTTAGAAGTCCTAGCATCAGCAATCAGACAACAAAAGGAAATAAAAGGTATCAGAATCAGCAAAGAAGAAGTCAAACTTTCACTTTTTGCAGATGACATGATACTCTACATGGAAAACCCGATCGACTCCACCAGAAGCCTTCTAGAACTGATCGATTAATTCAGTAATGTTGCAGGGTATAAAATCAATGTACAGAAATTGGTTGCATTCTTATATACCACAAATGAAGCAACAGAAAGAGAAATCAAAAAACAGATCCTATTCACAATTGCATGAAAAATCATAAAATACTTAGGAATAAACCTAACCAAAGAGGTAAAAGACCTGTATTTTGAAAACAATAGAAGACTCATGAAGGAAATTGAAGAAGACACAAAGAAATGGAGAAACATTCCATACTCGTGGATCGGAAGAATAAACATTGTTAAAATGTCATTATTACCCAAAGCAATTTACACATTCAATGCAATCCCCATCAAAGTTGCACCAACATTCTTCTCAAAGCTAAAAAAAAAACCTATCTTAAAATTCGTATGGAACCACAAAAAAAACCCCAAATAGCCAAAGTAATACTGAAAAAGAAACCAAAATGTAAGGCATCACAATCCCAGACTTTAGCCTCTACTACAAAGCTGTCATCATCAAGACAGTATGGTATTGGCACAAAAACAGACACATGGACCAATGGAATAGAATAGAGAGCCCAGAACTGGACCCATGAGTGTATGGCCAACTAATCTTTGACAAAACAGGAAAGAGTATCCAATGGAAAAAAGACAGCCTCTTCAACAGGTGGTGTTGGAAGAGCTGGACAGCAACATGTAGAAGAATGAAATACCACTTTCTTACACCATTCACAAAAATAAACTCAAAATGGATGAAGGACCTGAATGTGAGACAGGAAACCATAAAAACCCTAGAGGAGAAAGCAGGAAATAGCCTCTTCGACCTTAATCGCAGCAATTTCCTCCTTGACACATCCCCAGAGGCAAGGGAATCAAGAACAAAAATGAACTATTGGGACCTCATCAAGATAAAAATCTTCTGCACTGCAAAGGAAACAATAAAAAAAACTAATAGGCAACTGACAGAATGGGAAAAGATAGTGGCAAATGGAATATCAGATAAAGGGCTAGTATCCAAAATCTACAAGGAACTCACTAAACTCCATACCTGAAAAACGAATAATCCAGTGAAGAAATGGGCAGAAGACCTGAATAGACACTTCTCCAAAGAGGACATCC
>NC_043705.1:62512585-62520580 GCF_006229205.1 Suricata suricatta
AAGCACTGGGGTGATGGTCATTGAGGGAGGCACTTGTGGGGAGAAGCACTGGGGTGATGGTCATTGAGGGAGACACTTGTGGGGAGAAGCACTGTGTGTTATATGGAAACCAATTTGACAATATAATTCCTCTAGAATGGAGAAGGCAGGAAGAGAGGAAAGAAGGAGGAAAAGAAGGAAGGAATCTAGAGCTTGTATAGTACCTAAGCCACCCTCTCATAGGGTGTTGACTACCTCCTGGTCAATTTGTCAGCAGACATGATCTTGGCAAGCTTGAAGGAAGAGACAATATGGTACACCAGAAACATGAACTTTGAAGTCAAGTTTTCATAGTTTTGAAACTCAGTTTTATGATTACCAGCTAAGACAATCTGATCAAAATAATTCTTTAAAGCTCTACATCTACATATGAAAAATTTTATCTGTACTGTAGTATCTAATAGGGCAAGATCATATATTTTCTCTTCAATAAATGTTTTTCGAAGTGCTCCTTAGTAGATAACACCTTTACTTTTTTCTCAGAGCTACAGGGGAAAAAATAGGGTACATACCAGTCGAAACTATGTCTAGTTGCAAACATTCTTTTCTGAGCTTCTCAAAGGTTGGTGTTGGCACTTTTTAGATAATTGGGATATTTGTAGTTCCAAGAATCCTGTAAGTAAAACTGAGTTTTAATTAAGGACTCTTTGGGTCAAAGACTCAATGTAGAGAGAGTATAACTATGTTTGGATATATTTCCTTGAATCCGAAAAAACTGTTCGGATATATTTCCTTGACTTCAGGAATTCAAATAAAGTTTCTTAGATAACCATAGGTTTGAATATTTCAATGAATATGGATAATTTAATATGAGAGGAATAACTACTCCTATTAATACTCATAACCCATTTTCCTCAGGCCATACTGGGCTGAAAGGACAAACAAAGCATTGTGTCAGAGTAAGAGTAAAGACAACAATGAACAGCAAAATAGATGGAACTCTACCCTACTGGTCATTTCTTCATTTCATTCAACAGATGTTTAATGAGTATCATATATGAAGCAAGCACTCTGCTAGGCACTGTGGGTATAATGGTGAACAAGTGTAGACATGGTCTTTTGTGTGCTTTACAATCTGGGAAAGGCAATTGAGCAAATAGCAAGGAAATCTTACCTAGATTTGGGAAAGAGGGAGAGTTGCAGTTAAGATGGGTGTCCCTTAGGAAGGAATGCTTGAGCTGAGTTATGATGTATCACCCAGAGTTAACCAAGTAAGCCACACAAGGTCAGGAGGAGCAGTAAGGACAGACAGAAAACTATTTGTAATTATCCTATTGTCAGAGGGAAATTAGCACATCTGGGAATGAAAGAAAATCGAAATGGCTGGAATAGGAGTGGTAGGTGCAGAGAATAGTTGAAGGGGAAAGGAAAGATTGGTAAAGGTCAGGCTTAATTTTCATCTTAAATGCAGAGAAGTCAGTGAAGGATTTTAAGCTGGAGAAACAGTGTGGAAAGAAGAGAGTAAGACGATTATATTTGTCTTTTGAAATAAAACCATAGGATGGCCTATGGTTGGGAAGGAAGGGCAAAGGTAGATGAATTAGGAGGCTACTGCAGTAAATGGTGCGGATCTAAGTCTGTTTGAGAACTTTTTAGTCATTCTTTCCTCCCTGGGAGGCTAGGAAAACTACTTTATTTCCCAGAGAAAACCTTCCCTCCATAGTGGAGATGGAAGGAAATTGATTAATCGATTATTTAGAAGATGAAATTGGCAAGGCATAGTAATGGATTGGACATGGTTGCAAGATGCCAGGGCTAGTCAAGGGTTTGTACAACTGGACAGATAAGAATGCCCTTCATTTGGGGAACAATAGAAATTTATTATAAATTAAATGGGTAATGTTTTTTGAACATTTACTCTGCAAGAGTCATTGTTCTAAATATTCTGGCACATTTTCTTATATTTGTTTTTTTAACAACTCTACGATATAGGTACTAATACTGTTTTCTCCATCTTATACATGAAGAACTGAGGCAAAGAAAGATTAAGTGACACGTTCATTTACACATAGATACAAGTGAATGGGTCTATGTATTGAGTCCAGAGCTATTCTTTTAACCACTTTGCTATGCTTTCCCCTTGTTCAAGATGTGTTTTCCTTACCTCAAAAAAAAAAAGGCCTTTTTCTCCTTGCCACCTCATGACCTTCATTGTCTCACAACAAAAGCTTCCTAGTAGCTAAGTTTCTGTCAATTCTCCAGGTTGATAAATATTTATATCTCTGTGTTGACATCACCTCTGTGAGCTATAAGTTTTTTTTTAACTTTTTTTTTCTGTTTTTTTTTTTAAATTTATTTTTGAGAGACAGAGAGAGACAGCATGAGCAGGGGAGGGTCAGAGAGAGAGGGAGACACACAGCATCTGAAACAGGCTCCAGGCTCTGAGCTAGCTGTCAGCACAGAGCTTGACGTGGGGCTCGAACCCACGAACCATGAGATCATGACCTGAGCCGAAGCCGGGCGCTTAACTGATAAGCCACCCAGGCGCCCCTCTGAGCTATAAGTTAATGCTGTAATTTGAGGGTGAGGGCTGCAGAGAAGATTCCAATTTTCATTCTTAATGGTCCAGTGCAGGTTTATGGGCAATCAAATTGTCTTAGTCTGTTCAGGCTGCCATAACAAAATACCATATATTGGATGGCTTCACTGACAAAAATTTATTTTCTCACCATTTTGGAGGCTTGAATTCTAAGATCAGAGTGCCAGCATGGTGGGGTTCTGTTGAGAGCTCTCATCCTGACTTATAGATTGCTACCTTCTCACTGTATCCTCATGTGGCCTTTCCTCCTCAATGTTTGCACTTTGGGGGGGAGAGAGGGACAGAGGCTGTGGGGAAACAGAGAGAGAAGGAGTCAGCTTTCTCTCTTCCTCTTATTTTAAGACCACCAATTCTATTGAAGTAGGATCCCAGAATTATGGACTTGTTTAACTTTAGTTATCTCCTAAAGGCCTTGTCTCCAAATATAGTTACATAGGAGGTTAATTATTTTAACATATGAATTTGGAGAGAGCTTTAGTCCATAGCATGGACTCAGGGGTCTACTTTCAGAATAATAACATAGAATTAAGAGCTTCTCAAAGGCCCTTGAAATGATACTTCTCCAGATTTTCCATAACTTTGCCTCTGATTAGAAAGTCACTAGACTTCCATTCAGATCTAACTTGGGAGTGTGGAGGAGTGGCACAGGGAATTCATGGGAAAGAAGAGAAAGACTTGGGAAACAAATCTTAGTTCAGTGAGCATGACAATAAAGCAAGAGGCCATCCCTGCAGGAAGTGTTGGCTGTTTCAGAAATCCCAAACCCTCACTCACAATGATCACCAATGTCCATATCAAATAATAGACCCCAAGAGGACTTGCTCAATATCATAGGTACAGTACCTCCTAAGGACTCCAGAAATAAGAAGCACAGGTTATGAAGTGAGCTGGAGGGCCAAATGCAGCCGGTGGGGGGATCTGCCAGAGAAACCATCAAAACTGTGATTCGCCATGCAGTGGTATAGGCTGGTGTAGCCTGAGACACACAAATTACATCATCTTGTGACCCCACCCCATCCAGGTTATCATGACTCTAATTTTAACCATCAAATTTAGACTACAATACTCTTCTTCCACCTATGTTAAATTCTAAGAGTCAGCCCCAAGCACAGTGCTCATGCATTCTCATTCTCAGTGCTACAACTCCATCCCCTCTATTCTAGTGAGCAAGCGTTATGGTTCACCCAGAACTGAGGAATTTGTAATGCCGTCTTTTCATTGCTAAAACCTAGACAGTTTGACTAAACCAGGACATTTGGTCATCCCAAGGCTAACTCCTCCCCTAGGAATGTAGGAGACTCCTGCTAGGTAGGACCAGAGGAAATATTCTCCCCTTGTCCCCAAAACAGTGTCCTGGCCTCAGCTGGTAATCTTTCATCTTGATTTCACGGAGTCAGATCCTTCTTCCTCCTTAGACTCCTGGGAGGTAAAGAAAGGCCACTGTTTAAATCAGTTTGGAACTCAGAGCCTTTGTATTAATTACAAAAACAGGTGGCTGGCCCATGGCTGTAATTTGATAATTTTATTTCTTAAGATGTTGCATTAAAATATTATTTATCTTGGGATGCCAGGATGGCTCAGTAAGTTAAGCACCCAACTCTTGGTTTCAGCTCAGTTCATGATCTCACGGTTCTGTGACTTCAAATCCCACATCGGGCTCTGCACAGGCAGAGCACCCACTGATTAGGATTTTCTCTCTTCCTCTCTCTCGACTTCTCTCTTTCTCTCTCTCTCAAAATAAATAAAGAAACCTTAAAAATATTATTTATCTTAATTACTGAGTTTTGAGTTCCTTTTAAATTTAACTATCAAGGCTAATGCCTTATTTGCTTTACTCTAGTCTAGTCCTGTCAATAGGGAACAGGCTTGGAACTCAAGTTCCTGGTGGCCAGTCACAGGCTCCTAAGAGTGCAGTAGTCAGTCTCTCCCATCAAGTGCATTAAACCCTCTATCAGACTAACCTGAGGTCCCACCAGCCAGCTAAGTGTGCCCTAAGATACTCAAGTATGCAGCAGGTGAACAATATTGGGCTTAGGTTCTGGACCTTTACCATGCTTGTGTTAAAATCATTCAATGATGATTTGGCTCTTGGAAAATAAATGGTTTTGTATGTTCTTATACTTTAAATTATATAATCTGATGCAAAAAAAAAGTAGCATGGTGTTCAAAAGAGCACAACTCTTGAAATTGAATGAAATCTCTGACATTGGCACTACAGAATCTTGGGGAACTTAATTAACTTTAGCGAATCCTCACTTCTACTAACTGTAAAATAAAGACAGTATCTACCTCATAGACTTGTTTGTGAGGATTATATACATTAACACAGATAAAGTATAAATCTGCTACGTAACACAACGTGAGCATGTCGTGAAAGAATTCTCTTTCTCTCTTTACATTTCCTGCCTGGTCTCCTCAGTACTTCTCACAAGAATCATTTCTGTGACATCAATGTGTGTGGATCTTGAATTTTCTTAAGAATACCCCAAACATACTTTCAAATGTTTTATAAAGAAAACAGTTATTTTGTCATTGTACTGTTAGGTTCAAAGTACAGTTTGTTTTGTATTTGCCTGAACTGTTTGATGTCTGGAAAGTAAACAATCAGGCTAAAGGTTTCTAAAATCCAATATGATTTAAAAATAGATATATTTATTGAGCATTGCAGTTTTCCTCTCCAAGTTCCCTTGATAATATTGATACCCTACTTCAGATTTCTAAATAAAAAATGTTAAGATTTAAATGCTGCTGTTGTCAGTGCTCTCAAACCAGAGCTACCCTTGGGTAAAGGGACGTCCTCCCTCATCCTCTCTCTGTCCCTGAGCTCACTGCTTCCATGGTTATTTTTCTGTAAATTATAACCTTTCCATCATTGATAAGTGGGGGGGAAACACTCACAGAATAATCTCAAGTATTTTCTAATTAAAAAAAAACCTCGATTTAGAAAGTACATGATAAAAGAAGGAAATAGTAAAATAATGGTGACTGCTTCTACTATTTTATCCAGAGTATAGGGGTACAAGAGCAGCCAATTATTTTTAACCTCTTGTTTTGTGCTACAACAATATTTTAAAGAACCCTAGACCTCAAAACAGACTACCATCTATTAATATTGTCTACATTTCACTGGGAAGTAGAATACATTCAAATCTAGTACTTAGCTTGTGATTGTGATTTATTTCTTAATAAAATTCTATTATCTTACAGCAACTAATGGAATATACCTCAAGGCCTGATGCCATCAGATGCATTTTAGAAAATTACTATTTTATATGAACACTATTATGTTAATTTTAATTGATTGTACTTACATTAAATAATCAGAAAATAGATCTTTTAAAGGAACTCGTGGCAATGATGTTTGTGTATATATACATACATATATATATTTCAAAAGTTATAACATCATCAACTTTTTAAATAACTTTGTATATGTGTGAAACATGTGTAAGAGACTTGGTTTTATCCTCTGACCTTGACTTAATCATAAGAATTTAGGGATAGAAGGGGCACCAGGGTGGCTCAGTTGGTTAAGTGCCTGACTTTGGCATGATCTCACGGCTCATGGGTTTGAGCCCCATGTCAGGCTTAGACCCTGGAGCTTGCTTCAGATTCTGTCTCCCTCTCTCTCTGCCCCTCCCCTGCTTGCTTGCTCACGTGCACTCTCTCTCTCTCAAAAATAAATAAACATTAAAAAAACATTTTTTAATGAGTTTAAGGCCAGAAGAGGTCTTAGAGATCTTACCGTCCAATGTATCATTTTAAAGACAGTAAACAGGGGCGCCTGGGTGACTCAGTTAAGCGGCCCACTTCGGCTCAGGTCATGATCTCATGGTTCGTGGGTTTGAGCCCTGCATCAGGTTCTGTGCTGACAGCTCAGAGCCTGGAGCCTGTTTCAGATTCTGTGTCTCCCTCTCTCTCTGTCCCTCCCTTGTTCGTGCTGTCTCACTCTGTCACAAAAATAAATAAACTTTAAAAAAAATTTTTAAAAAGACAGTAAACATTTTAACGCCTTACCCAAGGTCAAAAAGTTGGAGTGAGGCAGACCTAGAACTAGGGCTCAAGGGCTCAAGTTGTCTCCTTCCAGACCAGGACTTGTCCCACCCAACTACATACTCCATGATAACGACATTGGCCTCCCTGCGTCTTCCTATCCACGAATGTATTTATATGATAAGGAGAAGAGCTACTCACAGAATAGTCCCCTTCAGGAAAAAGTGGAGCTGCATGATAACTTCCAAGAGGAAGACTTTAAGAAATGAATTTTAATCAAATAGACAACATAAGACATAAATATTTGTTGAAATTTTGGGCAAGAAGAGGAGCTCCTGTCTGTTTTTGTTGTCCTCTTTAAGAAAGAGAAGAAAAGAAAAGAAAAAATTCTAAATGTCTTGAGTTTCAGAAAAAATGCTCTATTAGTGAGTCAGACTCTCAAAATAACGTTAGCAAAGGAAGTGACTGCCAATGCGTGGGTGAGATTTTTTTTAGAAGTCACATGAGAAAAATAGTTCTATGTGTACAGTTCTGAAATATTCTTCCTCCATTCCTTACAGCTTCCTCGAATGTCCAAGCTGCCTTGAACTAACATGTTTATTTTGCTTTCCCAACTTCTGCTTCATGTACCCCAACACATAGCCCAAGAACATTATTATTTTCTTTTAGTAATCCATATACTTTACCATGTTTGTGACTTTTCTATTGTTCTTTTTATTTTCCTGAGATGTCATTTCCCTCCTTCTTATCCACTTGCTAAAAGTCTTAGACATTCTTCATCACCTGATTTAATATCACCTCCTCCTTGAAGCCTTTGCCAATCTGCAAATGTATAAATAATGATTATTTCCCATAGTGCTTTTGTTATACCTCTTAGAGAAATGAATCCAAGCTGCCTTGTCCTAAAGAGTTGTGGCTATCTTCCCTTTTTGATTCAGATCTACGTGAGAGCTAGGAAGATAACGTATCTTTATATGTGCCAGGGGGACGAGGGATTCCAGAGTAAACACAAAAAAGCCCTTGGCTTCTAGAAATTATATAAATTCTAGTGGGCAAATATAACTTAGGTTATAATCCACTTGCAGAAAGCAGATCTTGACTTAGGATTTGAACGCAAGTAGCTAATCTAAGTAGAGAGAAGTGAGATAAAGAGATAGTAAAGGAAAGAATGACAAAAAAGAAGGATACTTAATAATGAGCAGAAATAAAAATAGAGATGGTAGTCAGGGGTACAGGTATGGGGGAAATCAAGAGATGGTCAAAAGATACAAACTTTCAGCAATAAGATGAATAAGTTCTGGGGAGTTAATGTACAATATGGTGACTATAGTTAATAATACTATTTGTACACTTGAAATTTGCTAAGACAGTAGATCTTAAGCATTCTCATCACCACAACAATAAAATATGGTAACTAGATGGGG
>NC_043705.1:62520680-62526281 GCF_006229205.1 Suricata suricatta
CTCTCTCTCTCTCTCTCTCTCTCTCTCTCTCAAAGAAAATAAAAAATATGCTAACTATGTAAGGTTACAGATGTCTTAACTAACTTCATTGTGGTAATCACTTCACAATGTATACATATACATAACCATCACATTACACACTTCAAATGAAAACAATGTTAATATGTCAATTGTTACTCAGTAAAGCTGGGGGGAAATTAATGAGCAGGTTTCTCCTGTGGAGCCCATGTCTGCTGATGACCCTCTGAGAAACTATGTAGAATGTGCCTCTGATTATCCTGAGATCAAGACAGTGAGGTATAAATTCTCCCCTCTGTGTTTGAGGGTTGCTCATGGAAGATTAACTCAAAGTTATTGCCAACCAGCTATATTCTTAGGCCAAGCATTCCTCCAAGTAGCCAGAGAAGGCCCTGCAGCCGAGATATCAGTGCTTGAGGCAGGAAGCTGTTGGCAGGTCATATAAGTGTCCAGCACAGTTGCAGATGACCTTCAGGGAGGGCCAGGAGAGCATAGGCAGAGCTGTGACAAGTTTTGGTTATGGACCCAAAAAGGGTTACTTCTTAGTTTACTTGAACAGTTGAGTTTAAATAAGTCTAGTTGCTATCCTTAGCAAAACCTAAATACTAACAAAGTACTAACTTAACTCTTTTCTAAGGAAACTGAGGGTGTTTTGATTTCTCACCAAACCAAATGTATATCAGATTTGATTTTCTGTGAATTATGGAGTTACCAAAACAAAATTGACTTTATTAGAATAAATTATAATTAGATTGCTCCTGATAGAGGCTACCTTCTAAGAGTACATTTGGAAACTGCTTCTTGTCAGAAGTATACACTTTATTTTCCTAGAGATTTTATCTTTCTCATTTTTAAGAGTAATACATGCTAATTATGGAAACATTATAAAGTACACAAAAACTAAAAAAAAGAAAATAATTCATTGTCTTCAGAAAATACTTACACAGAAAAATAATATGGAATTATCCAGACTGTCATGCCCAAGCATTTATCTTAATGATATTATCTAGTAAACATTGCCTTGTCTATGTTCAATTACTGATAATTTGTTGTATTATTAAAAGATATACTTATCTGCTATTTTTAAATGTTAATTATTATTTTTAATATTTATTTACTTTTGAGAGCTCATGCGACTGGAGGAGGGGCAGAGGGAGAGAGAGAGAATCCCAGGTGGGCTACATGCTCAGTGCAGACCGGGACACAGGGCTCTGTCTCATGACCATGACATCATGACCTGAGCCAAATCAAGAGTCAAATGCTACAAATAAAACTCCTGGGCCAGAGAACTTCCCAAGGGAATTCTACCAGACTTTAAGTAAAGCAGAATTAACACCTATCCTTATCAAGCTGTTTCCAAAAATAGAAATGGAAGGAAAACTTCTGGACTCCATCTTTGAAGCCAGCATTACCTTGATTCCCAAAACAGAGACCCCACAAAAAAGAAGAATTACAGGTCAATATCCCTGATGAACATGGATGCAGAAATTCTCAACAAGATACTAGCAAATAGAATTCAACAGTATATTAAAAGCATTATTCACCATGATCAAGTGGGATTTATTCCTGGGCTCCAGGGCTGATTTAATATTCACAAATCAATCACTGTGGTACATCACATTAAGAGACGCAAAGATAAGAACTATATGATTCTGACAATAGATGCAGAAAAAGCATTTGACAAAATACAGCATCCTTTCTTAATAAAAACCCTCAAGAAGTCAGGCTAGAAGGAACTTACCTTAACATCATAAAAGCCATACATGAAAAGCCCACAGCTAATAACATTCTCAGTAGGGAAAAACTGAGAGCTTTCCACATGAGATCAGGAACATGACAGGGATGTCCACTCTCACCATTGTTGTGTAACATAGTGTTTGAAGTCCTTGCCTCAGCAATCAGAAGACAGAATGAAATAAAAGGCATCCAAATTGGCAAAGAAGAAGTCAAACCTTCACTTTTCGCAGATGACATGATACTCTACGTGGAAAACTCAAAAGACTCTGCCAAAAAGCTGCTAGAAATGATACATGAATTCAGCAAAGTTGGAGGATACAAAATCAATGTACAGAAATCAGTTGCATTTCTATACACCAATAAACAAGCTACAGAAAGAGAAATCAAGAAATTGATCCCATTTACAATTGTACTAAAACCCATAAAACACCTAGGAATAAATCTAACCAAAGAGGTAAAAAAAAAAAATCTACACACTGAAAACTATAGAAAAGTTATGAAAGAAATTGAAGAAGGCACAAAAAAATTGAAAGATATTCCATTCTCCTGGATAGGAAGAACAAATATTGTTAGAACGTCAATACTACCCAAAGCAATCTAAATATTCAATGAAATCCTTGTCAAAACACCACCAGCATTCTTCACAGAGCTAGAACAAACAATCCTAAAATTTTATGGAACCAGAAAATACCCCAAAAAGCCAAAGCAATCTTGAAAAAGAAGACCAAAGCAGGAGGCATCACAGTCCTGGACTTCAAGCTGTATTACGAAGCTATAATCATCAAGACAGTATGGTACTGGCACAAAAACAGACACTCAGAATAAGGAACCCAGAAATGGACCCATAAGCATATGGCTTTGACAAAGGAGGAACGAATCTTTGACAAAGCAGGAAAGAATGTCCAATGGAATAAAGACAGTCTCTTCAGCAAATGGTGCTGGGAAAACTGGACAGAGACATGCAGAAAAATGAATCTGGACCACTTTCTTACACCATACACAAAAATAAACTCAAAATGGATGAAAGACCTGAATGTGAGATAGGAAACCATCAAAATCCTTGAGGAGAAAACAGGCAACAACTACTTTGACGTCAGCCACAGCAATTACTTGCTCAACATGTCTTGGAAGGCAAGGTAAATATAAGCAAAAAAGAACTATTGGGACCTCATCAAAATAAAAAGCTTCTGCACTGCAAATGAAACAGTCAACAAAACTAAAAAGCAACTGACAGAATGGGACAAGATATCTGCAAATGACATATCAGATAAAAGGTTAGTATCCAAAATCTATAAAGAACTTACCAAACTCAACACCCAAAATACATAGAATCCAGTAAAGAAATGGGCAAAAGACATGAATAGACACTTCTCCAAAGAAGACATCCAGATGGCCAACAGACACATGAATAGATGTTCAACATCACTCATCATCAGGGAAATACAAATCAAAATCACTTGGAGATACAACCTCACACCAGTCAAAGTGGCTAAAATGAGCAACTCAGGAAACAACAGATGCTAGTGAGGATGTGGAGAAGCAGAAACTCTCCTGCATTGTTGGTGGGAAGGCAAACTTCTGGAAGTGCCATCATTCTGGAAAACATTGTGGAGGTTCCTCAAAAAGTTAAAAATAAAACTACTTCACAACCCAGCAATAGCACTACTAAGAATTTATCCAAAGGATACAGGAGTACTTATTCATAGGGCTACACGTACCCCAATGTTCATAGCAGCACTTTCAACAATAGCCAAATTATGGAAAGAGCCTCAATGTCCATCAACTGATGAATGGTTAAAAAAAGGTGTGGTTTTTTTTTTATATACAATGGGATACTACTTGGCAATGAAAAAGAATGAAATTCTGCCATTTGCAGCAATATGTATGGAACTGAAGGGTATTATGCTAAGTAAAATAAATCAGCCAGAGAAAGACAGATACATGTTTTCACTCATATGTGAAACTTGAGAAAATGAACAGAGACCATAGGGGAAGGGAAGGGGGAAAATAGTTTCAAACAGAGAGGGAAGCAAACAATGAGACATAAATACAGAGATAAATAAATACAGAGAACAAACTGAGGGTTAATTGAGGGTAGAGGAGAGGGAAAAATAGATGACGGATGTTGAGGAGGATACTTATTGGGATGAGCATTAGTTGTTTAATGTAAGTGATGAACCATGGGAATCTAATCCACAAACCAAGAGCACACTATATACACTGTATTTAGCCAACTTGACAGTAAATTATATCTTTTAAAAAAGGGTTGGATGCTTAATTGACTGAGTAACCCAGGCCCCTTTTTTTAATTACCTGCTATTTGAAAAAAAAATTTAATGTTCGTTTATTTTTTTAATTGCTAAGTGGCCTAAATGTATTTCTTTTCATCTCATATCTATAGATTTAGAAATAAATGCAAGATCTTAGTGAATTAGAAACATACATGAAGTGGTATTACTTTGCAAGGGCTGCTATAACTGAGTACCACAGACTGGGTGGCTCTAACAACAGAATGTTTATTCATTTTTGAGACAGAAAAAGAGAGACGAAGCATGAGCAGGGGAGGACAAAGAGAGTGTGAGACACAGAATCCAAAGCAGGCTCCTCTGTCAGCTCAGAGCCTTACACAAGACTTGAACCCACAAACCATGAGATCATGAATTCGACCATTCAACTGACTGAGCCAACCAGGCACCCCACCTGCCATTTTTTTAAAGACTTAAATTCTTTCAGCAGAATCAGTAACTTTGAGAAAATATTACTGCTTATATTTTAGACATGTAGCTTTTTTAAAGGTATTCATTTGTTATCGATTTCTAATTATCCCACACTTTGGTAAGAAAGTATATCTGCCTGATATTAATATTTGAAACCTGTTGAAGCTTCATCCTGGCCTAGTACATGACAATTTTTGTGAATATTCTGTAAATTCTCAAAAAGATTATGTGGTCTCTGCTTTTTGAAGGATGTGCGTGAGCTCCCTAGTTCACACCAAAATCTTAAGGATTCTTTATGTGACAATATTGCATATCATCTTGTATATACATTCATTAATCAAACACATCAGTGGTGCCCTAAATGTATAGTAGTTGGTCAACTGTGATACCCTGAGAAAAGTCATAGGTAGACTCTGCTATGAAATTGAAAGAATAGACTTCTCTAAATGTCATCCAAAGCATGTTCAGAGATTTTGACAGGAGGACAGCAGAATAAAGGAAATGTGTGTCCAGAATAATTGTTGTGTAAAAATGAGTTTTCTTCAATCCTAGAACATGCTATAAAGGACACAGAGAACATACTCTATCAGAAGGATCACTCTGACAAAGCATACTGTTAAAAACTGAACTATATATTCCCAGAGCATTCCTCAGTGTTTCTCACACGGCCAACATATTCTTCCTGAAGCTGTCATGCTCTCTTAAGGTTTACAGAAAATGTGGTATTGTTAAATTAAGTTCCAGATGTGAAAGAAGATATTTAGTCCTTGCATCATTTAGTAATCACCAAAAGGGAATGACATAAAAACTGAGAACCAATCTATAACCAAAGCATGCAATCCATTAAAAAGTTACATTATTGATTTCAGTAGATTTCCTGTTAAAGTCTCTGAAGAACCCAGAGCTTACAAATCCAGAACTGTTTGTTACTATAGGAAAAAATATTTTAAAGGATTATTTAAATGAAATAAACTTGGATCTTAGAGAAATACATCTTCTGTGATACCCCTAAAGGTAAGACCAAATAGTGAGGAGGAACACATAGAGATCTTGAGTTGATTATGAACAAGACCCTTGGGGTGCCTGGGTGGCTCAGTCAATTAAGCCTCTGACTTCGGCTCAGGGCATG
>NC_043705.1:62526381-62624248 GCF_006229205.1 Suricata suricatta
CTCTCTCTCTCTCTCTCTCTCTCTCTCTCTCTCTCTCTCTCTCTCTCAAAACTAAATAAACTTAAAAAATTTTTTAAATGATTATGAACAAGATCCTTTAAACAGCAATGAAATTCAGCCCCTAGAGACAGTCAACTATTTTCTGTTCTTACTGGGAGAAAAGTCTTTGTAAAACTTGACCTTGCTGGATCTCTGATGGTGAATTCAACATTGCAGCTTTTGCTCAGGGGTTATAACCACACAATTGTTTATATGACAGAAAGCCCTGTACTATTGGTCTTAACATTAGAAATTGCTTGTGTGAGAGCATATGCTTGCTCCATATTTAGACAGCAAGCTTACAAACTTTTAGACAGTAACCTATGGCTGAAAGGGGAACTGACTACATTAATTTTGCTAGACAGAGAAATTTTTTCACCCAGGATAATGCTGAGTCATCAGATGACATTGTTTCATGGTCTAAGAAACAGATGTCCTGGGGCGCCTGGGTGGCTCAGTCAGTTAAGTGTTGGACTTTAGCTCAGGTCATGATCTCACAGTTCGTGGGTTCAAGCCCCTCAGTGAACTGTTAGTGCAGAGCCTGCTTGGTATTCTGTCTCTCCTTTTCTCTCTCTGCTCCTCCCCCAACTCATGCTCTCTATCTCAAAAAACAAAAACAAAAAGAAGAAACTTAAAAAAAAGAAACTGATGTCCTGTCCTGAAAGAGTTAATTATTACATTCTACCAAGAAATTCAAATGCCAAGGAAGAAGTTTATGGATTAGAACAGTCCTGGGGCACCTGGGTGGGTGGCTTAGTGGGTTAAGTGACCAGCTCTTGGTTTCAGGTTCGCTCATGATCTGTCTCATGGTTCGTGACTTCGAGCTCCACATGGGCTCTGTGCTGATAGTGCAGAGACTGCTTGGGATCTTCTCTTGGTCCCTCTCTCTCTGCCCCCTACCTGTTCTCTCTGTCTCTCTCTCTCTCAAAAATAAATTAAAACTTAAAAAACTTAAGAACAATACTACCACTTTATAATGTGAACTCTGAAATATACTGTCTGAGGCCTATGGAAGTTAATGTGTAAGGGTTTGGCTGGTGTGGGGAAACCTATCCAGTGACTTTTTACATATGTGAATATGTGCATGGTACACACACATTCACACACATTGGCGAAATGGAAAAAGACATTTTTTTCTCCTCAAGAGCAACAGCTAATTTTTTTTAATGCCATGAGATGCAGAGAAAGAGGCAAAGAGAACTTCCCCTCTTTTCCATAATATTTTAGTACTGCCATGAATTTACAGAAATGATGACATTCCCTTGCTTCAAGATCTGACGTTGCAAGCAATGTCGTGTGTAGGGAATAGTATCCTAGACCTCCTTACCAAGAACATCCAAAGTAATAGTTTGATTTAGATGTGAGACACATAAGATTTAAAGTTGCAAAAGGAAAAAAAGCAAATAACCAAAAACAAAACAAAAAAGCCAAAACAGTGATTAATGCTGTCATTTGCTTCAATCCAACAAGATAAATTAAAAACACACTGAAAGCCTTCACTTGTTCTACCTAAGCTTTTAAGGGTTCTGAAATGCAATTGCCATAACAAAACAAACAAAAGTTACATGAAGAGAATCTAACTTTGTTCTCTAAAGCTGAGGTGAAGGAATAGGGAGGAGGATTTTCACTCATGAGGAGAAAATATGACTAAAAATAAAATGTGTCAACAATTAAATCCTGCTTTATGTTATATATAGTAGTTTAGAATGAATAAATTCTTACTGGCTTTTAAAATTAACACTATTGAGTTGTTAGAGTAACTTTTTTAAATTACCCATTTCATCCTTAAAAATAAACTTAACAATCTATATTACAGATCCTAGAAGCTAAAAACCAAGTGATTAAAGTTAACCTAATGTACCTATGTTCCAGAATATTCTGCTTCAGTTTTACCTGTAATATTATTTGAATTGCTGTGTACTACCAAAATATATTTAAAAATTCATATGCATTATAAACAGGCATATTAGAAATAGAATATGTACACATTTATAAGACATTTGACTAAATCAGGTATTTTAGTCAAGAAATATTTACTGAACATCTACCAAGTGCCAAGCACAGTGATAGACATCTTCAAGTTCAACCTTTAAAATTACTTATATTTTGTAAAGAAAAAAAATCTGTGCTGTCTCAACTGATCACCGAGATAAAGTCTACTTTTTTATTATACACATACATTTTTATTCAATGGCTTTTAAGTGATAATATCAAATTCACATATTATATTGATGTGGCTTTAAGACAAAACCTTAAATGCAAAAAGCAAAAGAACTGCTTATTAATAACAGAAAAAGGCTAAGCTCAATTATTTAACAAATATTTATTCAGTACTTACTCTGATCCAGGAATTATTTTAAGCCTTGAGAATATAGTTAACAGAACAGAGATCTCTCCCTTCAGGGATCTTAGACGGTGCTGTTATGCAAAAGAATGAATTTGCAGTTGTCCTTATTATCTTCATCATAAGCTCTTAGAACTTTGATTACCACATCTTGCAATCAGACCACATCCTGCACTTCATGAACTGTTAATAAATATTAATAAAGGGAATTAAATGTCCTAAACAAAGAAAGCCTGCTGTTCTGTTTTTTGATTAACTATAGAGGGTAATGCAGGTGGACGGTTGTGAGTCAGATGCATTACTGGAAGTTGTTAGTTGATCTTTATTGAAAGAAAATTGCATTATGGACCTTAAAAGCAAAAGAATGTCACCAGGGGAGGAAAACGGGTATGGAAGGTATTCCTATGTGGTTGATTTATTTTAGAAATAGGTTTGTAATCTTTATAAATAACCATTAATAATTGTTTTACTTGCATAACATATAATTAAAAGAAAGGTTTATGCCTCCAACACTATTACAGTAGTGGGAAAAAATGTCCAGCCATAGGGCTAGGAACTAGGAAATAGCTTTGATTTATATAATGATAATTATGCTACTAACATCTAGAAATAATATAGGTCATATTTATAGCTTACTCTTACTTAAAATGAATCATTATAAATAACCTTTTTAAACACCAACACTGCCATGCACTGTGCATTTCAAAAACATCATATTTAATCTTCACAGTAAGATTTCCTATAATGTGGGCATTATTCTTCCACTTTACTGATGAGAAAACTGAGACCAAAGGAGGTGAAATGACCTGTCCAAGACCACAGAGCAAAGAGAGCATTCAGGATATTCATTTGAATCACTGTATCCTTTGTCCTCAGAAGAGCCAAACTGATTGGTCACTATTTAGCCTATGGGGCTCAGACCTAAAGGTCAAAGTATAAAGTCTGTAGTACAGTGTATAATCCAACTAACTGAGGAAGCACAAATAAATTGGAAAAAAAAATCAAGTATATTAGGGTCTGAGACATTTAGAGATTAGCTATTTCATTGGCTTTCTACTGAATTTAACTTTTCTTCACATTCACCCAAAAAAAGGATGAAACCAAAAGCACAGATAATAACATTATTATTTTGTTATGAATGTACTTGGGGAAAACCTTCTCTTGAATTCTCTGAGTTAGGATTCTCTGAAGACCCTGTACTATGACCAGTGGGCTGAAATAAAAAATAAAATAAAGTAATAATAATAACCATAAGCCAGATTTATAATTTCTTAAACTACAACTGAGTGTAACTAAGTAATCAAGAGTAACCAGTTTCCCAAACTCTACTCCTCCTCCCCCTGCAGTATTACACCTCCTCCCCTAGTCCATCTGCATATGAAGAATAATTTCCCTGTACATAAAAGGGAAAGGTTACTTTTTCCACCATCATTGCCTTTTGGAGACTATCCTAATACTAACATGTTTTGAGTGGTTTCTACTTGTAACGTTTTCTTAGGTGTGAATGAAAATACTCACATGGACAAACAATGGAGTGTGCAGAAGTAGTTCTCAGAGGCATGTCCTAGTCTAGATTTTAGTAAATGGTGAGAAACAGCTGGAATTTAGACTTGATACATAGACACTTAAAATATTTGGCAGTAGGTTTTGCCATGGTATATATTCAAGACAGCCATTTCAAAATCCATGTGCCTTATTTTGTAAGCAGCCTTGGATGGAGCTGTTTCAAAATGAATAAGATTTATTTAAATCATTTCCTCCACCCAAAGAACCTGACCTTGACAGACATGGACTAAACAACTCCAACCTGTTTTTCAGTATCAGGATCTACTGGGAAGCCAGCCAACCAAGAAGAAATAACAACTGTTTGGTATAGGAGAAGCAAAATGACAAATAGCAGAGTCCAGGGAAAACATAGTTAAGGGAGACATACAGGTCTCTGTCCGAAGTCGACTGTATTCGTAGGCATACTCAATCCCACACCAACTTTTGACTAAAGCTATAGAAAAGAGGATAGTGAAATATGTATCTGGGAAGAAAAAAAATTGACCTTTCTTTAAATTGGTTAGTAAGTCCTTGAGAGGTGTGGTCTGGCTGAATGCCAAAAGCAACAGGGAGAATTTCTGGCAAATATTTTGCCATCCTGTACCTGAAGGCTTGTATATCTGTGTGATAGGCTTGTGTTGGGGGAGCCCTGAGGCAGAAAGCGTTCCTTAAAAAAAAAAGTTTGACACAGAGGTAATGCCAGTACTGGAAACTCTAGACTAAAAGTGAGGCAAGAAGAGAAATGATATTTTCATTTCTATTTCCTAATGAATGCTGACATACAGACCTTGATAATATACTTAAATGGAATTTTTCCATATGTTTGCAAGGAAACTGAGCCTCTGGAAAATATAAGGATACCTTTATATAGACTCTAAAACCACGGGAATAAAGCAGTTAACAAAACAAAGATTCTCTGCCTTCATTTTGAAAAAGAAAGGCATTGTCTGAAGAAGAGAAGGCATATATTCTACTGTTGAGAACCCCAAATCTTTCTCTTTCTAGACACAAGAACTTGTCAATTCTAGCATTGTTTTTCTCCTTGTCTTACAATAAAATTAATTTGGATTTGTTATATGTAAATGATAGAGACTGTTTCCTAAATTATGTCATCTAGGAAATATTAGAAAAGCCTCTCAAAATTCATCCCATGAGCCTGGGATTTCATGGTTCATTGGATTGTCATTCCCAAGGGTACACTATTAAAACACACTAATATTTCAGACGAGATAATTCATTAGATTATTATGTAGCATATCCTTTCTTTGATGATATGTACACTGGACTGTATTTATAGTAGCAGCTTTCTGAGAAGAAATCCAATTGGTTGTAAGGTACAGATAAAGTTTGATTAGAAAGAAAAATAAAGAAAACAGAAGATGGATTTCATTGACTTTATCGACTAGAGAGACTCCAAAATCAGGGACAAAAATATACATGCACAAAATCAAATAGACCTGAAAATGTATTTCCAGTCCAAAATATTTGCCATAAATGGAAAGGAACAGTACATATTAATACAATAGAATAAAAATGACAATATATGGTAATTTGTGTCAGAATTGTGCTCTGCCATAAAATGGAGGATTGGAGAAGTTTAGACATAGATTAACACTGAACTATAACTTCTTCCTTGATATAATCACAAGGACTAAAAGATATTTGCAAAGAAAATAAAATGGTCTTTATGTGACTCATTAATTTGTGCCATATCCATGAGCCTCATGTCATGTCCAGTGCCTCTTACTATCATCTTGGATACAATCATTTGTGGACGTCACACACTTTCAGAGAACACTACTTCATAGAATTTTGGATAGATAACTGAATTGTGTAATATATTTTTTTAATTTTTTAATGTTTTATTTATTTTTGAGACACAGAGAGACAGAGCATGAGTGGGGAGGGGCAGAGAGAGAGGGAGACATGGGATCAGAAGCAGGCTCCAGGCTCTGAGCTGTCAGCACAGAGCCCGACACGGGGCTCGAACCCATGAACGTGGGATCATGACCTGAGCCGAAGTCAGAGGCTTAACTGACTGAGCCACCCAGGCACCCCGTGAGTTGTATAATATTTAAATTCCACTAGATAATGGTGATTAAATTTCAGTCCCCCTAAACAGATAATTACCTGACTTGACTGACTTAATGCTGATTTTTAAGAGCAAGATGTAGAAGTTGTAGCAATTTGGTTTAGGTGGATCATCATTACTTTTAGGAATTGATTTGTGGCCCTCAAAGCACCTCGGGTGGCTTGGCCCAGGAGCCTCATCCGAGTGTGGTCTTGGCTACTAACCAACCTGTGGTCTAGTACAGAAATACGTCCGCATCTCATGCTGTCAACATTTAGATTCTGCTGGCCTCCATTTTCCACACCTGGGAGCAGAGCAAGCTGCTAGTTGATGAAACAGAGTAAAAACATGTTTCTACAACTAAAATACCTCTCTCTCTTAAAAGTAATTATAAACATTAAAAACACACACACACATAGATACACACACACCAAGGAGGTATGCCAAAGGGACATAGAAGAAACCTGAGCAATCTAATAAGTACCATAGTATTGTTATAACCCTAAATACAGACTAAATATCCATGACATACTGATATAAATAAATACATACATACATACAAATCTCCATGAAAAATCCCAAACAATTCTGTAGATACTCAGTCCGTCCTCAAGGAGAAGGAGCATGACTACCCACTCCTTAAGTGTGGGCTGCACATAGTGACTTTCTTCCAAAGAATGTGGTATGGAAAGGGGGAAAAGAGTAACTTCCCAGTGGAGAAATTTGACAAACACAACATCAGTCAGATGATCAAAGTTACCATTAACACTGATAAGTCATGCTGACAGCATCTACTCTTGATATAGTGTAATGAAGAGGGCACCTTGCCTCTATAATCTTCCTCTTCAAAATTCAGTCTCTTAATCTAATTATGAGAAAAACTTCAGACAAACCCCAAACTGAGGAAAATTCTACAGGATACCTGAAAAATATTTCTTAAAACTGTCAGAGTCATCAATAATACGTAAAGCCTGAGAAACTATCACAGCCAAAAGGAGCTTAATGATATAACTATATGTGATGTGGTATTCTGGATGGGGTTCTAAAACAAATAAGACATTAGGTAAAAGATTTAAGTATCTGAATAAACTGTGGACTTTAGTTAATAATAATGCTTCAGGATTCTTTCATTATTTATGCCAATGTACCATACCAATGTCAGATGCTAATCGGAGGGGAAAGTGGGTATAGAGTATGATGGAATTCTCTACTACTTTTGTGACTTTTCTGTAAATGTAAGGCTATTCTAAAATGGACACATTATTTTTTAATTTTTTATCTTTGAGTCAGAGAGAGAGAGCAAGAGCAAGAGCAGCAGGGGAGAGGCAAAGAAAGAAAGAAAGAGAATCTCAAAGAAGCTCCATGCTGTCAGTGCAGAGCCTGACACAGGGCTCAAACTCACATACCGTGAGATCATGACCTGAGGCAAAACCAAGTCAGACGCTTAACTTGACTGAGCCAGCCAGGCACCCCAAAAAGTTATTTTGTAAGTGGCAGAAAGATTTCAGGGAGAGAAATGTCTCATGCAAGATGTTAAAGGAAGTAATAACTGGTTTGGTGATTAATTAGATAAAGTAGATAAAAACATAATGAATGAGTCATAGATTGTTGCCAAAGTTTTAGGCTTGAATGGTCGGGGAGAATATAATGCCAGTGACAAAGAGGCAAAGTGAAAAAGGAAGCTTGCTAGTAACTGATCAGAAGTTTGGGATACAACAAATTTGAAACTAAAGTGGATAATTCAAGTATAAATATAATCAGCAGCTGGAGCTAAAGAATTTGATTTGGGGTGAAAGTTCAGGAATGGGAATGTAGATTTAGATTTAATCAACACACCAGCAAATATACATGGAATAACTGCTATAAGGCCCTGTATGGAGAAGGGGAAGGAAGTATATACTAAACTGGAAATCACCAGAGAACCAAGGTTTATATCTACATAAAGATAACAACAGAAAACAATGCAAAAACATGCAGTGTAGAAGTTCAGTATGGTGGCCTGAGCCTGCACACTTTATCAGTATAAGATCATCGAGGACACAGATGGTGTTATAAATGGAATATCTGTGTCCCCCTAATATTCATGTGCTGAAGTCCTCACCCCCAGTGGCCGTATTTGGGGCCACTAAGGAAGTAATTAAAGTTAAATGAAGTGATAAGAGTGGAACCCTGATCCAAGAGGATCAGTGTCTTTATAAGAAGAGACACCAAAAGATGTTTTCTTTCTCTTCTTCCCTGAGCATGCACCAAGCCATGTAAGGACGTAATGAGAAACCAGCCATCTGCAAGCAAGGAATAGAGCTCTCACCAGAAGCCACATTGACTGAAAGCTTGATCTTAGACTTTGAGCGTCTGGAACTGTAAAAAAATAGATTTCTGTTGTTGAAGCCTGTGATATTTTGTTATGGAAGCCTGAGCAGACTAATACAGATGGACATAAGAGGGTAAATGAGGAAATGCGAATTGGAGAGTAAGAAGAAAGCCAGGGCAGGTAGCACCAAGGAAGCCAAGGAAAAATGAGGTTTCATTTCTTTCTTCAAAATCTTCATTGAGAATTTATCTTGTGCCATACATTGTACTGGATCCCAAAGACATATAATAAAAAAGACACACTCCTATCTGCATAGAATGTACATTTGCCAACAAGAAATAATAAACAAATGAGTACGCCATGTAGAGATCATTGTAAGTACTGTGAAAGGTGATGTAATAAAGAGTAATCGCATACAATGTAGGTATGTCTTGAATGGTCAAGGAGGAACTCTCTGGGGAGATGACACTTCAGCTGAGACCTACAGAATGAAAATGAGCTATCTATGCAAAAGGTTGAGGTATGAGTTTTGTAGGCAAAGAGAACAGGAAGTACAAAGGCAATGGTTCCAGAAAGTACTTGGGGAATTTGAGAAATGGAAGCTAGGCCAATGGGATTGGTAGTGAGTTTGTAAAGATAGGAAGAAGCCACATTATACAGTCTTGTAGACCAGCCCTCAGAAGTATGGATCTATTTCTAAGATAGTGAGAACTCATTGGACGAGTCTAAAGAACACGTGACATGGCCCGATTCCTGTTTATTTAAAAATAACTCTGATTGCTATGTGGAAAAAAAAACATTTTTGAATAAGAACAAGGAAGGAGGCAAAGAGATCAGTTGAGGAGCAATTTCAAAGAGTACAGAAAAGAGATTATGGTGGTTTAATTTAGGGCAATTGTATTGATGGAAGGAAGTGACAAAAATCAGATATTTTTGGTAGTAGAAACGAAAAACAGATGATGGATTGGATGTGGGAAATTGCAGGGAAAAAAGTTTTATTTAAGAAAATTGATGTGGATGCCTGGGTGGCTCAGTCTGTTAAGTGTCTGACTCTTGATTTTGGCTCAGGTCATGATCCCATTATTGTGGGATTGAGCCCAGCACCCAGCTCTGTGCTGACAGCTTGAGATTCTCACTCTCCCTCTCTCTCTCTCTCTCTCTCTCTCTCTCCCCCTCCCTCCCCAGCTCATTCTCTTTCTCTCAAAAATAAATTAATACACTTAAAAAAAAGAAAAAAAATGGTTGAATAATGGTGGCAAATCCTGAGATGAAGAGTAGTGGAAAACTAGATTTGTGAAGAAAGTCAAAGCTCAGTTTTGAACACTGGGCTAGAAATTCAATTTTGAAAACCATTAGCATATAGAAGGTACTTAAACCAATGCCATGGAATGAGATCACTTACGGAGAAAGTTCTGATAGAATTGAAAAGAGGGTTTAGTGCTGAGCCTTGGCAAAAAGGAGGAACAACAGTGAGCTAAGAGGAAAAGCAAGGGAAAGGAGCCAAGGGAAGAAGAGGTTTCAAAGAGAGCGTGTATGGCTGTGTTAGGGGCTGTCAAGCATCAAGTTAGAGGACAGAGAAGATAGTTCTGGCAATGCAGAAACTGTGGGAGACTCTGACCAAAGGAGTTTCAGTACAGAAGTGGATATGGAAATCACATTAGAATGAGGTGAAGAATTAATTGCAAGTAATGAAGGGCATGGACACTGTTCAAGTTATGAGAAAGATCTAGAGAATCTGGACAATACCTGCAAGAGAATGTGGGATCAACAGATGTGTGTTTATTTATTTGTATATTTTTTTAACATGAGACACGTTGGGTGTGTTTATTGGTATGTTCCAGTAGAAATGGTGAGAGGTAGAGGAGCCACAGACCCAAATCTGTGAGAAGGCAAGAGGGGAGTAAATCCAGAGAAAAGTCAGATTTGCATTTGGTAGGAACAGGGTATTTCCTTCCCTGTAGCCACCAAGGCACAGGTTCCATTTGGTTAGATTGAGGCTGGGAAGATGAGGGACTTCACATTTGATAATTCTTATTTCTCAGTCAAGCTCAGGGAAGGAGTGTTAAGGGGGAAGAGAAGACTTGAAACAGTATCTGAGAAAGTAAAAAGGAAACTTACTAGGGAGACACACATGAGTTCTAGACAATATTGAATGGGCATTTGAAATTTTGTCATGAATCTCAAGTATTATCAGCCTAGTTTTTTTCCCACCAAAGTTCAGCTACTATAGTGTAGAGAAGGAGATGGAGCTATAGAATGGAAGTTACTATGTTGTTAAAGATCTGCAGCAACGAAAGACGAGCATGAGTAAAATAGAATAGGAGGTGATGGTCATAAAGTCGGAAACTTTATTTTATTTTATTTTATTTCTTAATGTTTTTATTTATTTTTGAGAGATAGAGACAGCACGAGCAGGGGAGGGTCAGAGAGAGAGGGAGATACAGAATCTGAGGCAGGCTCCAGGCTCTGAGCTAGCTGTCAGCACAGAGCCCGATGCGGGGCTCGAACCCATGAACTGTGAGATCATGACTTGAGCCAAAGCTGGACACTTAACCAACTGAGCCACCCAGGCGCCCCAAGTAGGACCCTTTAAATAAAGGCAAATTCCAGTGCGCATGTGAGTAGGTGGCAAAGGTGGAGCTGCGGACAAGAGTCCAGAAGGAGAGGTCAAAAAACAGAGAGGCTAAGGTTTCATGTACTTCATCCACATGGTTCTTGCAATCACTAAGAACAATGACAGGAATTAAGATGTACAGGAAGGCAGTGAGTCAGTAGTTGAAGTCTTAAATGAGTGAGGAAAAATTATTAGGAAGATAGTTAGGAATTACCACCAAGAAGGGATCACAGGTAGTAAAATTAGATGGGAACCCACAGAGTACCTGTTCAGCTAAGTTTATAAGGATATTGTTTTAAAGAGAATGCAGCATGGCTCTATAAAGAAATAAATATATACATATGTATATATGTATATACATATGTACGTGTATATATATACATGTATATACATATATATATATTTACTATTATTTAAGTAATAACACTTCCAATAATAACTGTTTTCAGGGGTGACTGGGTGGCTCAGTTAGTTGAACGTCCAACTCTTGATTTTGACTCAGGTCATGATCCCAGGGTCATGGGATTGAGCCCCATGTCAGGCTCTGCACTGAGCATGGAGCCTGCTTAAGATTCTCTGTTTCCCTCTGCCCCTCTCCCCTGTTCGTGCTCTTGTTCTCTCTCTAAACTAAAAAAAATAAAAATTAAAAAATATTAACTTACAATTTTTAAATCACATACTCCTATCAATCAAGAATTTTGAGCATATCCAATATTTACTTATTTATAAGTTATATATATTCTACTCTAAAAATAGTTGTTACAAAAGAAATTTTAAAGGATGAAAATGTATATGAAATAAGCTGTCTTTAAAACTACTCTTCCGGGCGCCTGGGTGGCTCAGTCATTTGAACATTGGACTTTCGGCTCAGGTCATGATCTCATGGCTTGTGAGTTTAAGCCCCGCTTCAGGCTTTGTGCCGACAGCTCAGAGCCTAGGGCCTGCTTCGGATTCTGTGTCTCCTTCTCTCTGCCCCTCCCCGACTTGAGCTCTGTTTCTCTCTGCCTCTCAAAATAATAAATAAGTGTAAAAAAATTTTTTAAACTACTCTTTCATTTTATTGTTAATGCTATAAAATCATTTTGCTCTCACTAGAAAACTATTATTAAATATTTTAAAATGGAAAATATTTTTTTAATCCCGATTTAAACTCTGTAACTGAGTGACCTGAAGATCTGGTACTAAGTTTAGTTTATTTCAATACCTGATTTTAATGATCTTCCAGCATGAAAAAGAAACCTCATAAAACACTTAAATAAAAAAAAATTATATTCTTAACTATGTCTACCCAATTCTGATAGTTGATTTCTAATCTCATCTACTAAAATACACAAAAGTTTCCACTAACTTTGATATGGTAAATTTTAATTTACCCTAATGTCAATCAGTTTCCCTAAGCCAATTGAAAGGAATGAAACAGGTGAGTTTAAAATTCACTGAAATTCTCTATTTGGATAATCTTAAATAAGTTGGAATATTATATTTTAAGTGTGCAAGTAAGGGAGTATTTAGAGGTGCTGTACTTAACCATTTGCAAGTATGATATCACATAAGCCTGAAAATTTCGTAAATATTATTCAGAATGTTTGCCTCATAACATAAATTTCTCTCAAAACTAGTACTTTCTCACTAACTACTAAAATACTTCTTTTTTTCTTTCAGGAACATATTGAATATACCTTTCTTTCCCCCCTAAAAAAGCTTCTTAATAAAATACACACTTGAAACAACTGTCATTTTGTAATGGAAAATGATTTACTTATCTTGGCTTCACCAGCCTCTGGGGTTCCTGTGCATGAATTCTAGCAGTCACTGCAGCAACATGCTCTGTGGACGAAATTCATTTCAGTAAATTCATATGGGTACAATTTAACAGCACCTCTCTTCCTGCCCTGGGATTCTCTTTGGATGTTGAAGCACATAAAATATATTATTCTGTAAAACAAGAAAATTATTAAAAATTAATATGTATTTATATTTATATTCATAATAAGTTTTGCAAACATTTAGGGAAAGTTTACTTCAGAAAATGGTCAAACTTCTAATATCTGCGAACTGGCTAAAGGTAAAAAAATCACAGATTACATAAATACTGTGGTTTGAAATTATAATTTAAATACCAATTATAATCAAGTGTATTGACAAGTTTGATCTCTAACTTGAAAATAATTGTATGTTAACAGATATTTCAATCATAACCTCCAATTAGCACAAATGCAGCCAGTTATAGTTTTGTTTTTACTAGCAATAGACTACTTACAATAACATTTATATTAACTCCTCAGGAAAGATGGTTCCAAATTAGGCTACTCTGTTAGTATGGGCTCCAAAGAAGGAATAGCCTGGCAACATCTTATATACTGTTATTTTATCATAAATTCCAATTCCAGGAAAGCAAGAGTGAGAAAAAAGGTGTGTGAGGCAAGGGTGCCTTAGGAAGCAAGCATTATCCAGGTGTCACTGTCTGCTATCAAGCCAAACTGATTACTTGTCAAAGGACGAGCCTCTCCTAAGAGGCTATATAAATTACTGTTTCTCCAGACAGTCCAGAAGAAAAGACAGAAGAATTTGCATTCCAGCTCTTATTTCCCATTGAAAACAAGTCCTCTTGCTGGGAAATTACTCTCCTGGCATTCTGAGTTGGACATGTCTGGGTTTTGAGTGCATCCTACAGCCTTTCACGGGTAAGAGGGAACAGGGAAGTCCTGGAGAAGAAGGTGAGAGGCAAATGTAACAGCCATTAGGGAATGTGCTGTTGCATTATAGCCCTAAGGGATTGGTTACCTAGTGGCAGCACAATATAGCTTATACAGTGTTAATTACAACAGTGGCGGCTGGGGTAGAATAAGAATGTCTAAGGAAGTACCTAAGAGTTGTCTGACACAGTCACCAACTATATGTAATTTTTCCCCCTCACTTAAAATTAATTGCAAAATAACACAGATTTATTATAGAAAAGTTGACTATTTTAGAAAGAAAAATACAACCAAAAATATCTAACTATTTATATTTTGTTGAATTCTTTTCCAAAATTATAATTTGTTTCTTTTTATTACCCACATAATGGATATGACTTTTTCTAAAATTACATATAATTATGCTTAACGTATATAAGCATACAATCTCATTGTAAAATTTCCCAAAAAGTCCCAAGAAATATATAGAATTACAAGCGGAAACTCCATCTTTTCATCTCAAGCCTCTCTGCCCCCAAACCTCACCCTTGTCGGGAATAATAGTTTGATGTAAAAGTCTGCCAGACTGTTTTATTTTTTATTATTTTTTTAAGTTTATTTATTTATTTTGAGAGAAAGAAAGAGAGCGAGCATGAGCAGGGGAGGGGCAGAGAGAGTGGGAGACAGAGACCCCCTAGAGGACTCCATGCTATCAGTGTAGAATCTGACGTGGGCTCAATCCCATGAACTGTGAGATTATGACCTGAGCTGAAATCAAGAGTCAGATGCTTAACTACATGAGCCACCAGGTGCTCCAGACTATTTTCTATACACACATATACAGTTATATACATATACATGTATAAATGTAAATATAGATAGCCTATAACTTATATATTTTTATTTTACATTTATTGTATTGTGTCCTGTATTATATACTTAATTAGGTCTTGGGTATATTTCCATGTGAGAATATATGGACATATGCTAATCTTTTTAAGTTTTGAAGTATTACATAATATGAGTACATGTGCATTTTAGTCACGTTTTAATGAATATTTCAGTAGTTTTCATTTTTTCACATTGCAAATAAATTTTAATAAACATCTTAGACATATGTCTTTATACACATTCTTACTTAACAGTATGAGTTCTGGAGACAAATCTGTGTTCTGATCCTAGCTGTGCCACTTCCTAATTGCATGACCTTGGACAAGTAGGAAACCTCTCTAGTCCTCAATTTCTTCATTTGTAAACAAAAAATCAATAATAATAGTATAGATTATTGTTGTGAAATTAACTGTTACAGATTCAGAAAATTCCTACACATAGCAAGTAAGCAATTCATGTTAATTACTGTTATGTGCAAGTATTTCTGTAGATAACACTTTTAAGTGGGATTGATAGTTAAAGGGTATATGCACAATACATTTGTCTGGATACTGTTAAGTCACCTAAAAAAAGGCAACACCAGTTTCAATTGCCATTAACTGTGTATGAGACTGCCCACACCCATGTATCATACCAACATTGGATATTATCAAACTTAATTTTTGTCAGTATTATGAGTAAAAATTTATTATTTTACATATTTAGTTATTTGGTTGTTATTATTCTGTGAATGGCTTTTGCATACACTTTGCTCATTTTCAAATTGAATTGTCTCTATCTTATTTGTGGGGGCATTTTATATAATATATATATTATGTGTATATGTAGTATCCATATCAAATTTGATGTGTATAATGCAAATTTTTCTGCAGTGCTTTAAGTTTTTTATGGCCTCCTTTTTTTGCAGAAATGTAAAATTTTACGTACTCAAAACTACCAATATATCCATTATCTGGTTTCTGAGTTTGACTTAATAGGATTTCCCTACATAAAGATTATGAAAAATATATTTTTTCTAATATATTTAAATTCATTGGCTTCATCTAATGTTAATTTGTCTTGAAATTTTTCTATGTATGGAGTAAAATAGCTTCAGAAGCTTTTCTTCTATTTCACTGATCTATTCATATATATTCATGTAACAGTTTCACATTCTATTTTTTCTTCACTATCTCTTTAATTTTTAAAATAAATCCTTTATTTTTTATTAAAATGACATGTTTTCAATATAAAATATTTATGTAATAAGGAAAATAGAAATAAAACATTAACCCAATTCCCACTGTCAACAAATTTTCATTAAGCACCTCTTTAGTACCAGGCACCGTTCTAGAAACTGGAGATCTAGCAGTGAACAAATCCAGTACATTTTCCTGCCTTCATAGTGTTTATCTTTTAGAGGGGCATAAATCATATTTTACATTGGGGTGAATATCACTCCAGACATCTCTTTACACAAATATGCAGATGAAAAGATAGTGATAGAGAAAATACAATGAAATTATGCAGGCTATTTTGAATACAAAGAGTAAAGTTGATCTTAATGGCATTTTACAAAGCTAAAAGGTCCTAATGTGACTAAAAGAATAAACAATGGATGTTTCTTGATCTCCAAAGATATTAAGGATTTTTAAAATTCACTGTAGCTTGAGGAACTTTTATTAAAATCATTGAGTTTGAAATCATTGTGGGTTTTTTTTTAATTTCATGTTGCAACTTTAGTCATTGTTGATTGACTCCCTAGTAATAAACAGAGGAAGTCAGCATGCTTATAAACATCCTCCTGTCTACTTTTTATCACCTCCCCATTCCTACTGGTATTAATTTCACCAGTTTGAGTAATAACTATGCTCTGTCCTCTGACATAATATCTACGTGGTTTGGTTTTAGTTTTATATTTAAAAAGATATTATATTCACTAGAGTTCCTTTACCACAGTATCCCCATTCCTGAGTCTTATTTTGATTAAATTTTTGTCTGTTTTTAATTGAACTGCAACTCTTTCCTGTGTCTCCAGGCTACCAGCCTATCCTGCAGATTTTGACTTGCTAAGCCTCCATAATCACATAAACCAACTGCTTTAAAATCTCTCTCTCATTCTACTGTAGAATTATACACAGAAATGTATTTTTCATTACCCATTAAGGGACAGTTAGATTGTTCCCAGTGCTTTTACGATCTATGTGGCAACACGGGCCTGTGCATGTCTCTTTGTGTACATGTGCAAGATTTCCTACGGGATGTAGAAGTCAGTATGGAATTCCCGGTTGTTAGAATAAGAACATGTTCAGCTTTCCTATATGACAAATTGTTCACCAGTGTAGTAGCGACAAAGAACATTGCGTTTAATGGCAAGTGTAAAAGAACCTAACAACCACAACTGATGTGTTTGCATTTCTCTTAGTGTTTTCTTCATGGTAACAGGAGAGTTGCCGCAGTTCCAGGTCATTTACTAATTTTTGAGTATAAATCAGAAAGAGTGGACAGTGATAGATAGAGACAGTAAAAGTTTTCACAGATATTTTTCCGTATGTCTCATTGGCCAGAAAAGTTTCATACGGAGCTCCCATGTGCAAGGGCAGCTGAGAGAGACGGGTTAAGATTGCTGTGATTGACGTAGACTAGTGATGAGCCATTATTTGGAATCCAGTTCTTTTTGTCCTGGACAAAAGTGTGCTTCTGTAGTTTAGGAAGAAAGAGGGATGGGTATTGGAGAGGCAGCTATTGGAATCCACTACGGCAGTTGTACAAATGTATGCTATTAGCAGACTTTCTGATTTTGTGTTGTGTGTATGTGTGTATATGTGTGTTACATGCTAGCATGTTAATGGTTTTTTTCCCAGTCATTTCAAGTTTTAGCTATCTGATCTGTGTTATCTGTAAACCCAGTTGTTCACATTGGCATTCCCCTGATACTAAAATACTAAGATTGTTAGGCATTTTTTATATGCTTATTATTCTCTTGAGTAAACTGTGTTTATGGCTTTGTCCTCTTTTGCTGTTCTTCATTTGTCCGAAGAGCTCTCTATATAATTTAGATATGAAACATTTTATGTTATATATGTTGTAAATATTTTCTTTCTGTCCATGACTTATATTTTAATTTTATTTTGATATCTTTTATGGAACATAGTTGTTTTAATATTAATGTTATCAAATTGACAATACTTTTTTGTGCCTGATTGATGAAATCCTTCCCTACTCTGAAGTCATAAATTCTCCTTTATTGCTCTAAAAGTTTTAAAGTTTTGCTCTCTTCATTTAAATTTCATCCATCTGGAATATATTCGTATAAATAGTATGAGGCAGAGGTTTTTTGTTTCCCATGTACCTAACAATTGTCCCAGCTTCAGGTTTTGAGTATTCTGGTCTTTTTGCGCTGAATTGTAATGCCATGCCTGTCATTCGCCAAGTTCCCACATAGGTGTGTGTTTGTTCCTGCCTATGAGTTTTGTTTTATTGGTCTATTAATTTATTCCTGAAGCAACAGCACATTTTTATGAATATATCTTTGGCGTATCACTATTGAGTAGGGAAATATCAGATACTGACTTAGGCATTGGTTGGGCTAATGTTAAGGCATGTGACAATCTCATTAGCAGCGGGCACATAGATATTCTATTGATATTGGTACTTTGCTCTTCCATACAGAAACTTTGCCTAACTCTCATATTAATTCTTGTTGTTTGTCTTTAGATGTTACTGGATTTTTCTCTGCAAATAATCTTCAGATAGTAAGTATTGGAGTCTTCCTAATCTATACAACTGTTATTACTTCCTTATTTTATTTCACTGGTTAGAAACTCTAGACTAATGATGGTTATTGGTAGAATAACGGGCATTATTTGCTTCTTCCTACTACTAATGAGAATTTTTTAATCCCCAAGAATTCCTGGGATAAACCATACTAGACTATAACCTATTTTTTAAAAATACTTATTTGATTCAGTTTGTCAATACATTAGAGACTTGCATGTATACTCATAAGGGAGGTAAACCCATAATTTTTCTTTTTCTTATTTGTTTTTCTAGTTTTAGTATCTAGAATACATTGACCATATAAAAACTGCTGCATAATTTGCCTCTTTTTCTATTTTTTATCATATTATATTGAAAAGAGGGATTTTTCTGTCCTATGAGGTATCACTAAAACATGCTTCTAGACAGTCTGGACTTGGTGCCTTGATTTTGGATAGCTTTTTGCCTGATGGTTCAATTTATATGATAGTTATATCCTCCAATATAGGTTTATTTTTCTTGAGTTAATTTAGGTAATTTAAATTTATATATAAAATTTTTTATTTGAGATTAAAAATTTATTTTTATAAAATTTTAATAATTTTCTTATGATTTTTGAGATCTCAATTTGGACCATATCTATAATTATTTTATTTTTATTACTAATACTATTTAACATTGCCCTCTCTTTGCATTATTATACAATCTTTCTGAAAATTGTCTTCTCTATTACTCTTTGGGAAGAACCAGGTTTTGGTTTATTGATCAATGCAGTTAAGGACTTAATCATCTTGTGGCACAGTCTTCATCATGTGGTCTCCAAGGCCACCTCAGAATGGGAACAGAAAATGGAGAATGCAGCATATAAATGGTTTTTGTGTGCCAGGACTAGAAGTGACATAGATCACTTCTGTCCACATGACTTCAACCCAACTGTAAGAAATCTGAGAAATGCATTTAAATTTGTTGTCCAGGAAGAAAAGAAGGAACACAAACTATCTGTGATCATTTCAGTCTTAACTTCTACATGAAGAATATATGCATCTCCCCCTGAGAGAAGACAACAGAAAGTCCCTTCTATTCAGTGTATTCAGCTCTAAGTCCAAGATATCCAAGGAATGTGCAGTCTTCTCCAATGAATATTTGGCTCCTTCTGAAATGGAATCTTATGAATAGAAGACAGTTTATCTTTACCACCACTCCCCAAAACACACATACACACATCTAATATAAAATAATGTATCGTGGACTACCTCTAATAAAAACTCAGATCAGTAAGTGGAAAAATGGAAAGCATGTAGCAGCACCTAGTGCCTATCTATCTTCGACAATAAATTTCCAAAATCATTGCAGAGTGGGAAGAGAGTCTGAAAGGTCACAAATCAAAAGAGTTAACATGCTAGACACAGAAGTGGCAAATATCTTTTGGACATATTCCAATGGCTAAAAGTTACCTACATGATCCCAATAAAATTACAAGAAGCCTATTATTTTAGTGTGCTAACAAAGAAGAGGAGAAAATGGATATTGATCAGCTCCAGGAGTCCCTATCATCATGGTGAATTGATCATTTTATCATTAAGCAATCAACTTTTTAACCCTAATAATGATTGCTATAAAGAGTTTTTTTTCTTTTTGGCATTTTTTGAAGTTTACTTTTTTATTTTGAGAGTGAGAGTGAGAAAAAGTGTGTCATGGAGAGGCAGAGAAAGAGGGTGAGAGAGAGAATTGCATGGAGGCTCTGCAGTGTGGGCCCAACACGGGGCTCCAACTCACGAACCAAACCATGAGATCACGACCTAAGCCAAAACCAAGAGTGAGAGAGACATTTAACAGATTGAGCCACCCAGGCACCCCTGAAGTGTTTTTTCTAAATCAATATTATACTGCCAGATTTATTTTGGTTGCATTGTTTGTGAAACTGTTTTCACTCATTACTCTTACTCCATTACTTTCAAGCTTCTGAGATTATTATACTTTAGGTGTGATTCTTGAAAAGATAAATAGCTGAAACATAGATTTTTAAAATCCAATCTGAGAATCTCTGTATCTTTCAGGTTAATATAACCCATTTTCACTTTTAAAAATTTGGTGCTGGGGAAACAAATATCTCCAAAGGATAAAAATTATCATTCAAGATTTATTGTAAAGTAAAGACACTTTTTAGAAAAAGACTTGTTTACTACTTGTAGACCCTCCTTAAAAGAACTGCACTGAAGTCTGTGGGATGCAAGAAGCAACGTCTGTGTGTGGAAAAAATTTGGTAAATCTGGTTAAACATTGTATAAAATTACAAATTTTGGGGTGCTTAAATACAACATAATCAAAGATGAGAATGGGATATCAAGTTTAAATTTTTCAAATTTGAATTTGGAGAGAACTGAATAGAAATATTTTCAGAAAATATGGGCTATGGAAATAGATTAGGCAACAAGTAATAAAGGAAAGAAAACAACAGGAGGATGATTGGATGAAGCACTTTGCCTTGTTGGACATGAGTCAAACTCTAGATAATACAGCAAAGTAGGTGAACAGTCTGATGAAAGGACTCAAAGTATCCAATGGCTGAAACACAGTACAAATTTATTTTTTTTTCCACACATAAATATCCCCAAAGAGCTACAGGTTAGTGGCTAGAGCTGGAAAGGATTCTGCTTTCACGCAGTCACTTACGGACCCAAGCTGAAGAAATAACTTCTTGCACAAATAACTTTTAGGGTCACCCTGAGCATCAACATCTAACCAGTGAAAAGGAAAGGAGCATGTCTGAGCATGCTGTACATTTCTTCATGTATGTTGGAGACACATGATGCTAATATGTCTCAAAGTTCACATCATCTTTAATGAGGCATATCAACATCATGTGCCTCTTGCCATGATGCACCGAGAAGGGCACAACACCACTTCTAAGGTAATCTTGCCAAAAATGCCTAATCTAAATGTAAACATGAGGAAACATCAGACAAAAGTGGAGGAAACCAAGGAGACATGACAACTAAATGTAATGTGTCATCAGTTGGTGACATTCGAATAAGATCTATAGATCAGTTAGTATTTTCTATTAATTTTCTGCTCTATAATTGTTCTGTGTTAGATGTTAACATTTGATTAGAAAATGTAAATATAGAACTTCTCTGTAATATTTAATAACTTTTGTGATCCTGACTTTTTTTCAAAATACGATTTTAAAAAGAAATGTCAATAATCTCATCATGTTTCCACATAGATGGCCAGCTGCTATCAGGGGTAAACAGAATTGTGAAGACAACTCAGGTACCATTACCCTTTTTGTTTTTCATCTTATACCTAAAGTATCATTAGATTAGCTTCATCAGTATAAACTTATTATTTATTATTAAATGTTCAATTTACTTACTTTACTCTCTACCAGGGGAGGGGTAGAGAGAGAGGGAGATATGATCCTAAGTGGGCTCTGTGCTGACAGCAGAGAGCCCAACGGAGGGCTCAAACTCAGTCTGAAAAATCATGACCTGAGCTGAAACCAAGAGTCAGACACTTAACCGACTGAGCCACCAGACACCCCAGTATAAATTTATCTTTAATTAGAGAGCCCCATCCTTTTTGGGGTATAGAAAACATATATTTGTGCTTGTATCAGATTACAGACCCTCAAAACGTTGGTTTCTCTTCTCCACCTTTTTCAAGTCCACCCTTTCTATCCTTCCCAGTTAACTTGGATATTTGTGGGAATTATCATGAAATCAATCAAAAGGACACTCCTTTTAAGATCCACCAAGTTCCCTTTTTTTGTGGTTGCTCCTTTTGATTTCCTTCATTTGAGACAAAGAAATTCATGCAAGGAAATTTCTATGAAACAATTCAAATCATCCATATAGCTTTTGGAAAGAAAGTATTACAGGGTAGTTTTATTTTGTATTTTTAATAATGCTCACCCTAAAGCATTATCTTAAAAGTACAGTATGCTGTACTAAGAATACAGGCAAACTATGGGATGTCTATGTATTAAAATGTTAAGTTGAAACAAATTAACTTTCCTGACTGATAGTCACTTTCACTTCTGACTGTTCCATTCTTCAAATGTGTATTTGATTCAGATTTAGAAAACTTAGCCCTTGTTTCTTATCTGCCACTTAGTAACTATGAATTTTGGAAAACTACTTTCTTTCTATATTTATCTATAAAATAGGGATAACGAGAACTGCTTTGCCCCACCAGGATCTTATAATCTAGAGATGAGATGCAATATATAATTTTATAAATCACTATACATTTTTACATGATCACTAATGGTCTTAGAATGAGAGTGACAGGGTCTGACCCGGAGTGTTTTCTTATTTCTGACATTACCTCATGCTCTTGGCCATGGTTGTTGACCTTCAGGGCACTATGCCAGAGATACCTTTTTGTGTTTTTATTCCATTTCTGGTTTCCTGCTAGGATAGTTTTTTTACTTTTGTTTTTCGTGTAAAATTTCATGCTTTAGCAAATGCATTTTAGTTTATTGTGGTTTTTATTTTTTATACAACAGAGCTTGGTCATTTGCAAATCCATTTTAAATTTGTAAATGAATTCATTTCAAAATGATTAATTTGAGAGACTAGTAGAAATGCTCAAAAGGTGCTTTTTCCTTTGCATAAATAAATAAGTAAATAAATGGAAATCCATTACTTCATCTTAATTATTAAAAAGTAGTTTTTTGACAAAATTTTATGAATACTAAGAAAAAACAGTATAATGAAGGAAACAGCTTAATTTCATCATGTGATCAATGGTAATGAATAACAATGTATATATAAAGATAATGATTATAATGTAATAAAAAATATATGGAAAACAAGTTTTCCATGCTCACATATGTTCCTTTATTTTCAGATCACTGCTTCAGAGTTACTGGTTTACTCAGACTTTCCCTAGGAAATAGTCACCATCTGCCTGATTAGTCTGTTTCCTTGGTATCCTGCCCATTCTAGCTATTTAAGTTTCTGCTCTATTTCAAGAAATGCACTCATTAGGATGGTCACATCTGTTATCATTCGAAAAGAAATACACATACTCATAAAGCATATAATAGAACTTTGATATTTCATTAGCTATAAACAGGAAAAGTCTCCTTTCAATGACCTTACCCTTAAATGCTAATAAAAGATGGCATGATCTTTAAGGTCCCTCCCTCAAATTCTGTGAATCTAAAATAAAAAAGGTGTGCTGAAATGGTAAAACTACAACTTATATATTTTCATTATGAACATGTTTATAAGAAAAAAAATACCATCTGCTAAAAGTAGTTAACTCAGTACTAAAAGAGAACAATAAATATGAAAACAGTATATTAACCTATTCTGATGGCTTTATATCTGGATATTCTCTAAAGCTCCTGAAATAATCAGATACTAATATCTTATGTATAATTTTCTATCTAAACTTCCTAGAATGTTTGCTCCACATGGACTAGTATTTATAGATTTGATTAGATAGATGAATAGATAGATACAGATATTTTTTTTCTCTAATGTGCCTAAGTAATGAGACACATAATAAATATCTCTCTTAAGTAGACTTCTAAGATGGCCTTCCAAGATTCCTGGTACATATATCCCCTGATGTATGTATATATCTTCTCTGCTTATTCAATCAAATATTAAACTATGTATTACTATAAAAAGATTTTACAGATGTAATCATTGTCCCTAATCTGTTGACCTTAAGATAGAGAGCCATCCTGGTGGAACTGACCTGATCATATGAATCTTTTTTTTTTTTTTGAGAGACAGCATGAGCAGGGGAGGGTCAGAGAGATAGGGAGACACAGAATCCAAAGCAGGCTCCAGGCTCTGAGCTAGCTGTCAGCACAGAGCCCGACACGGGGCTTGAACCCAAGAACCATGAGATCAAGACCTGAGCTGAAGCTGGAAGCCAGACGCTTAAGCAACTGAGCCACCAGGCGCCCCTGATCATATGAATCTCTTAAAGCAGAGTTTTATCTGCTGGTCTAGAAGAATGTAGCGTTTGGGTGGTGGATAAGGCCATGTTTCAGAGCATAATGGGCAGCTTGTAGGAGCTAAAAGCAGCCCCCAGCTGAGGGCCAGCAAGAAACCAATGACCTCAGTCCTGCAGCCACACAGAATTGAATTCCGCCAGCAACTTAGATGAGCTTGGATAAGAACCTGAGCGCCAAAAAAGAAATGTAGCCCCAGCCAACACATTTTTAACTCAACGAGACCTTGAGCGGACAATCCAGTAATGCTGTGCCTGGACTTCTGACCTACAGAACTGTGAGTTAATAAGTTTGTATTCTTTTTAAGCTGCTTAGTTGGTGATGATTTGTATCAGCAATTGAAAGCTAATATATTGCCCTATAGTAGGCATTTAGTAAGTATTTGCGGAATAAATGAATGAAATGTTGATGTGCTACCTAGTAAGGGTAGGGTAGCTTTATAAAAAAGGAAAAGTGGAAGACTATCTAGATAGAGGGTGAAGCCAGCTGGAGACTATGGAACAGCTTCTGGGCCCTGGTCAGCCTTCATAGTGCTGCCTCTCTACCCCACCAGTATCCTATAAGCTCAATGTGTCCCGGCTGCTACTCACTCCAGGCAGGAACTCTGCTGGAGTCTCAGCCGATTGCAGTTAGCCTGGAGGCCAGATGAGGCAGGGTACTCGCCACAAGATTCTTGTGATTTTAGAACAAAGTTTCTGATATTTTTAATAACCACACATATTGTGTTACTCACAGACATCACTATGACATTATATCATCATTAAATAAAAAATTAATACTAAAATTAAAATATCAATGGTGATAAAAGGAAAAGATATGTATAAAAGTACATATATTGCCATTAATACTTTACATTTAAGTGAAAGAAGCTTAAAGTAAATAAGTCTACAATCCTATCTCAAATCTGTTCTGGATACAGTTGAACTATAATTTATACATATATTTATAGTACATATATTTATGGTACACAAAACAAGATTTATTTCATTCAGAATAACCTTACTATTAAATGTAAGGTTGAATTTGCAATCAATATTTTGGAGTTTTACCCTATCTTCCTCTTATCAAACATATTATATCAAATTGGAAAAGATTCAAGTAAATATGTAATCCATGCTCTTGGAAAACAGTGAATTTCAAAAAGATATCAACAAAAGTTGGACCATAAGTGTTAGAAAGGAAATAAATCAGTACCGGGTGACTTGATGTTACATATCAAACAAGGTTATAGGATCAGACGGGGGAGGGGCAGGATTTTTTAAAAGATGCTATGTAGCACTTTTTTAAACTATTGGCTTCTCTAGTATTACAGAAAATTGGTATCTGTTTGAACAGTATTTATGTACCACTACTTTTCAAAAAGGATTTGAAGGGAGAATAGAAGTCATTCATAAAGTTGAATAAACATAAATAAAAAAATTAAAATGATGAAAAGTAGCCAAATTGTTCATTTCAATATGTAATATAATTGTTATAATTGAGCATTAAATTGAGCTCTGGCTCCATGTTATCCAGAAGGAGATACTGTTAAAACAATATTAAAGAAAAGAAAAAATATAAATAATCTTAAAAATTTGCTGTGATCTGGCAACTCCCATGATTTTTTTTTTTTAATCAAGAAGGAGGATATATCATCCTTGGCAGACGTATTTTGGGCAACTTTACGTATAGCTTAACATGTAGCTAAACTGCTAAAAGTAGTGAAAGAACATATTAAAAAGTAAGAAAATGGTAGAATAAGAAATGTTAATAAAGCTTCAAGGCAGAAAGAATTGTTAAAAACATTGTGATAGGGATATGATCTTGCCTACTCTGGGCACCAGATAATCTTAATTCAATTACTTAACTATAAGAATAAATACTGGATGAGTTCTTTAACTGTGACTTTTATAAAAGAAAAAGAGTCTGTTAAGAATATCTAAACTTGGGGCACCTGGGTGGCTCAGTCGGTTGAGCCTCCTACTTCGGCTCAGGTCATGATCTCACGTTCGTGGGATCGAGTTCCGCGTCGGGCCCTGTGCTAACAGAGCCTGGAGCCAGCTTCTGACTCTGTGTCTCCCACTCTCTCTGACCCTCCCTACTCATGATCTGTCTCTCTCTGTCTCAAAAATAAATAAAACATTAAAAAAAATCTAAACTTATATAGAACATTAACTATATTCAATTACGAATTGATGATGAGATTATGTATATGTAATATTAAATTTAATACATATTGTATATCAATATATTTTATATTATGCTTATACAATATATTATATGTTCATATTTTTATAAAATATATTTTATAAATTATGGAATTTAAAAATTATGTAATTTATATATTTACATATTTTGCATTTATTGTATATTTATATTAAATTTAATATTTATAGGTAAAGGAATTAAGCACATTGACTTTAAAAGCTAATTAACAGAGACCTCTTTTATAAAAAATACTTAAAGCCTATCATAAAAGATAACTAAAAAATAATTTCCATTCTGATCTCCCCTAAATTTCTCTTTTTGTTCCATTGGCCTTCCACTGATTCACTTGTAGTTAATATCCTAGCTTGATTCTATCTTTCATTATGCAGATATTCAAATTGCTTTGATTGTGTTAGAAGCCAGATAATTGAAGAAAGAGTATTTTGGGTGTAACCTGTGCTGTTATTCAGTCTATATCTATCATTATGCCCTATTTAAAAATATCTGCTCTGTTGGTTGTTACCCATGCATTACTAGTAGTTAAATATATTGACTATAGTCACCTAGATATTAGTGTCTTCAAGAAAAGTTGGCCTCAAAAAGTAGCTTATGAAAATAATATAATAAATATAAAAGTATTATGAGAGAAACTTTTAAAATATCACTTAAAACAAAGTATTATCAATATTGCATTTAAATATATTATGTTGTCTCACAGTACCAGAAAGCTTACATTTCACATTGAGGGAATCTAGCATTAAAAACAGCTTAAATCAAAGAAATCCTGGGGGCACCTGGGTGGCTCAGTCAGTTAAGCATCTCTTGATCTCTACATGAGACCGAGCCCCACATTGGGCTCTGCATTGACAGTGGAGAACCTAATTGGGAATCTCTCTCTTCCATGCTCTCTGCCCCTCCTCCACTCACTCTCACTCTCTCTCTCTCAAAATAAATAAACATTAAAAAAAGACAAAAAACAAAGAGATGCTGAAAGGAAACCAAAAACTTCCTAAGATATTATCAGAACAAAGTGAACATAAAGGCAAGAAGCATTGCTAGAGACAAAGAGGGAAATTTTATAACAATAAAGAGATTAATCCACCAGGAGAATATCATAATTTAAAATTTGAATGCACCTAATAGTAAAGCTTTAAAATATATAAAGCAAAAAGTGATAAATCTCAAAGGAGAAAAATATAAAACTATAATAATAATAGAGTACTTTAATAAACTTCTCTCAAGAGTCATTAAAATAGTAGACAAAATATCACAATGGGTATAGAAAATTTAAACAACACAATTAACAAACTTGAACTAACCAGCATAGATCGAATGCTACATCCAACAACAGAATAGAAGTTATTTTCAAGTGCCTATGCAACAAAAATAAATAAAAGGCACAAAGATCAGAAATAAATAAATAAAACTGCTACTAATTGCAGATAGCATGATTGTGTACATAGAATATCTAAAAGACTACACCAAAATCAATCCCAGATGAACTGTAGAGCTAAATGTAAAAGGTAAATTATAAAGCTTCTAGAATGAAATGTAGAAAAGTATCTTCATGTCTTTGGAGCAGACAAAGGTTTCTTAAATGGGACACAAATATATTTAACAAATAACTCATATCTGTAATATATAAAGAACTCAGACAAGTTAAAAAAAAGAAAAAAATGAATGATAATCCAATATATAAATGAACAAAGACTTAAAAAGCCCTTCAACAAGAGTATATCCAAATAGCCAATAATATGATGAAGATTGGCAACTTAATGATTTGTCAAGATAATGTACATTAAACCATAAAGAGACCCTACTCCGTATCCCTAACACTGCTAAGATTAGCAACACCATCAAGTGCTGGTGAAGATGTGGAACAACTGGAACACATAGACACTGCTGAGAGTGTACATTGGAACCACCACTTTAGTAAACTGGCAGCATCTACTAAGGCTAAGTTTGTGGATACTATATATTTTAGGAATTCCTAAAATATATTTTTGGGCAAAAATCCAAGAGAAATATGTACATATGTTCAACAAGGAACATGGGTAAAAATGTTCATATGCACTCTTTGTAATAACTAGAAACTGGAAACAAGCTCAATCTCCATTACAGTGGAATAAATTATTACATATTTATACCATAGAATACTGAATGGCAGTAAAAATTAATGAACTATAACTAACAATGTAAGTGAATCTAACAAACATAGGGCTGAGTAAAAGAATCCAGATATTAATGAGAATATGCAGTTGAGTCCATTGACTTAGGTTGAAAGCAAGTGAAAAGAATCTGGGCTTTTGGAAGCCAGGTTAGTGGTTACCAGGGGGATAAGGGGTGTAGGAACTGGAAAGGGGTTTCTGAGATTCTGTTTTTGTTCTATTTGTTGATCTGGTTGTTGATCTCTTGGAAGTGCTCATTTTGTTAAAATCAACTGAGCAGTACAGTTATGATTTATACACTTCTGTGCACATGTTATATGTCAGTAATACCTTATTAAAAACTAAAATCTTACCAGCAAAAACCCTCAACATAATAGCACTTCTCTGACCTGTTTCTCTATATCTGAAAATGTAAATTAACTAGAAATTAACCCTTAAAAGACTTTAAGCCTACTGCTAACATTTCAAATGAAACTACATAAGCACTAAATATCCATTTGAAATTAAAAAGCATGCCAGTAACCTATAGATATGTCACTCACACACACGTAGTATCTATCATTCCTTTATTGTGGCACCAAGGATGAGTATTTATAATTATTTAATATTTGGTCATCAATTTGTATATGACTACAAGTATGATTAAAGTATATGATTAACACATATTAAAGAGAAGGTTATGGTTTTTCAATGATAATCTAATAAGATGTTCTAAAAAATTAAAATGATAATAATCAAGAAGCAATTGAGCTAATAACTTATGCCAAAGGCCATTAAAATCTACCATTTGGATAATTACAGACAAGGAGATACATAAATGGGGGTCATCAGTGTCTAAAAATTAAAAAATAAGGATATGATCCAAACATTTAATAAACAGGATAAAGAAGCATGATGGTTTATAATAAAGTTATAGGTGATGTGTGAGTTTTCTGTTGCTGCACAAAAATCGTGAATTTAGCATCTTAAGAACATTATACATTTATTATGTCAATTTCCATGTATCAGAGGTCTAGGTGCAAGGTAACTAAGTCTTGTACCCAGGCTCTCATCAGGTTGAAATTTAGGTGTCAGCTGGAGGTATGATCAGTTCTGAAACTTTAGGGTCCTTTTTAAAGCTCACTCTTGCCACTGAAAGACTGAATCCCTCGCGGTTTTTTTTGTTTTGTTTTTTTTGTTTTTTTTTTTTGCAGACTGTACACTGGGGACTTTTTGCAGCTTCTAGAGGCTGCCTGTCATTCTGTCCCATTAGTTGGCTTAGATGAAGTCTTACGTAATTTACCTTAACCAAGGGAGTGACTATACCATCATATTAGTAAGTCCTGCCTATATTCAAGGTGAGAGGATTTTACAAGCCTTGTACATCAACAGTGGGGATTTTAGGGACTGTTTTAGAATCTTGCTCGCCACAGGTGCACATGGATCATATGTAAATTCCCAACATAAGGAGCGTACTTAAATAATGTAAAAGTCCACTCTGTTCTAATATGAAGATTAGAAAAAATATGAGAGAGATATTTAAAGGAGGAAGAAGAGGAGAAAAAATTGTGATGGCTTAGTGTTAAAAATTATAGAGATGAAACACTATAAAAATAAAAGTACGTACATTTAACATAATCATGCTAGAGTATAAGATACAACTTAAAAATAGAAATCCACTTGCATTACCAATATTTTTACTTTCTACACTAAAATAGTTCATTTTAAGAGCGAACCCATGCAAGGATGTTATTAACTTTTTCTAGTATTTTATAAAAAGGATAACTTTAGAAATAATTTGCCAGAAAATATGAGTTATGTTGTAGTTAACATACCTGTGAAACATAAGCTGTTATTGAACTTGTCTAATAACTATAAGCATTTACACATAACTTAGAGCCTTAAATTGGATTCAACATTTCTAAAATAAGAGACAGCATTTTCTTCCCTGAAACTATTCTTCCTTCGTAATCTATTTTTATTCATGGCATCACCATCCTCTCAGTCACTAATAATGGAAACTTCAAAGGCGTCTTCCATGCCCTTCCCTACCATATTCCTATAACAAATAGTGTCACTAAGTTTAATGTCATTCCCCTCATTCATTAAATAAACATTTGCCATGGGGCTGCTGTCTTTAGGCACCACGCCAGGCACCTGAACAGCCACAATGGGTAAGTCACCAGTGGTTTCACAATGTTTCCTGTAATTTCCATTCTCACTGCACCTGCTTTATATCAAAAGCCTAACTAGTTACCCTGCCTCAAAACTCTCCTTATATCTAGTTTGTTCTGCATACTACTGCCAGATGAATCATTTATTCATTCATTAATTCACTGGTGTCCCTATTAGGCAAATTTAAATGCTAGGATGACAGCAGTGAATAAGATTCCTCCCCTCAGAAGCATATTTTCTAGTGTGAGAAGGAACATATGTATATAAAAGAGTACTTTGTGTAATATCTTGGAGGGGCAATTATCCTATAAAGTCTTTTTCCCTATGTTGCTGTCTCAATCTTCATTTGCTCTTAATGCTTAAAATGTATGTCCTTGACACTCAAAGCCTTCATCAATGTGCTGTTTCCTCCTTTTAACAAAGTACCCTCTCGTTAGGCTAGCCTTCTCATTTCTTCATTGTGCTGCTTCCCTGATCATCCCTATCTTTTCCCCCCTCTTTTCTGGCTACCTTCTGTCCCTCCTACCCATTTTACCTAGTTATTCTCACGTTTGTTGTGAAGTCTTTCCTGACTAATCCAAACCAAGAGGCTTTCCCTGTTCTGAACTTCCAATAATACTTTTAAACTGTAACCATTGTTGTTGTTGTTATTTAAGCATATCTTTTCCGGTAATACAGTCAGCTGCTTTTTTGCAAGTATTTATGTTTCATATTTCCATCACATTCCCAGATTTTTTTTATGGGGGAAAAAACTATTTATTTTGTGTCTCAGTATCTTCAATATTAGTTTCAACAAAGATACGGATAAATCCTTCTTTAGGAATTAAATTAATTTCCTATTCAATATAGTTTATTTAGACATGGGCTATCCTCAAATAATTAAACATTTTCTACACTATCTTTTCCTCAGAAAGGAAAGAGTATTTCATGTAAAAATCATAATTAATGCAAAAAAGAAAAGTTTTTAAAAAAGTATTGGTAAATTCCTATTGAAATTCTACAGAAATAACAAGACATCTGTGTCCAACCTATTTCTGTTCTCTAGAGTGCACTCTTTCTAGACTTTTGTAATCTTTAAAGTATCATGGCATTGACACCATGGTCACTCACCCGATGATAACTATTTGTATCAGCCACTAACTGTACTTCAAGTACTGTGCTGGGCATTTTACAAATATTAATCCTCAAATATTACCCTCATCCTGTAATCCCTTATTATAGGGAATATAGGCCTATATTAGGGCATAGCGGCCTATAATGGTCACTATTATTCTCATTTCACTTAGAAATGATTATTAGCATTATGGCAATCTATATCTGAAAAACCTCTGAAAGTACAGGCAAAAATACTGGTAAAATATAACAAACATCCTTTAAATGTATAGCTGAGCTTGCAAGAAAGTAAAGGAAATCCCCAGAGATCGAATGTGAAGAAAAACTAAAAACTAGAGCTACAAGAGTGAATTGATGGTAGGGTTGTATTAGGTTGGAGCATGGGAGGTATTCTCATTCATTATAAGCACAGACATATGGACAGGCAAGGCTTGGAGGAGAGGAGATGGGGTTTTAGAACTGAGACCCTTTGTAAGCAGATGGACTCACTGCGATCCAGCAAAAGGGTGAAGTAGAAAAATAATAACCCTGTAACGTCAAAGACAGAAAAAAAGCTTGTCCTCACTCTGCGATCTGGGTCAGCAAACAAAGTCTCCTCAGAATTCACTTTAGGACATTCAGTTTTGAGATTAGAATGTATACTCTCTCTAGGGTCTGGAAACCTTTAAGCCAAGAAATTTCCAGCCTCAGTGCCAACTCCTTGCCTCTTATTCCACTAGGGCCTAATCTTTTCTCCCTGTTGTCCATTAATATCAAAGCCAATAATAATCATGAGAAGAATTGCAGAAGAAAACACCAAATCAGATTATGAAATAATTCTCCTTATCCTTGGTAATATTCTTTTGCTGTGAAATCTAGTTTTCTACTGTGAATATAGCTACTCCAACTTTCTTATGGTTTGTGTTAGCATGGTGTAGCATTTTCTAACCTTTTATCTTTGTGTTTTATAATTAAAATGTATTTCTTGTACACATTGTATAGTTAGGTCTTACTTTTTTTGTCCAATATGTCAATCTTTGCCTTTCAATTAGTATGTTAGATGTGAGGACACCCTCTACGGCTCTCTGGAATTCTCTCCCTCTGCAGCCCTCCTCCTTGACATTCCGATTCGTAATCTCTAGCTTCCTTGGCTTTCCGCTTTCCCAATCCCATCTTTTCACCTCAGTAAAACTGCTGGGCTGCTTCTGTGTGCTCTTTCCCCAGGAACCTTCTTAATCATGAAACTTACCTCATTTACTTTCCATCTCTGAGGGACCATTGTCTTTGTTGCTTAAAGTCTTTAATAACTGTCTTTAGTAACATTTAATGATAAATGTCTTTAATAACTTATTTTATATCTTTTGTCCAGAATTTTTGTTGTTTCAGGCAAGAGGGTAAAAATACAGTCCCTGTTACTCCATCTTGCTTAGAGGTGAAAGTACAAACCATCCTAGAAGGACATCATGCAGGATTCTCAAAAATAAAGCTCTGATTTAAATGCACTCACAATCCAAAATTATGAAACATATGAGAAAATCATCCATCACGAGTTAGAGTCAACAAATATGACAAACAGCATGCTTAGACTCCTAGATCTTTAGAAAGTAGAATTATTAGATATCGACTACAACAAAGTGTTTTATAATTATTAGATATTGACTATTATTCAAATTTTTCAAGAAATTAAAGAAAAATGTATTCAAGGAAACATTTTCAAGAAACATTATTCCAGAAAAAAACTTAGAAAAACAAATGACATTCTCAAACAGCACCAACCAATATTGAAAAAATACCAAATTGAACTTCTGGAAATAAAAAAATATTACCATTGAACTTAAATATGTAGAAATAGAAGGCATTAAGTTTGATTTGCCTAAAATCACCCACCTTTTGTGTGGTGGATATAGAACACAAGCTGTTATAGGTAAAAGTGATGCTTGTGATCTTTTCACTCTACTGTATCTGAATGGATAAATTGAATGAACAATGAGGGTTTCCAAAATATAAAGTCTCCTTTCAGTATTTTGATTTAACATTAACTAGTATTAAGTCACTGACAATAAAATTTATGCAACATCTTTTGTTTTTATTTTTATGTTTTTACTGTTTTTATTTATTTTAGAGAGACAGAGAGACAGCATGTGTAGGGGAGGGTCAGAGAGGGAGGGAGACACAGAGTCTGAAGACAGGCTCCAGGCTCTGAGGTAGCTGTCAGCACAGAGCCTGATGTGACCTGAGCCGAAGTCAGATGCTTAACTGACTGAGCCACCCAGGTGCCCCACATCTTCTTAAATAGTGACATTAAGAGGCAACATTAACACACATGCTTAAGGCTAACGTAAGTGAAGTTCATTTTATTGAACTGAAAATGAATAAAATAGGCCTACTTTATTTCAACTTCAGGTAGATTTATGCCAACTTAGAAATATATCCAAAACAAATACAGATATTACTCTAAAAGCAAATAATGCATATTCCAATCACTCTTCAAAACTTTATAAAAACCTTTATTTACCTCTTTTCCACAAAATTACTTGCTCTCCCCGCCTACCAAAATGACACAAACAGTAACAAAATACTATTCCCTTCCCCACTTTCATATTGTTTTTTTTTTCCTATCTGTCCCTTCTGTTGCCACTTCGCTATTATTTAAAATGAGTAATTTCTTATTCCAATTCTTCTCATTTATATCTTTGTGACATACTTGGAAATGGTTTTGACTTTTTATGTTTCTTGGTCACTTTTGGCCCACCATCTCCTTTTTTTCCCCCCTTTTCCTTTTCTTTTCTTTTCTTTCCTTTTTTTTTTTTTTTTGGAGATGAAGATGAGAAAAAACATGATACAACTTTTAGCTTGACACACCTACAAGAGGGATCTGGCTTGGGAACAAACCATATCACATTCACCAACATTTTTCTCCTATTCTTTTAGTTAACATTTTTGTAGAACTGAACACTGATAAAAATGAAGCTATAAGATTAGAAAAATTTCAGTGAGAATCCAATACAAATATGGCTCTAATGAACTTCAAGCTGTTTTATGGTTCACTCTTAGTTTATTTCAAATCAAAGAATATTTGAATCTTAGAACTGAAATGGAAATCAGAGGATATATATGATATTGATATATAATTAATACCATATGATATTTAATATCATATATATATGCTGTCTATTAATTAATTAATTTGGGTCCTTAATAATCTAAGGGCCATCCTGTTTATATTTTAGATTCTATATTTTCCTGGACAGCTCAAAACTATAGTGAAGAGAAGAAGCCTTTTTTTACAAAAAATAATGAATAGCTACAAAACTATGACATAATGTCCTAAAAGTTGGGGTGCGATGTTGACTCATAACAACTAGTCAGTCACACTCATGGAGTGTTGTAATACAACTTTAGTCTAATGGAAAGACATTATTTTCAAGACAGTTTGGTAGTTTTCTTCAGATCCATTTTGTATTACATTCTTAAGAATTTTGTACTGTTCTCCTTTCAAGCTTTCTTTCCTCCTGGATGGACAAGGGTTATTTCCAAATGCTTGGGTAATGATAACTTTATTTCTAGTTGTTAGTTGATATGAATGCATCCCTTTCAGGTGAGCCTTTGTTACCTCTTACTGGAAGCTCCTCCCCCATTGTTCTAATGAACTTTATACAAAATAAGCCATAAATGACTAATAAATGTTTAAAATATTACTCTTTTCATTATGAAATTTTCAAATCTACATAAAAGTAGAATGAACAGGATGATAAACTTCCAAGTACCATCATCACCTACCTTTAACAACCATTTGTGTTTGTCAGTTTTGTAAAAAACTATCTTTTCTCAAATGCCTTCATACGGATTCACGTATTTTAAAGGGAATCTTCTTATAAACTTGTGTTCCTAACCTAGGTTGTATTCTATTTCTATCTATAAAGAGAATCATGATCCAGTTAGAGGAATAGGGGCTATATGAAACACATCTCTACAGAAAGTAAGATGTGATTCCTTCCCTTGGTAAAAATATAGCATTTAACTACAAAAGCCCTGTGTTTAACTTTTAAAAAGTGTAATGCCAGAAATCTCTTTGACATCCAAAAAAAATTTAACAGGAATTTTGGATAAATCATCATATTTCACATATATTTATGGAAGTTCCTTTTTTCCTCCCTGGTATTTTCACTCTGAAGTGAATGTTTATATAAAGTGAAGGAAGGAAGAGGTATTTCAAGCAGGTTGTTCTTGATCTCCCATTTTCCAAACTTTTGAATATAATAGAAGCTTTCCCTGAATGCCAAAGATAATTAAAATGTGAGAGTCCTAATGTTACTTCCTCCTTTTAATAATACCTCACTCTGAGAATCAAAAATGTTTTAAATCAGGGTAAGTGTGTCATGGGGAAAAAAAGTAAAGTAAAGACAATGACTAAGTATATGAAAGGATGAAGTTATATTTAGAGAGAAAGAAAAACAAAGGTGGATGACTATTTCAATCCTTATACCAAAATAAATTCCACATAAGTTAAATATTTAAACAACTTAAAAATGGAAACCGTAAAAGCACCAGAAGATAACTAGAAGAATTTCTAAAAATGGTGAAATAATGGCAAAGGTCTTTTTAACTGTGACACAGATCCAGAAATCAAAAAGGAACCCAAGTGGATCCTAGGTCATGTTGAGTTGCAAGAGTGCCTGGGAACTTAAGTGTCTGCCAAAGGAAAACAGGATTGCTAAAGACTGGCTTGGAGCAGTTGGGATTCATTGCTCACGCTAGACTCATTTCCATCCTAAACAAAATCAAGATTCAGTTAGCAAGAAAAGAGGTAGGAGAAGGTTTCTGTATAAACAACTAACAAGAATTGCTATAATCACAATGTTCTTTTCCTGCAGAATTTTTAAATCTTGTCATAGCATTGCCTGGTTCTATCTTCGTCTAACATTTTATTTTATTGTTTAATTTAATTTAATTTAATTTTTTAATTATAGTTTATTGTCAAGTTGGTTTCCATACAACACCCAGTGCTCATCACAAGTGCCCTCCTCAATGCCCATCACCCACTTTCCCCTTTCTCCCACCCCCAGTCTGTTCTCAGTATTTAAGAGTCTCTCATGGTTTGCCTCCCTCCCTCTCCTTAACTGTTTTTTCCCCTTCCCCTCCCCTATGGTCTTCTGTTAAGTTTCTCCTGATTCACGTATGAGTGAAAATATATGGTATCTGTCCTTCCCTGCCTGACTTATTTCACTTAGCAGAACACCCTTGAGTTCCATCCATATTGCTACATATGGCCAGATTTCATTCTTTCTCATTGCCATGTAGTACTCCATTGTATATATAAACCACATCTTCTTGATCCATTCATCAGTTGATGGATATTTAGGCTCTTTCCATGATTTGGTTATTGTTGAAAGTGCTGCTATGAACATTGGGGTACATGTGCCCCTATGCATTAGCACTCCTGTATCCTAAATTCCTAGCAGTGCTATTGCTGAGTCACAGGCGAGTTCTATTTTTATTTTTTTGAGGAGCTTCCACACTGTTTTCCCGAGCAGCTGTACCAGTTTACATTCTCACCAACAGTGTAAGAGGGTGCCCATTTCACCACATCCTCGCCAGCATCTATAATCTTTTGATTTGTTCATTTTAGCCACTCTGACCAGTGTGAGGTGGTACCTCAGTGTGGTTTTGATTTTGGTTCAGTGTGGTTTTGTATTTCCCTGATGATGAGTGACACTGAGTATCATTTCATGTGTCTGTTGGCCATCTGGTTTTCTTCTTTGGAGAAGTGTCTGTTCATATCTTCTGCCCATTTATTCACTGGATTATTTGTTTTTCAGGTGTGGAATTTGGTGAGTTCATTATAGATTTCAGATACTAGTCCTTTATCCAATGGGTCATTTGCAAATATCTTTTCCCATTCTGTCAGTTGCCTATTAGTTTTGTTGATTGTTTCCTTTGCCGTGCAGAAGCTTTTTATCTTGATGAGATCCTAATAGTTCATTCTTGCTTTTGATTCCCTTGTCTTTGGAGATGTGTCAAGGAAGAGTCAAGGAAGTTGTTTCCTGCTTTCTCCTCTAGGGTTTTGACGGTTTCCTGTCTCACAGTCAGGTCTTTCATCCATTTTGAGTTTATTTTTGTGTATGGTGTAAGAAAGTGGTCTAATTTCATTCTTCTGCATGTTTCTGTCTGGTTCTCCAAGCACCATTTGTTAAAGAGACTGTCTCTTTTCCATTGGATACTCTTTCCTGCTTTGTCAAAGATTAATTGGCCATACATTTGTGGGCCCAATTCTGGGTTCATATTTTATTCCATTGGTCCACGTGTCTTTTTTTTTGTGTGTGCCAATACTATATGGTCTTGATGTCTACAGCTTTGTAGAAGAGGCTTAAGTCTAGGATTGTGATGCCTCCCGTTTTGGTTTTCTTCTTCAATATAACTTTGGCTATTCAAGGTCTTTAGTGGTTCCATACAAGTTTTAAGATTGTTTGTTCTAGCTTTGAGAAGAACGCTGGTGCAATTTTGATTGGGATTGCATTGAATGTGTAGGTTGCTTTGGGTAGTATTGACATTTTAACAATATTTATTCTTCTGATCCATGAGCATAGAATGTTTTTCCATTTCTTTGTGTCTTCTTCAATTTCCTTCATAAGTTTTCCATAGTTTTCAGCATACAGATCTTTTACATCTTTGGTTAGGTTTAGTTTATGTTATTTTCTATTTGAGAGAGAGAGAGAGAGAGCACTCTAGGGAGGGGCAGAGGGGAGAGAGAGAATTTTAAGCAGTCTCCCCAACATGGGGCTTGATGCTATAACCCTGAGATCATGACATGAGCCAATATCAAGAGTTGTATACTCAAATGACTGAGCCATTCAGGTGCCCCACCTAGCATTTTATTTTAATTATAGAAGTAAAGTAAGCACTGATATATCAAAAAGTAAACAAAAATATAAATTATGAAATATTTGATGTAACAGAATATAAAACTAAAAATATAAAGTTTTAGAAGTAAGTCCTATTATAACATGAAACAACATGATAGTCTTAAAATATTTATCTAGTTTATATAAAATGAGATAAAATGTTAATATTTCAGCACTTATCAAAAATGATATTTTAAGTCATGGATGCCTGGGTGCCTTAGTCAGTTAAGCATTCAGCTTTGGCTCAGGCCATGATCTCCTGGTTTGTGAGTTTGAGCCCTGCATTGAACTCTTTGCTGTCAGCGCAGAGCCTGCTTCAGATCCTGTCCCCCTTTCTGTCCCTCCCCTCTCTCAAAAATAAATAAATGTTAAAAAAAGAATATTTTAAATCCATTTAAAAAATAAAAATAATTACTATCAGAGACAGCAAACGGTTTTACATGAAGATGAATCACATATTTTTAGGCTCTCAATAAACATCAAAACTTTTCTTCACATCAGATTAATCGTATAAAGCCTTTATAGATCCAGAATATAGAAAAATGTTTACATATAACAACATAATCTTCCAGAATTTATTGAATTAGGTAAATTTATTCCTGTAATATTATAATTGGTTTAGTAGAACATTTTGAAAAGCTGCAATACTATATCATCTAAGAACAGAGATTTTATAAGCAGCATATTGTCCATGATCTCAGTCAGAAAGCTCAGGAAATAAGATCATCAATACATAATGCATTTAGGAAACTTCAGGCCAAAATCATCTCAAGGCTTGGTTAATGCCAAATCTTAAAAGACTGAATATTTTACTTGAGTAAAGCATTATTCTAAATAAGTCAAGCTATATGAATAAGTCATAAATTTTTAACTGGCTAGGAAAATAACATGGCACTGTATTTTTTAACCAAGTATATTTGTTTTGGCTTTTCAAACAAACAAAAAATCCTTGATATGTTTTTCTAGTTGGTTCAAGCATCTCCAAAGTATAGAAATTTAATGTATTTCCATTTTATTAGCTAAGATATAAAAAATATGTGTACCAAATAACAAGGTATACATTTGGAAGCCCTTGTCAATTTCAAGATTTATTAATAAGGCAAATGGAGAAATGGCAAAACTAAAAATATAAAATCGATTCAAATACCTCAGTTCAAAAGAACAAAGACTCTCCATCCCAAACAAAAACCTAATTATCTATTTTATCTATCATCATTATTCAAAATCTGTCTACAAATTAATGCATTTTGACTGAGGTATAACTATGTAGACAGTTATCTAGATAATTCAGATTTTAAGGCATTTTTGTTCTTTAATAATCTTCATAATCTTTTGGAAGATATATTTGGTTATTTCCTAATGGTAGCAAAAGCTTATTTATAATTTACATTCCAGGCTATGTAAAATTGTAGCATTTTCTGATCTATCAGCATAATCCTAAATGACCATTGTTTTTTACTATATTTGATTCTGTTATAGACCCTTTGCCTTTATTAGTCGACTTCACTTCAGTAACAAATGATCCCAGAAATCTACTCCTTAAAGTAACAATGACTTTGGGATGGGCTAGATAGGTAATAGTTATTAAATAGGACACTTATTATGATGAACACTGGGTGTTGTATGTAAGTGATGAATCACTGAATTCTATTCCTGAAGCCAATATTGCACTGTATGCTAACTAAAATTTGAATAAAAATTTTAAAATAACAATATTCCTTAGATAAAGATGGGAAGAATATTGCCAAAGCCAATAGCAGCCCTACACAAGAAATGCCAGTTCTAATTTCTAAATCTTGCCTACCATTGTACCATTTGCAAAAGTTTAATAAAAACTATTTTATCTCTGATTTTTAAAAAATAATGACTTATTCCTTCATCACATTACATGTTTGCCAACAAGTTTGCCTGGGGTTTTGCTTAATTGCATCTTCTTATTCTGGGACCTTGACTGAAGGAAGAGTCTTTGTGTAGAACATTCTATTCTAACGGCAACAGGAAAGAGCAAAATTATTGGCAGAAATATCTATTGGCACATGTCATTTCTGTTTGTATATTATTGGCCAAAGCAAATCACATGGTCAAACCTGACAATGGGGCTAGAAAGTATACTCCCTTGCCAGGTAAGCACTACAAGTCACATGGTAGTATGTGGGTACATATAACCCTCTTACAGATAAGCAGAGAGCAACTTATGACAAGTATCATCTACCACTCCTATCTTTGACTTAGTATAGTAGAGTCATTAAAAAGGCAAAAAAACAAAACAAAACAAAACAAAACACCAATAAACCAAAACCAAAACCAAAAACCAGGGGCACCAGGTGGCTCACTTGGTTAAGCACTGGACTCTTGGTTTTGGCTCAGGACATGATCTCATGGTTTGTGAGTTTGAACCCCATGTGGGGCTCTGCTCTGACAGCACAGAGCCTGCATACAGTCTCTCTCTCCCCTGCCCATCCCTTCCCCCAACCCCTCCACTTGTATTCTCTCTTTCCCTCTTTCTCAAAAGAAATACATGTTTTAAAAAAGGCAAAAAAAAAATCCAAAAACCCTCTGTTTTCTTTGCTGTTCACATGCAGCCAGTTACAAACTCCTTCCAATTACTTCCCTCAATCTACTCTGAGTGTGGTTTGATTGGATATCAACTTAAGCAAGACCTGTGATCCAAGACAAGCTAGACAATACTAAATGGGAATATGATTGCCTTAAATGAGCTCTAACAAAAATCTTCATAAAAATTACATGTCAGTCTACTGAAAGAACTTACAGATACGATCATGGATTGCTGAGGAGTTGGATGAGTTGGTGTAATAATTACAAGAGAATCCAAAAGATAGATATTGGATACATTTTCTAACTAGAAGAGTACTGTGATATTGTGTGACTTGGCAAGTAGTTTAAACTTGGAAGCTTTGGTTTTCTTTTTTTTCTTTTTTAAAATGTCTATTTATTTTTGAGGGGGGTGGGGAAGAGAGAGGGGGACACAGAATCCAAATCAGGCTCCAGGCGCTGAGCTGTCAGCATAGAGCCCAATGTGGAGTTTGAACCCACAAACTGTGACATCATGACCTGAGCTGAAGTCGGATACTTAACCGACTGAGCCACCCAGGTGCCCCTGGTTTTCTTATTTACAGAATGGAAATAGTCATATTTATTCCATAAGCTAATTTTTTCAAAATCACTTATAATACACATAGGAATAAAGTAAAGGTAAGCTAAGAGGATTTTTTGCTTGTTGAGCAAATACATTTAAATAGTATTAAATAGTGGATTTATGTCCACATAGAGAGGTTGTAGCTTTGTACTTGTTCCATTCATTGTATTACTGATTTGTCTTTGAGTGATAATATACATAATTTGCTTTTCACATAATCAGGCATTGTATCAGTCAGTGTTCTCCAGAGAAACAGAGCCAATAGGAGGTAGATGATAGATAGATGATAGATAGATAGAGACCACTCTATCTATAATCTATAACTATCTACAGTTGTCTGCCTCTCTATACAGAGAAAGATAAATATAGATACATATCTCAGAGATGTTTTTATTTTAAGGAATTTGCTTACATGATTATAGAGCTGGAAATTTTGAAATCTGAAATGCAGGCCAGCAAATTAGAAACTTGGTAGGAGCTGACACTGCAGTCTTGAGGCAGAACATCTCTTCCAGGAAATTTCAGTTTTTGCTCTTAAGGCCTTTAACTAATTGGGTGAGACCCACATGCATTATTGGTTGTAATCTTTACTTATAGTTAACTGTTAACCAAATCTTCACAACACCATCGCAGCAACACCTAGATAGGATTTAATTAAGACTACCTAGTATAGCCTAACCAAGCTGATACATAATTTAAGCATGATAGGTACCAAAAAAGTAGAAGAAATAGTCAATATATTATATTACATAATGTGGATTTTTTAAAAAAATTGAAAGCTCGAAGTACTAAATGTAAATTAGTATACACCAGATTAAATATAGCACTGGGGAGACTTGACAATTATTCATAGGGAAAGTATTTCAGTGCCAATTGTTGTAAACTCAATGTTTTTCAACAGTGGGATGTGAATTCCTCAAAATTCTAGCTCCTTTCTTCTTCTTTCCTTTTTTCTGTTCATCTTTCATTCCACAGAGATTGGTTGAACACTTATTTTGTGGCAGATACTGTCCTAGGTAAGTGGAATGTAGCAGTTAATATAGGCAAAAATCCTGTCTTCATGAAGCTTATAATCTGTTTGTTGAGGTAGGTAATACACAAGTAAATAAACAAAAAATATGCCAAAGCTTCAGGCACTGAAAAGCACTAAGAAGAAAAATCAGTGTTAAGTGGAAGATTTTTGTGGATAGAGTGGTCACTGAAGAACTTTATGAGGACATGATATCTGAGCAGGCTTCAGTGAAGTAAAACTGCAGTTGAATAGTGCTTTATGCAGGGGGCGTAATAAGTCTAAAGGTCCTGAGAGAGTAGGATTCTTGGTATAGTCAGGAAACAGCCATAGATTCATTGTAACAAGACTATAATCAAGAGGCAAAGGCGTGTGGTAGGGGCTGAGGTTTAGGGAAGAGGCATAGGCCAAGTTGTGTAAGGGTTTGTAGGTCATGGGAAGACATTTGCATTTTATTATGTGTGATGGGAGGATTTTAAAAAGGAATGTGTGGTGATCTCATTTGCATTTTAAAAAGGTCATTCTGGCTAAGATGTGTAGAATCGACAAGAGAAGTAAAAGTGGAAGCAGGAAGACTGCTATAAAATTCTATTACAGAAGTTGAGGTAAGAGATGATGGTGACTTAGACTGCGGGGGTAGCAATTTAGATTAAAGTGCAATGAAATATAGGATATATGTTGAAGGCAGAGCCGCGAGGACACACTGATAAATGTGAGGTGTGAGACAAAGAGGGATCATTGATGTCATTTAGGTTTGGGGCCATGGAAGGAGTGCTTGATACCATTTACTACTACACAGGGATCCTGGAGGGAGAAGTTTTATGTATAGCAAATTCAAGACTTTTAATTTGGAGATGAGATATTGAGATGGAGATGCCAACAGACAGTTTGGGCTAGGAGGAAAGGCTGGGGTTGGAGATAGTAATTTTGGAGTCATCTGCAAATATATTGCACTTAAAGTCGTGAATCTGGCTCAAATATTTAGAAATAAATAATTATTTCTTCACTATGAAGAAAGCCAAGGGTACTCCCAACATTTAGAATTTAAGAAGATGGCTTGGGGGATTTTTTAGTTACTTTCAGGTATTTTAAGAGCTCTGTGATTATCATAAATATAGAAACATGAACTAGGGCCAGTGTGAGGAAGTCACCAGAAGCTCATTTCTGCTCAATAAAGGGAACCACTTTCTAACACAGCTAGTGACATATCTTATGAACATCAAATTGCTGCAAATGTTCACATTTTTGCCAAGTCACAGACTTTGTCTAGAAAGGCCTTTTGTAATGGGTAGAACTTATACTAAACGATCTCCAATGTCCCTTTTAAGATCTAAGACCTGAGGTTCAACCTTGGGGATTTTTTCGTTACCATGATGATCTTCCTTATTCAACAATCTTTTGCAGCTGCCTATTTGCCTTAAGATGAAATCCAAATGCCTCTGATTAGCTTTTTAAAACTTGTATAACTTTGCCCTAGCTTACAACTATAGCTTCATCTTTCTTTCTGATTATGAATTCTCTTCTCTAATAAGGCTGGTTATTTCCTTTTTTACCACAGAAAAATGTTCATCATGTCTTCTCACCTTTCCTGATCTCCCTTCATAGAAGATCCTGTCCTTCTTTTACTACTGAACCAATTAATAGAGAAAGATAAATAGAAGCTCAAAAAAGAAAAATAAAAAACAAAAAAAATAGCTTTGCCCTTTTTTCTCCAGGACACAAGTTGACTCTTCTACTGCATTGCAGTAACATAATATGTTAACTCATATTAACAATTACATATTGAATTTTACATTGTAATGTATTATTATGTTACTGTTTTGTAAGTGCATTTTTATCCTCCCAACAAGACTTTTATCCATTGTAGTGGGTACAATTTATTGAACTCCTACTTTGTTCTACTATCTCAGAATCTTAAATCCCCATGAAAACCTCCTAAAGGTAGGTTAAAGCTGTCAGCACCCCACTTCTCTTCCCTTGTCACTCACCACTCTAGTGCATAGTCATGGAATCTACCTGGTGACTATCTGGGAGCTCTCTCTTGCCTGTGACCATGGGACATCTCAAAAGTGTGGGGAGTTAAAGAATCTCAGAGCAGCCTTCTTAAGGCAAATAGGCAGCCTTCACTGCACATGGACGGGAGTTGGAGAATAAGCACTCCCAGCTTCCTCACTCCTCAGGTGGGATAAGTCTGACATACGTTTAACACAGTTTCACATAGTTCCCCTGTGGCATTGAGTTCCCCCAGTGATTACCTTTTTTTTTGTGACATACCCTTTTTTGGCTTCCTTCCCTTCCCTGTCTCACTTCCTTTTTTTTCTGCAAAGGAATTTCTTGGGATCACCTCCCAAATAGCTTATAATCCAACTGTAACATTGAGATCTGTTTCTGGAAGAACCCAACCGAAGGCAATAGATACTGTAATTCATACATATAATAGATGCAAAAATTGAGACTCAGAAAAGTTAAGAAACTTGACCAGTTATAGAGCCAGCAGTGGCAGAGGAGGGATTTAAATACCATCTATCTGTCCCAGCATCCCAGATTTGGGGCTGGTACACTCCTTGCATTATTATTCCATAAGACTCTGTGAACACTTAACAAAGACTCTGTTGAAGGACCTTAAAAACCATAGAGACTTCAAGTCGTTTAGTTTTTCTTTTTTCTTTTTTTTTTTTTAAATCAAATACTTTTTTTTTTTAATGTTTTATTTATTTTTGATACAGGGAGAGACAGAGCATGAGAGGGGGAGGGGCAGAGAGAGAAGGAGACACAGAACCAGAAGCAGGCTCCAGGCTCTGAGCTGGCTGTCAGCACAGAGCCCGACGCGGGGCTCGAACCCACGAGCGTGAGATCTGACCTGAGCCGAAGCCGGAGGCTTAACCGACTGAGCCACCCAGGCGCCCCAGTTTTTCTTTCCCTAATATAATTTATCTTGTTGTTAGATGCTGCTTTTATTTTATGTGGCTAGTTGATTAAACATCTGCCTCTTTCCAAATTGTATGCTCCATGACAGCAAAGATGATGCCTATTTTGGCTCACCATTGTTTCCCTGGCACCTAATACACTTTTGTAAGTGGAATCAAAGAAGCACAAATAAGCAGGAATTATGAGACAGAGAGTGTGAAGACAGCTGGTTTGGTAGCAGGGGGACAGTCAGAATCCGTAGAAGCAGTGTCTGTGTTGAGCAGAGGCACAGAATGAAGTACTGACGGGGCACTTGAGCTGTAACAACGGGGCTGCCACTTGGAGAGATAGTAATATGGTCCCCATTCTTTAGACGTTACCACAAGCATTCCTGTTAGTTCCCTAGAGCTACTCATGGGTCCTGCACAATAAAAATATTGCAGTTTCCTATGAGACCAGACATTTTATTGTGGGACAGTTTTTTTGGTTTGTTTGTTTGTTTGTTTTTTGTCCTGCCTTATTTTCCTAGGCGGCCTTATAATAAATCACCATTATTTGAGGTGAATTGACCACACCTTTGAAACTGAAAACTTACACATCTGTCAATTGAGAATGATAATAGTTACACCTTTTCAGAGTTGAATAAAACACTGTATGAGAAAGCACTTTGATGACATAAACAATTTTTTAATGTTTATTTTGAGAGAGAGAGAGAGAGAGAGAGAGAGAGAGAGAGAGCACAAGCAGGGAAGGGGCAGAGAGAGAAGAGAGTCCCAAGAAGGCTCCATGCTGTCAGTGCAGAGGAGGACCAGGAGGCTTGAACACACTAAGCATGAGATCATGACCTGAGCAATAACCAAGAGTCAGATGCCTTGCTGACTGAGCCACCCAGGTGCCCGGTGATGAGTTGAAAATTTTCCACACCTGAATTTTAAACCACTTTTAATAAAGTAAAACATACTGTCAAATTTTTTCTTCAAAGGTGCTATTTTATTTATTTTTTAGAGACTTTTTATTTTTTTAACGTTTATTTTTGAGAAAGAGAGTGCACGAGTGCACAAGCAGGGGAAGGTCAGACAGAGAGGGAGAGAAGATTGGAAGTGGTGACAGCAGAGAGCCTGATATGGCGCTTGAACTCATGAACCTGAGCTGAAGTCAGATGCCTAACTGACTGAGACACCGCGGTGCCCCCAAAATGCTATTTTGATATCTAAAATAGTTGTTTTTAGTCTTTTCCATTGGTTATCCATAAGCTACTTTATGTCAAATGCATAATCACTTTTGCTTCATTTCTGTAATTTAGATCAAAATACATGTAAAAAAAGAAAACAGGAAATATGTTTGACATCAAGCAATAAATCGAGAATCTTAGAAAACCACTCCCTCTCATCAGCATTGCTCCAGTGACCATGTGCATTGCTGGGGAGTGTTGAGTTCTCATTCCAGCTATCCCATGGTTAACACCAAATACGTTTCTTAGCCAGTTGTGCTAAGTAAATTTAGGAGGTCATAGAGTAGGATAAATTACATATAAAATGGCTCAAGTGTGCCAAATAATATTCCAAAGTACCTATATTTATAAGAAATAACTCCTTCATCACAGAGGTTCTCAGACCGTGGTATAGTAGGTATTGTCACTGCCAACCTCATATCCCTTTGACAGTCAGCTATTCTGTGCTGGTAACAGCCTCTCAGAGCAAACCCCAGTTAACACTCTCCTTGAGGGCTTACCCAACCCTGGAGAGACAGTCATGCTGCAAGGAGGCGAGTGTGGAGGGATCGCAGAGGAGGTACTCTCAGGAGTAGCCCTCAATAAACAGCAACTGGACAAACGGGAGCTGATGACCAAAAAGTATGACCCTCTCAGGGAGGGAGCTGAAGACCCTCAGGTATGACATTCACAGGTATATTCTGTCTCCCAGAGCTCCCTAGTGGGAATGAGACTCTGATGCTATTATCAGTAACCTGTTCATAAACACATCCTGTTCTAGCTTCTTTCCCTTCCCTACTCTCTCTGCGAAACTTCCTGTGATCATCACCCAAATAAATGACCTAACGCTCAAGTCTTACTCAGATTCTGCTTCTGGAGAAGCCCACACTAAGATACCTTACGGCAGCAAACCAAAGCCGGTTTTAAAAATATCTGTGGGAGGGGTGCCTACACAGCTCAGGTGGTTGAGCATCCACCTTCGGCTCAGGTCACGATCTCAAGGTTCATAAATCCAAGCTCCCCATTGGGCTTTCTGCTGTCAGTGCAGAGCCTGCTTTGGATTCTGTATCCCCCTGTCTACCCTCCTCTGCTGCACTCTCCCAAAAATAAATAAATATTTTTAAAAAATCTGTGGGGAAATGAAAAAGGACATAATATATGATGAACGTTTCATGAAGCTAAATTTATATAATTCAAAAGACTTCTATTTCTTGAAATTATTTCTTTCCCTTTTATTCTCCTTCCCTCCCCACTCCCCTGCCTTTCTTTCTGCCTTGAAATGTCCTTTCCTTTTATGAAATAAAGTGGTAGGAAATACTAGTTAATAACAACAACAAATTCAAAAGTCAGCGATCCTAACAATTTAATAGTCTCTCAATTTTTGTTGAATCCAGAAATCCGGAAATTACTGCCATTCTATGTTATATTTCACTGTTGTTTTAACAATTAGATAAAGAAGGAAAAGAAAGTTTAAAAAAAGTGTTGTGTTAACAGGTGAAGTTGAAAATTTCTTCAAAGGGACATGAATTGAGAAATAATTATAGTCAGAAATATTTAAGAAAGGTAGCTTTAGTTTTGTAAAGTTATATTACAATTTCTTCGGATGTACTTAAAACTCTCACCTTATTTTATCTATAATTAACTCAAGGCCATGGTTAACCTTTTCATTGTATATTTATTTTAAAGACTATTAAAGAGGCACCTGGCTGGTTCATTAGGTTAAGCATCCAACTTTTATTTTGGCTCAGGTCATGATCTCGCCACGGTGAGATCCAGCCCTGTGTTAGGCTCCATGCTGGGCGGGAAGCCTGCTTAAGATTCTTTCTTTCCCTCTCTCTCTGCCCTCCCCTGGTCACATGTGTGCACATACATGTACTCTCTCACAAAATAAGTAAATAAACATTGAAAAAAATAGACTACTAAAGAAGTTTGTGTATTTGATGTGCTAACAGAATCTAGAGATGGAGGGGCTACCAGGAGATTTCCAGGCATACCTAAGAATGCAATGAGTTAGAGATTTTGCAGAACTCCTAAAGTGAAGAGGCCAACGATTCGTTGGATTTCACGATGGTGCTTCAGGTGATATTTAAATCGTGGCTGACACAGGCAAAAGAATGGGAGTGGAATTGTGAGGAAAATACCTTTTTTCTCTTACTTCTCCCATAGGGCACTATTATGTAAAGGAACCAAGGTTCAGTCAGGAGATACAGAATTATTTCTGGTCAGGAGAAAATAGTAGCCAAAGAAAAACAGACTGGAATTAATGAAGGAGGAGAACTGCTGATAAAGATTCATGAAAAATCAGCAAATAAAGTCAGAGGAATAAGAATAATAATAAAGACATTTGTCTACTCTTCTTTCAAGAGAAGGGATATTGATTTTTATTTATTTTTCATATGTTTATTCATTTTTTTGAGAGAGAGAGCGCAAGCGAGTGAGCATGAGTGGGGGAGGGGCAGAGAGAGAGGGAGACACAGAATCTAAAGCAGGTTCCAGGCTCTGAGCGGTCAGCACAGAGCCTGACGTGGGGCTCGAACTCACAAACCATGAAATCATGACCTGGCTGAAGTCGGATGCTTACCAGACTGAGCCACCCAGGTGCCCCAAGAGAAGGAATATTTAGATCCAACTGCTCTAAGCTCCTTTAGTCATCAGAAGAAGACTTCTGATAATTTTCTTTGAAGCGTATTATTTTACAGCCTCAGAGATCATACTATTCTTTAATTTCTTCACAGTTTATAATTTCCATAAATCTTATTTAGTTAATATACTACATACTGTAATCTCTGCAGTACCATTTACTTTTCAATAAAAATAATTTCCTTTAACTTCTGTCTCTTCAATGTTATTTTCTCAAAACATCTCCCTAATAAGGAAAAATGTGCTTCTGAAGATTCTAAGATGAGGTCAACAAATGCAGTAGGAATATTAGGGGTTAGGAGTAAAAGCTTCTTTTCAAAATTTCTTGGGTCAATGGAAACTTTTGGTATTATTTAGAAAAACTTGGATAGCTGACTATGTGTTAGGGCATGAAACATAATTTGGGATTCTTCAAACACAGCTGTAAACTCTTTCTCACTTCTTGCTCAGTTTTCTCCTCAGAAACAATGCATATATTTATTGTAAACCCCTTGAGATTCTCTATAATTGTATTACTGCCTAAAAATGACCTTCTCACATACTGAGGTATCAAAACTGAAAAATATGTTGGAATGTATTACATTCATATTTAAGTTGCCAATAAAATCAGAATGAGCCAAATTCATTTTCTAAAAATTAAATGTTCAGATTCTTTTCACCCACAAGTCTTTGCCCAGCATTTTTGATTATTTATTTTTCATCAAATACTATATTTAATTCAATATCTGGATAACTTTTTTTTAAAATCACAGATATCCAAGATTGTTTTAGTAAAGGTAAATGCCATTTTCAATTTTCCTCTTTTGTATATTGTTCTTTTTTCAGTACCTCCTTGTTTAATATTATCTGTAAATTTAATTAACAGACTGTTTACTTCCCTTTGTTAACTGATGTTACATAACACCATGTCTAACACCAGTTCCTGCAGAATCCCTGTAATGCCTCTCTCCACATACATATTTCATATATTTTTTAAATTTGTTCTTTAGTTTTTGACTCATGAAACTTTAAGGAGTTTGACTCATGAAAGCTCAAGAAATCAAGAAATACAGGGGCTTGGAAGAAAAGAAAAGGACACCCAGAAGTAGAAATTGAGGGAGACATTAGTAGGAGCAAAGAGAACATGGACTATAAATGAGAGAAGGGGAGAAGGTCAAGGTGAGTAGAAAAAGAAAAAAAAAGCAATAGACAAAAATAAGGTATAAACATTTAACCCTTCTATAAAAATAAAATGTCACTGAAGATAGAGGACTGACTTGAGATTCAGGAAGCATACAAGTAATAGTAAAGACCAAAACCTAGATCTGTCCAATAAAAGGAGTATATAAGATATTTGAAAGATAACTCAGAAGTGATAAGTGGCAGTTTTTTTGGATAAAAAGGACGGTACAACTCTAAGATTGACTATATGGTGAGATATTGGTATTAGATTGATACACAAACAGATATAGTAGGTGTTTCCTACTATAGTTAGCAATTGCTATCCAAAGATGTGGCTGATCTAATCCAGTATCTGTTAAAACGATGGAGCCCTGCTCACAGCTGTTGGCAAGGATGCCTAGCGCTGGGCTAGGCAGTGGGAGAGAACACATGTTGTATTTGTAGTATAAGTTCATAGATACATACACCTAAAAGTAACTAGAAAATGATATGATTCACTGTGTAATTGGTGTTGGAGTGCATTAAATATTGGGTTTAACTGGTAAATAATTTTCAAAGGAGGGAAGACAATTCTGCAAATAGTAGTGAGCCTGGCCTGGGATCTTAGGCAGCATACAAATGATGCATGAGCCAGAGATCTGTGATAACAAGAGCTGGTCATAACTCGCCAGTCCAGGGCCCCAGATTCAAAGGCCGATGCGGGTAATTGGGATGGGAGTGTTGGACGACTGGGATGGTAATTCGCTGTGGTTTTCGGGCACAGGCTATTTGAAAATTTGTTGGCAGAGAAATTAAAAGAAAAGGAAAACCTCTTTTCAGGGAGGTCCCTGTAAGAAGTAGGACCACATTATTATTATGGAATTACTTCACTATGCATTTTCTCATTTTCCAACCTCCTTTCTAGAGTAGTCTGGGACTTGGCAACACAATACCAATCTACCTACCTAATGAATGGCATTGAGTTGGCTTTCTCATCTATTCTTCTTTGCTTGAGAACCATTTTGTAGGTATTGCATACCTCCTTCTTAATTAGCATACTATAGTATAGTGGTTCTTAAATGTGTAAACTTGGAAGGCCTAGTTAAGATTCCTGTGATTTCTGAATCAGAGGGTCTGGGATGGAGCCAAGAATTTGTAGTTCTAACAAGTTCCTAGGATAATGCTGGTCTAAGACCACTTTTGTGACTAATCCATCTTCGCTCTCTCAAGTGGTACACTGTATAAGAGGTAAGCACAATGAAGAAGTCCTCGGGATTACTTTTTAATCAAGTTGGTCACTGACTTGGCAAATAGTGCTTATGCAAACTTCTAAAGTAAAGGAAAATGTCGTGTGCACCTCGCCACCTCTTTTAGTGATCTTTTCCTTTTTTCCTGAGCCTCTGTTACAGCCCATTCCCTATGTGCTCCTCTCTTGGTTTGATCGTCCTTAGCGGAGAAAACATCCAACTGAAAGACCAATATTTAAAGGTATTTCATGTGAGATTCCTCCTAAGAGAATTAAAAAATACATACATATATATACATATATATACATATATATGTGTGTGTGTGTATATATATATATATCTAAGACTCCAAAGGGCACATTGCACATACTGTAATTTCAAACAATGGAAATGATTCCTCCATCTATATGCATGCATGCGATAGTTTATATAAATTCCAGCATAAAAGACAAAACAAACCTCATCTGTCTGGCTATATTTAGTGTGAGATATAAGTTTATTGATAATTGTTGAAGCTATGCATAATTGCATCTGGCACTTTGGAACCTTGACATTTTCCTTGTTCAAGGTTCTCTATGCTTCACATGTGCATTGTGGAGCATGCCCCACCGTGTTCTGCATGCAAATGAGTGTCACCCCTTCCTCTCCTCACCTCATTAGTACCCAACATACCTGTGATGGTACTGGTGTGTGTGTTGGGCGGGGGAATAGAGATTGAGAGGTATGACAGGAGAGATGGTGATTGTGAGAAAGAAAACAAAATGTATGGTCTCAGAAATCCCACTTTACAACTATTATTTCCACCAAAATTTTTAGCTCACCCTATTTACTTCCCTATTTCCTTTGAGTGTCAGAACGTAGTTTCAAATTTCATTTTATTTTTTAGTACGGAACGCAACGAAAACAGATAAAACAGTAGTACTGCCTTGAACTTCGAAGCAATCCTTCATCCCCGGGCTTCGCGTCCGGCTTCTGCACCGCTGGCTAAAGGTGTATTTTTTTTTTTTTTTAACCAGTCAGGAAGCAGAGACCTGGCTTCGCAGCATCTTCCTTTCCCTTTTCCTCGGTTCCTTCCTCCCCTCCCCTCCAGGTCCTTCCAGCCTCTGCCGCTTGCGCGGTGTCGCACGGCCGCATGCTTGGTACCCACTCCTCCTCTCCGCACCCTCCGCCCATCAAACAAAACCCTGAAAGACAGGCGCGCCTTGCCGCCGGCTACACCCACGAGAGAAACGGCCACGCCACCACACACTCCAACCACAGCCAAAGAGTGAGCGCGGCCGCGCACCGCGCGTCCCCGCCGCTTCCTTCCCTCCCGACGCTTCCTTTTCCTCCCTCCAGTCTCAGCGCACTCACCCCCACTCCGGGAACGCGCCTGCGCAGAAGTTGCGCTCGCCCTCCTCCCCCGCCCTTCCTTCCCTCGGCTCCTGCACTGGTGCCCCGCCTTCCTTTCTCTCTAGTCGGTTTCACTGAGTGCTCCAGGTTGGGAGCTGTTCAGTCGATTTCCCCACTACCCCGCCCCTCTTCCTCTTTTCTCCCCACCCCTCCCATCTCCTGGCCGGTGGAGGATGAAGCGGCTGCAGTGGCCCCAGCCCCAGCAGCGGCACCGGCGGTGGCTGCGGTGGGGGTGGCCGGAACTAGGGTGGTGAAGAAGCGGTGGCGGTGGCGGCGGCGGCGGCGGCTGAAGGAGCGGCAGCCGCCCCAGCCGCTTCCTCTGTGCTTCCCTTCCTCTTTAGTGCAGCCAGGAAGTTTTTCAGTTCTGTGCATGTGTGTGTGCGTGAGTGTGGGTGTGTAAGGTGAAGGTTGGGGCGGCGTTTGTGCAGGCGTTGAGTTTTTTGCCCACTTCGCTTCCCGTAACCCGGGCAGCTCCGGAGCCTGGGCTGTGGCCCGAGGAGGGGGCGCGGCGGCGGGCTCTCTTCTTTTGTTGTTGTTTCCTCCGCCTGGGGAGCTGAAAGGGGGACGCGCCTGGGTGGGGCGGCTCGGAGCCCGGGCCTGGTGGCCCCCGGGGCTCCCGGGCGAGCTGGGTAGGGCAGAGTAGAGCGGGCTTCAACATGATGGCGGCCGAGGCCGGCAGTGAGGAGGGCGGCCCGGTGACCGCCGGGGCAGCAGGAGGCGGCGCAGCCGCGGGCTCGAGTGCCTATCCGGCAGTATGTAGGGTGAAGATACCCGCGGCGCTGCCTGTGTCTGCCGTGCCCTATCCTGGGCTGGCGGAGGCCGGAGTGGCCGGGACCGTGGCTGGCGGAGCCGCCTTGGCGTCAGGGTTCCTGGGAGCTGGGTCTGTGGCGGGGGCACTGGGGGGAGCCGGACTGTCAGGGGGAGGTGCTGCTGCTGGCGTGGCTGGTGCCGCCGCCGGACCTGGAGGAGAGATGGGTCTCGCCAAGGGGACCACGTCGTTGCCTGCTGAGACCTTCGGAGCAGGCGGCGGTTTCCCCCCGCTGCCGCCGCCTCCTCAGCTACCCCCTTTGGGCGCCGGCCTGGGAACGGTGGACGAAGGTGACTCGTTGGATGGACCAGAATACGAGGAAGAAGAGGTCGCCATCCCGTTGACTGCTCCGCCAACTAACCAGTAAGTCAAGACAGCTGCTGTTCAGGGGCTGGGGCAGCTGGCTCGTGGAAAAGGTGGGAACACCTACCTCGTTCTTTCAGCTGTGATTTGTTCTGAAAAGTTGTGTAGTTTCAGGTTCCGCGCCTAGGAATTTAATTTGATAACTCATCGTCCCTAGGGGCATACTCCCTGGCGTCTTTGTATATTTATTGTTACACTGGGAAGATGTAAAGTTTTAAGATGAGAAGCATGGGAAAAATGTGTATCCATTGAGAACCGGATATAGTTCTGCCCCTTCCAAATCGAGTTGGCGTCCTGGGATTCAGCTGAGCTTGCAGCTGCCAAGGCAGTCTTAGTTTGTATTAACCTGTATGTGTATTCCCTGTTGAAGCTAGATTATTCGTCAGAAGCTTTGAATATACGAGTATTTGAATGAGTATTGTGCTGATACCATTCGAAACATCCATTGGTCAGAATGCTTTGTTTCTGTGGCACTGCAAATCCCTATTTATGCCAATGGAAAGCATAACAATGCAGAAAAGTCTTCAGATCGCTTCTGAAGATGTGGGTCAGCCAGAAAGGAAAGGGGTTCTGTGAATTACAGGTGTGTTTAAGGGCCTGTCCTCAACAGTATCTGTAACTTATGCCAGAAAACTCCCATTTATTATTAGTGTAATCTTATATAGTTGAGACTTGGTAAGTACAACTTTCAAGTAAGATAAAATTAAGAGTGTGAGTCCTTTCAACACTTTGTTGGTGGCCAGTACAGTGTTCTATCTGACAATTAGTTTTGACAGTATATTGCGGAATACGTAGGGCAAATAGCTTTTTCATATAGTGGGTACCTTCCCTTTTTTGTTCCCTTCATAAAGGAACACAGGTAGGTATTTATAAAGGTGGACCTTGATGGGAGGAAAATGTTAATGGTAGTAAATAAAAAGTTTAAAGTGGCAAAACTGTTTTTATAGATCCCTCACGTAAGCATTAATTGACCTTTTAGAATTTTGACAACCTTGGTGTATCAGAGAAAGATTTGGTTCATACGTTGACATTCACTATGGACAATTGAAAGGTTTGTTTGTTTTGAATAAGCTTTGGAGGATTTAGAAGGGACTTAAACATGAATTAGAAAAAGATTCTGTAATAATCCATTTTTGACTTCAGGCTACACCTTTCAATACTTAAGGTGGAAAAGTAAAATTAGCCTTATGTCATCCATGATATAGCAGTATTGTATTTCTATATTGTTCAGTAAGACTAACTTTGGTTTTATTCCAGCTTACCACATTATGTCTTTGTTTTATAGACTTCTGAAGGTGTGCTGGAAGTGTGAGAAATTTGCATTTTACAGAACTCGATACACACCTTCAAGCCTTTTTGAAAGAATCAAATATTTTACTGCACACTACATTGCTCAGTACTGTAGTTATAAGAAAGGGCAGCTTTTCATATTGAAAGAACATAGTCTTATGTCCGTATTCGTAACTAAATTGCATTAGGCATACTTAGTGTTTTCTAAATTTTTTTTAAAAAATTTTGTAGAACTGTTTTAGTTTCACAGCAAAATTGGGCAGAAAATACAGTGTTCCCATGTTCATATGACTATGAAAAGTGTTCATGTTCTAAAAGGTATCCTCCATTTCTGGCATGTTTTTCAAATTTGTCACTGAGAAGTACAAATTTTCCTCTTTTCTTTATCTTAGATATCAACTCAGAGTCACTGGAGGCAGTACAGTGTAGTGGTTAAACGTGCAGACTCTGAAGTTAGGCAAGATTTGGGTTGGAATCTTGACTCTGCAACTTTAGTCATGTGATCTTGGAAAGGTCAGTTTCCCCATCTGTAAAATGGGGAAAATAATGGTATCTTTCTCATATGGTCGTTTTTAAGGTTTAATGAGAACATGAAAGTATTCAGTATAGTGCCTGGCACATAGTAAATGTTCAACAAGCAGTATCCCTAAATAACAGTAATATAATTTTATTGTCATTAAATTACCTACTAATTCTTTTGGTACAGGGACTCCCTCACTAATCATAAAGGCCTTTCTACCATAATTAATTATATTAAAAATTATGACTTTTTTTTAATGTTTGTCTATTTTTGAGAGAGGGGCAGAGAGAGAAGGGGACAGAGGATCCAAAGTAGGCTCTGTGCTGAAAGCGGACAGCCCGATGCAGGGCTCCAACTCATAAACTGCGGGTTCATGACCTGAGCTGAAGTTGGATGAGCTGTCCAGGAGGCCTTAAAAATTATGACTCTTTAAGGTTTCTAATGGGTTAAATAGGTTTGGAGATTAAGTTCAGGTCTTTTCTATAAACTTCTGTTTTTAAATGGAAACCAAAAGTTTTAATGATTTGGTTAAATAATGTCAAATCTTCTGTAAAGGTATTGAAGAAATGTTCTTGGACTAAATTAATACTTGTTTACTGGTGACTAGCACCTTAGTTATTGGATAGCATGATATTAAGGAGGTTCGGGTTGTAGGTTTCAGTCCATAGTAGTTTGTTAGACTTGGGTTCCCTGGTCACAGAATTCAACTGTGTATCCAACTAGTTTGGTGCTGTTGGTCACGAGAGTCAAATGACAATATATAGATAGACAAGTACAAATTTATTAATGCCATTAGAATTTTGTACCTTGTTTTTCTGTGTGCATGGTGAATCATTGTCTCATGTTTATTACTGAGCATTTACAGGAGTTGGGTTAAGGTTGGAGAAGTTTGTATAATTTTAACTATTACACTTATTTGAATATTTTCTTTTTCACAAATTTTGAGGAAAAAAATTAAAAAGGAAAGAAATTTTCCATGTGTATTTCTATGCCCTAGAAGGCTCTGTATCTAAAACTAACAGATTTCTTTTTCAAGATAGAGAAAAGTTAAAGGAGTTTGTCCCTGTAGGCCTTCTGATTTTATCGACCTGTTGTTAGTGGCCTTGGTTATTTTTTTGTCTCTTCTCTAGAGGTGAGGGGTATAGTAAAGCAGCACTGTTCCCTTAGTCCACCTTCAATTATATGTAGAGACTTTTTAAATTTTGTTTATTTTATATTTGAGAGATAGCATGTGTACACGCCAGCAGGGAAGGGACAGAAGGAGAGGGAGAGAGAGAGAATCTTTTTTTCTTTTAATTTTTTAAAATATTTATTTTTGAAAGAGAGAGCGCACGCAGGAGAGAGAGAGTGGGGGGATGGGCAGAAAGCCAGGGGGACACAGAGTGAGAATCTGGCTCCAGGCTCTGACGCGGGGCTTGAATTCATGAAATGGGAGATCATGACCTGAGCTGAAGTCAGACCCTCAACTCACTGAGCCACCCAGGCGCCCCAGAGAGAATCTTAAGCAGGCTTCGTGCCCCGAAGCAGGACTCTTATCTAATGACTCAAGTGTGACCTGAACTGAAATCAAGAGTTGAATGTTTAACTGAGTGGACCACCAGTGCCCCTACATGTAGAGATTTTAAACCGTCACCTGCAGTAGCTGGATGCCCTAGGAATGAATTCAGTCCGTGCGTCTATATTGCTTGCTCGTGGTGTATTTCGAACATTTGGTAATTAGTTGCTACCATTTAAAAATAGGAAGACGTCACATTTAAGAAGTCTTAGTTTCTAGCACACTTGCAAAATCACAGGATTTGGGTCTACCTGCTTGCTGTTCCTGTTTGAGAGCAGATTGCTAGAGCTGAGTAATGGTTACCCCTCTTGGGTGAGTTCCGCGCTCTAGTTTGCTGTAGTCTCTACCAGGCTTGCTTTGCCTTTGGGTTTATTTGCCTGGCACGTGGTGTAGCTCTTACCCTGGACCTAATATGCTGGCTTCCCAAGCTGAAGCTTGAAGGAAAAGGAAATAAGGAAGGTAAGTCATACCTTTCTTTTCTTTAAAAAAAATTTTACTGTTCTACAAAAATAAAATCATAATTAAGCCAGATAATTATTAGAGGTTAATGTTAGGACATGTAGCGTTTATTAAGTTTGTCACTAAGTGCATTATAACCATGGGTGATTCATTATTTCTTAATAAACATAGGGGTGAGAATTGCAAAGATTAGTTATGTAGAGAGTGGTTGCTGCCGAGGACCCAGATATTTTTTACAATATTTGTATGAATAGTAGAGAAGTGTAGTAGGTGCGTAATTTAAGGAATTAAAAAAAAGGGTTAGATGTCTTTTTCTCAAGTCTCTCTTCTCGGGCAGTTACAGCTCTTGTAGGAAGTAAACCAACTATTATGATTCAGGCTAGATTAAGATAAATATCATGAGTGAAGTATTAGCAAACGGTCATGGGCTTTAAAAGGATAAGAAATTTACGTAATTAGGGTCAGTAAGTCTTTGAGGAAAAGTAGCAAGGATGGTATCCCGGCGACTTAATTTATTTTCTAAACAAGACCTTTTTGGTCCCCACGCTCTTGGCTTAATGGTTATATCAGGTAAAAAAAGACTTAGAGGTGAAATGAGTATAGTCTTCTGACCCTGAGTGAAGAGTCTTTCTACTGAACTCTTAATTACTTATCTGCGGTCTGGAAGGAGATTGAAGAAGGTGTCTATAGTTACTGAGAATACAGAGAACAGCCCACAGCTAGGATTGGTTTGGATCATTGATTAGGCGCTTGGGGGAAACCAGGCAAACATTATTGAAAGAGATAAAAAGAAAAAGGACAGCTGTAAATTAGGAAGAAGGAAGGGAAAGCAAATGTAGGCCTTTCTGGTTGCTTTACTCTTGTCTCTTTACTGGCCTTTAGGGAGATGAGAGAATGCCTTTAAGAGCAACTCTAATATCCAAAACAGTACCTTGATAGTGCTGAGGGGGACTTAAAATAGTTATTAACAATAACTGTTATTACTGCTGACATTTCTTGGTTATTAGTACCTAACAAGAACTGTTCTAATTGGCCTACATGTGTTAGTTTAGTTATATATTGCTTTACTCCAAAACTAAAGGTTTATTTGTTCTTGATTCTGAAGTTGGTCAAGGCTTGATGGGGACTGCTGCATGTGTCATTTGTTGGCAATAATATCCATGGAGGCTTCTTAATGATGCCTCAGCTGGGATGGCTGGAACAGCTGATGGAGAGCTGGGACTATAACAGCCCTTCCTCTTGTATCCCCTTCATGCAGCCTTTCCCCTTAATTAGCTTGGGCTTCTCCCCAGCATGGCAGCAGGGCTTTGTGAAGGAGCATTTCAATAGGACAAGCCTCACTGTGCACTTACCAGTGTGTGCTGATGTTCCAATGGCCAGTTTTAATAAGCGTGACCCCTTTCAGATTTTGTATGGGTGGGACTGCATTAGCACCACAGTGAGATTTGTTGAGGGCACCAGAGTAACTGCTTGCCTCATGAGTTATTCGTTTACATGTATTCCCAGATAATACTAGGATAGTAGTGCTGAGGATGAAGTGGGAGAAAGGGCGAGTATTAGAATTTCTTCCCTTAGGCTTGACGTGGTAAATTGTCTTTCAGTAAACGATCAGATATCCTCACAGTAGAATTTGCTTCTGACCAGCGTTATCTTAATTTTAAACCAGGTTATGGAGTATGGATGCTGGTTCTGGCTCATTGTTGAATGTGCAGTGTATATATGGTAGGTGTGTCATCTTGAAATTACCTGCAATACATTTCACTTGTGGGCTAAGTTAGAAATAGTTATCAGACACTACTTACTGGTAACTTCCCCCTGTTTCTAATCATATAAACAGGATTTGGGGTACGGTTTTAGGCATTTCAGTTACTGAACATTTTAGGGGGCAAAAATATAAAAGAATATACATACAATCTATTTGAAAGATGAGGCATTAGTGACAGAGACATAAGATGATAAAATTAATCTAATGGGCGCCTGAGTGGCTCTGTCGGTTGAGTGTCCGACTTTGGCTCAGGTCATGATCTCACCATTCATGGGTTCAAGCCCTGCATCAGGCTCTGTGCTGAATGCTTGCTAAGAGCCTGGCTGCTTCAGATTCTGTGTCTGCCTCTCTCTGTGACCCTCCCCTGCTCACGCTGTCTCTCTCTCTCTCAAAAATAAATAATAAAAAACATTAAAAAAGTTAATCTTACAGATATGTTGTACAGATACAGTTTTTGAATTAGGGGATAATTGTGGAAGAGTTTAAAGAATGAAAGTTACTGAAAGAATAAGTTGAGATTTCATACTGTAATCATCTAACTGGAGTTTTACAGCAAGTTGGATTAGTTTTTGTAGTATTGTTATTTGATATTATAATCATACAAGTGGTATTCATAGATGCATAGTATTTTATTGGTAGATGAAATTCTCATTTGCTGAGCTGCAGAAACAGAATGGTTTGGTTAAGGTCACATAGGTAGTAGCAGAACTGGGACAGAATCCAGTTCTCCTAATTTTTCAAATATGTTTAGATTTGAGTAATATTTACAATGACTGTGTGTGGGAGGGGGGAGGAGGGAGGCAGAAGCCCAGGATTGACTAGTCTGTTACCATTATCTAGGCACTTTACAAACATTATTTTGTTTAATCCTCGCAGCTATACAGTGAGAATAGATATTCCCTCATTTTTAGTGTTCACAAAACTGAGTAATGGAATTCTAATGCAAATACTATACTTCTTCCTTTGCCTTGCCTCCTTCCATTAAGTATAATATACACATATATATGCACACTTATATAAAACATCTACTTCAGGGCTGGCTGGTCACTGGGTATTATGGGCTGCATTCTGTCCCCTTTAAACTCATAGGGTTGAAGACCTAACTCCCAAAGTAGCGGTTTATGAGTAGCTCCTTAAAGAGATAATTAAGATTAAATGAGGTTATAATGGTCGGTCCATAATCTTCTTGGACTTTGTAAGAAGAAGAGACACCAGGAGTGCAAATACACAGAGAAAAGGACGCGTGAGTTCACAGTGAGAAGGTGGCCAACTGAAGCCAGGGAGAGTGGCCTCATTAGAAAGCACCTCTGCTTTCACTTTAATCTTGGACTCAGCCTCCAGAACTGTGAAAAATAAATTTTTGTTATTTAAGTAATTCAGTCTGTGGTATTTTGTTATGACAGCACAAGCTGACTGATATGGTAAACTAGGTAACGCTTCATTTTTTTATTTCTATCTTTCACTATAGGAAAGAAACACTCTCTCTATACTTTACCTTCTTTCTTATGTGTTAGTGATTTTTATCTCCATTTTTGTCTAACCTGTGTTGAAAGATGGCAAAATTATTTAAATGCATGTCTGATTATTATAGTCTGAAAAGATCCTACATATGACAGTGGGTGGTAGCCTTGGAAAATCTTGGGGGAAGACATTACTCCAACATAATTTCTGTATTCACTCTGTTCATTGTTGTATTATTCACTGGTTTTCTTCATGTATGTACACATGCATTATCTTTTTTATTATTATTTTGTCTGGATGTCACTAAGATAAATACCTCATCAACATTTATCAAAAGCTAGATTTCAGTTTATTACAAAAGATATAACTCAGGAACAGCCAAATGAAGAGAAGCATGGGGCAAGGTCTGTCAAAAAGGGTACAGAGCTTCTGTGCCCTCAGGGGGTGCGCCACTCCTCACTTCCATGTGTTCACCAACTGGAAGCTCTCTCAATATTATTTTGAAATTCCCTTTCTCCTACAAATCTGTCTGAAGCTTAAGGGAAAGACCTAGTGATCTCTCTCAACTCTCTTAGGTCTCTTTGTAGGTTCAACCTACTAGACTGCGTTCACAGCTAGGACACTTCTATGATAGACCATCTGTCTTCTCTATCCATGTCTGTCTACATACCTGTTGATTTCTCTCTGAGATTGTAAAGTTAATGTTTTAATTTTGAGGTAATTGTATAGATATACATTTAGATTTAAGAAATGATATGAAGTATGTGTTCTTCACCCATTTTTCCTTAGTGGCAACATCTGGTATGGCGACTAGGAAAGTGACATTGATTTAATTACTTCAGATTTCATTGCTTCTGCCTACAGTCATGTGTGTCTTACATGTTTAGTGTGCATTTACTTCTATGCAGTTTTATCCCATACATAGATTTGTGTAACTATCACCACAGTAAATAGAAAGATCAGTGTCATCACCACCAGGATTTTTGTGCTGCCTTTTTATAACCATACTGACCTCCTTCCTCCTCTTCCTCATCTCTAACTCCTGTTTTTCATTTTGTCATTTCAAAAAATGTTGTAAAACAAACAAAACACACAAAAAACCATGCTGTACAGATGGAATCCTATAGTATGCCACCTTTTAGGATTAGCATTTGTTTAACATAATTCCCTCAAGATTCATTCAAGTTGTTGCATGTGTCAGTACTTTGTTACTTTTTATTTGCTGAGGAGTATTGCATGGTATGGATGTAGGACAGTTTAGCAATTAACCCATTGGAGAACGTTTGGATTATTTCCAGTTTTGATTATTAGGAAAAAAGAGCTGCTATGAACATTTGTGTTTATGTTGTCATGTGAGCAGCAGTTTTCATTTTTGTCAGATAGATGCCCAAGAGTGCAATTGGCTAGATTGTGTGCTAATTGCATGTTTAGTTTTATTAGAAACTGCCAGTCTGTTTTCTAGAGTGGCTGTATCCGTTTACATTCTCACCAGCAATGTATGAATGATCCAGATTCTCTGTATCCTTACCAGGATTTTATATGGTCATAATTTTTTATTTTAGCTATTCTCATTGGTGTTTAGTGATCTTATTGTGTTTTTGATTGTTTGTTTATTTTTGAGAGTGTGTGGATAGAGGATCTGAAGTGGAGGTGGTAGGGGAGGGCTCCCTGCTGACAGCAGAGAGCCTGATGTGGGGCTTGAACTCAGGAGCCATGAGATCATGACCTGAGTCAAAGTCTGATGCTTAACCCACTGAACCACCTGGGTGCAGTGGTTGTAAATTGTATATTTTCTAATGGCAGAGGATGTTGAAAATCTTTTCATATGCTAATTTGCTATCTGTTGTCCTGTTATGTGAAATGTTTGTTCATGACTTTTGCCCATTTTCCAATAGGATTGTTTTATTGGGTTTTGAGAATTCTAAATATTAGTCATTTGTCTGCTTTGTGCAGATACTTTCTTCCATTCTGTGGCTTTTCTTTTTCCTTTCAACAAGGTCTTTTTTAAAAAAATTTTTTAATGTTTTATTTATTTTTGAGACGGGGAGAGAGAGAGAGACAGCATGAGCAGGGGAGGATCAGAGAGAGAGGGAAATACAGAATCGGAGATAGACTCCAGGCTCTGAGCTACCTGTCAGCCAGAGCCCAACACGGAGCTCTAACCCATGAACTGTGAGATCATGACCTGAGCCTAAGTTGGAAGCTTAACTGACTGAGCCACCCAGGTGCCCCTTAACAAGATCTTTCTATGAGCAAAAGCTTTTAATTTTTTAAAAAGTTTACTTATTTTGAGAGAGCACAAGCAGGTGAAGGACCAAGGGAGGAAGAGAGAGAATTACAAACAGGCTGTGGTCAAGCTTGAACTCCCAAACCATGAGATCATGACCTCCGCCAAAATCAAGAGTCAGATGCTTAACCGATTGAGCCACCCAGGTGCTCCAGAAATTTTTAATTTTGAGAAGGCTTAATTTATTAGTATTTCCTTTTATAGGTTGTGCTTTTGGAGGCAAGTCTAAGTAAGAACTCTTCACCTAGCTAGGTCTCAAAGATTTTCTACTGTGATAGTTTTATAAAAGTTTTTAATGATTTAATGTTAAGTCCATGATCTATTTTGATTTCATTTTTATAAAAGATAAGATGTTTAAATTGGGGTTCCTATTTTGCCTGTGGATATCCAGTTGCTCCAGCACTATTTGTTGAAAAGGTAAATATCCTTCCTTTATTGAATTGCTTTTGCACTTTTGTCAAAAAAACAATTGGACATATATGTATGGCTTTACTGCTGGGTTTTTTGTTGAGGTCTGTTCATATACATGTCTCTATCTGCTAATATCACATTCTTGATTACTATGGCCGTGTAGTAAACCTTAATACCAGGTAGAGTGATTCCTTTTCCTTTCAGTGTAGTTTAGTTCTTCTAAGACTTGTGTCTTTACATAAAATTTTTAGAATAGGCTTGTCCATATTTGGACCAACACTTATCCACACTTTGCTTTGAGGTTTGCCAAAACTTTGCTTGAGGTTTTCAAAGGAATTGTATTAAACCTATAGATCAGTTTGGGGAGAATCGACCTCTTTGCTATATTGACATGCCTTCATTTTTTTAGGTCTTCTTTGATTTCTTTAATCAGTGTTTTGTAATTTTTGGTATAGCAGATCCTATTGTATACTTATTGTTAAATTTATACTTAAGTATAAATATTTTGTTTTCTCTGGAGCAATTTTGTGAATATTGTTATGTTTTTTATTTTAGTTTCCACATGTATTATTAATACATAGAAATAGGATTGATTTTTGCATTGGTCCTGCATTCTTTGACCCTGCTAAAATTACCTTTTTAGCTTTTAGAGGCTCTTTAACAGATTCCTTGGAATTTTCTACATAGACATGTCAGCTGCAAATAGGGACAGCTTTCTTTCTCAGCCATATGCCTTTTATTTCTTGTCTTATTGTAGCGGATAAAACTTACAGTTCTCTATTGACTAGGAGTGGTAAGAGCAGACATCCTTACTTTGTTCCTTGTCTCAGGTGAAAAACCCTTAGTATTTCACCATTAAGTATGTGTAAAAAAATTTTTTTTTTTTTTTTTTACATTTACTTATGTTTGAGAGACAGAGACAGAGCGCGAACAGGGGAGGGACAGAGAGAGAGAGGGAGACACAGAATCCGAAGCAGGCTCCAGGCTCTGAGCTACCTGTCAGTTAGAGCCCAACACGGGGCTCAAACCCACAAACTGTGAGAGCATGACCTGAGCCGAAGTTGGACACTCAACCAACTGAGCCACCCAGGCACCCCTAAGTATGCTTTTTTTTTTAAATGTTTACTTTTGAGAGAGAGCGAGCAAGTGAGCGAGAGAGAGCAAGCGTGCACACAAATTGGGGAGGGGCAGAGAGAGAGAGAGAGAGAGAGAGGGAGACATAGAATCCGAAGCAGGCTCCAGGCTCTGAGCTGTCAGCACAGAGCCTTATGATGGGCTGGGACTCATGAACCATGAGATCGTGACCTGACATTTGACTGACTCAGCCACCCAGGAACCCCAAATAGGATGTTAAGTATAGATTTTGTGGGGAGGTAGTTGGGTATTCTATCAAGTCAAGATAGGTCACCTGTCTGCCTAGTTTACTGAGAGTTTTTATTATAAATGAATGCTGGATTTTGTCAGATATTTTTTCTGAGTCAGTTTATATGATAGGATTGTTTTTCTTCGTTGCTATTGGAGATTACACTAATTTTTTTCTTTTAATGATGAACCAGTCTTGTATACCTGGAATAAATTGCATGTAGTTATGATGTGTGATGTTTTTAAATATTGCTGAATGTAGTTGTTGATTTGAGAATTTTTGTGTCTAAGACATGAGAGATACTGTTTTGCAGCTTGTGATAGCTTTGTCTTGTTTCAGTATATGGGTAATTCTGACATCACTGAATGAGCTAGGACACTTTGCTTCCTCTTCTGATCTTTAGAAGAATTTGCGAAGTTTTGGTCTTGAAATATCTGGTACTATTTTCTAGTGAAAACATCACAGCTTGGGATTTTTTTTTGAAATTTAAAATTATGATTTTGTTCTTTAATGATTAGAGGAGTATACATAATATTTATTTTGGTTTAAATCTGATAATACAAATGGCCCCTGACTTAAGATTTACTGATTTATGATGGTGTGAAAATGATACACATTTGGTAGAAACCATACTTGGAATTTTTATCATTTCCTCGGCGTGGCCATACATGGTAGGATTCTTTCTTCTGATGCTGGGCAGCAGCAGTGAGTCATAGCTCCCAGTGAGCCATGCAGTCATAAGGGTAAACAACCACAACTGATACACTTAAAAAAATTCTGCACCCTTAAAACCATTCTGTTTTTCACTTTCAGTATAGTATTCAAAAATTACATGAGGTATTCAACACTTTTTTAAGGGATTTTAGGGTAGGGATTTAATATTATTGATTTGAGACATCTTTTTTTTTTTTTTTTTTGCTCATATAATAAGCTCATGTAATAATGCTCTACCTTTCCCTCTTGGCACTGCTTTAGTTGTAGCACACATCTTTTGATGTGTCTTCTGTGTTGTTTTTTTCATTTTTTATTCAATTCTCTGTTTCTTTAATTTACTTAGCAACTTAATTCTTTGATCCATACGTTGTTTAGAAGTATGTTAGTTTAATTTCCAAGTATTTTGAGATTTAGTCGCTGTCTTTTTGTTATTGATTTCTAGTTAGAGTCCATTATGGTCAGAGAACATTTTTGTACAATTTCAATACTTTAAATTTGTTGAAGCTTGTTTCATGGACCAGGATATGGTCTGTTTTTGTAAGTGTACTGTGGATGTTTGAAAAAAAAAAAAAAGACAACTAAAAGCATATTTGGCTGTTATTTGATGAAGTCTTCTATGTATGTCAGGTCCTTTTGGTTGATTGTGTTCTTTATTTTTATTTATTTTTTTATAGTAGCTGATCCTCTATTATTTTTTTTAATGTTTTATTTATTTTTGAGACAGAGAGAGAGCATGAGTGGGCAGGGGCAGAAAGAGAGGGAGACAGAATCGGAAGCAGGCTCCTGGCTGTCAGCACAGAGCCCGATGCAGGGCTCAAACCCATGAACGTGAGATCATGACCTGAGATGAAGTTGGAGGCTTAACTGACTGAGCCACCCAGGCGCCCCCTGATTGTGTTCTTTAGAACTTTTAAAGCTTCGCTGATTTTCTCTTTGGGATTTCTGTGGGTCTCTGAGAGGGGAATCTTGAAGTTTCCAACTGTAATTAGTCTATTTCTCTTTTCAGCTCTGTCAGTTCTTCATGTATTGTGTTTTGTGTGTATCATTTAGAATTGTTATGTATTCCTGATGGATCCATCCTTTATCATTATAACATGTTCTTTTGTTCTTAGCAATTGCTTTTGGTTTAAAGTTTATCTAATACTGAGTGGTGCCTGAGTGGCTCAGTTGGTTGAGTCCCTCTGACTTCAGCCCAGGTCCTGATCTCATGGTTGGTGGGTTTGAGACTCTTGTTGGGCTATGCTGACAGCTCAGAGCCTGGAGCCTGCTTCAGATTCTGTATTTCCCCCTCTCTTTCTCTGTCTCTTTCTGTCTGTCTCTGTCTCTGTCTCTGTCTCTCTCTCTCTCTCTCTGCCCATCCCTGCCTCATGCTGTCTTTCAAAAATATAAATAAGTATTACAAATTTTTAAAAAAAGTTTATCTAATATTTATGATATAGCTACTCCTGCTTTTATTTCATTTAAATCCATCTTTTCCCATACTTTATCATGTGATTTTAAGTGAGTTAATTATAAACAGCCTATTTATAGAAAGCCACTTGGGTCATTGTTTTCTTAAGTCCACATAATAATTTAGAGTAATTATTGATGTGAGTAATTATTGATGTGAGGACTTATTTTTTTTAAGTTTTTACTTTAATTCCAGTTGGTTAACATACAGTTAGTTTCATGTGTACAGTATAGTGATTCAGCAATGCCGTATATCACTCAGCGCTCCTCACTTACAAGTGCAGTGCACTCCCGAATCCCCATCACCTATTTAACCCAGTCCCCTACTCCCCTTTGCCTCTGGTAACCATCAGTTTGTTCTCTACAAACAGGAGTCTGTTTCATGATTTGTCTCTCCCTATTTTGTTTTCCTTTTTGTTTGTTTTGTTTTGTTTCTTAAATTCCACATAAGAGTGAAATCATATGGTGTTTGTCTTCCTCTGACTTACTTTGCTTAGCATAATACTCTCTGGCTCCATCCATATCATTGCAGATGACAAGATTTCATTCCTTTTTTTGTAACCGAATAATATTTTATTGCATATAAATACCACAATTTCTTATCCAATCATCAGTCAGTGAACACTTGGGCTGCTCCAGTGTCTTGGCTACTGTAAATAATGCTGCTTATAAACAGAAGGTTGCATGTATCCCTTCAAATTAGTGTTTTTATATTCTTTGGGTAAATACCCAGTAGTATGATTGCTGTAGTTTTAATTTTCTGAGAAACCTCCATAGTGTTTTCTACAGTGGCTTTACGTGTTTGCTTTCCCACCAACAATGCAGGAGTGTTCCTTTTTCTCTACATTTTCACCGGCACCTTTTTTTTTTCTTGTATTGTTGATTTTAGCCATTCTGACAGTTAGGAGGTGATATCTCATTGTAGTTTTGATTTTCATTTCCCTGGTGGTGATTACGAACATCTTTGCATGTGTCTGTTGGCCATCTAAGTATCTTTTGGAGAAATGGCTCTTTATGTCTTCTGTCCATTTTTAATTGAATTTTTTAGTTGGATGTTGAGTTTTATAAGTTCTTTACACATTTTGGATACTAACCCTTTATCAGATGTATGGCATTTACTGTTAGGGCTTCTGCCAATTTGTTTTCATTTCTTGTTTTTTCTCTCATTTCTCTGTTTCTGTCTTCTTTTTATGGGTTACTTGAACATTTGTTATTGTTTCATCCTGATCCTGATGTATTTTTACTAATTTTCAAATACATCACTTTGTAGAGTTTTCTTAGTGGTTGTACTGGATATTAAAATATTGATATGTAACTTACTGAACTCTATTGGTATAAACAGTTTATCAGTTTACATATAAGTAAAGTGTGGAAAGTACTTCTCCATTTAGATTCCTTTACCCTCTCATTTTGTAAATATCATTGTTTTGACTATTTCTTTATACATTGAGTGCTGACCAGATGGTATGAATATATTTTTCTCTTGTGCTAAAATATACATGGCATAAAATTTACCATTTTAGCCGTTTTTAAGTGAATGGTTCTGTGGCATAAAGTACATTCACATTGTTGTGCAGCCATTACCCATCCAATTTTAGAATTTTTCCATCTTGCCCAATTGAAACTCTATACCCGTTAAATACAAACTTCCCATTTCCATCTCTCCCAGCTCCTGGCATCTACCATTTTACTTTGTTTTTGTGATTTCGATTACTCTAGGTTCTTCATGTAAGTAGAGTCAGACAGTATTTGTTCTTTTATGATTGACTTATTTCACTTCATATAAGTTTTCAATGTTTGTCAATGTTGTAACATTTATTGTAATTTTCCTTTTAAGGCTGAATACTATTCTTATCTTCTCTCACATTTTGTTTATGCATTTACCTGTTAATGGACACTTGGGTTGCTTCTGCCTTTTGACTCTTGTGAGTGATGCTGTTTCAACATGATGCACAAATAACTTTTTAAGTCCCTACTTTCATTTTAGGTGTATACCTAGAAGTGGAATTGCTGGATCATATGTTAATTCTGTATTTAAGTGTTTAAGGGGTTGTCATATCATCTGTGGTAGTGTTTGCACCATTTTAGAGTGCCATCTGCAATGCAAAAGGATTCTGATTGCTCCATATTCTCTCCACTAATTGCAATTTTCTGTTTCTTTCTCCTCCTCCTCTTCCAGTGTTCCTTCCTTCGCCCCCTCCTCCTCCTTTTTCTTCTTCTTCATAGTAGCTGTCCATAATGAGGTATCTCACTGTGATTTTCACTTGTATTTCCCTAATAAATGAGCATCTTTTCATGTGCTTATTAGTCGTTTGTAATATCTTATTTGGAGAAATGTCTGTTTAAGTCCTTTGTCCATTTTTTAATCAATTTGTTTTTTTGTTGTTGTTGAAATACAAGAGTTCTTTATATATTCTGGATGTCAATCCTTTTTCAGATAAATGTTTTGCAAATATTTTCTACCATTTTGTGAATTGCCTTTGTGCTCTCTTGATAGGGTCTTTTGATATACAGAGGTTTTTAAAATTTTGATGAACTCTAACTTCTTTCATCAATTAACATTTTAAAATCTCTTGAGTAGAAGGGTAATCTATTGAATCCATAGTCTTTACTGATATTCTTTTCCTATTGTTCTTTCTTCTTTTCTAATGTTCAAGGATTCCTTCGTTTATCATTTGATTAGCTGTTCTTGAAGGATACGTTGCCAATGACAAATTTAGTGTTCCTTTGCCTGCTTATGTCTTTATTTCCCCTTCATTTCTGAAAGATAGTTTTGTCAGATACAGAATTCATGGTTGACAGTTCTTATCCTTAAGCACTTGAAAGATTTTTGTTACTAAGTCTGACCTTTGTGGTTTCAGATGAAAAATCTATTATTTGAATTCATGTTCCCTTATAGGTACTGCATCCTTTCTTTGTGATTGCTTCCACGATGTTTTCTGTATTTGCAAATGTGAAATGATAATATGGCTAGGTGTAATTTCTGAGTTACTTGTTTGGGGTTCTCACTTGAGTCTGTAGAGTTTTGTTTTTCTTGAAAGTTGGAGGTTTTCAGCCATCATTTTTATGAATACTTCTTCAACTCTACGCTCTTTTTCTTCTCTTTATGGGACTCCAGTGATAAAGAGCAGTATCTTTCTTTCATTATTACTCCATAGATCTTTGAGTCTTTGTTAGTTTATATTCAGGCATTTTTCTTTCGTTCAGATTTGGTAAATTTTATTGCTCTGTCCTCAAATTCACTAATTCTGTTCTTTGTAATTCCTACCTTGAGCCCATCCAGTAATTATTTTTCCTTATTATAGTTTTCAGTTTTGTAATTTCTAATTTTTTTTATAAGTTCTATTTCTTGGCTTAGGTTTCCTATTTTTTTTGTCTTTTTCAAGAGAATTTTAATTGATCGATGAAGAGTTTTTATGATGGCTACTTTCATATCTTTGTTAGGTAACTCTAATATGTAATTTATATCAGTGTTGGCGTTTGATGATTATCTTTTTTTCTTTCCAGTAGTGATTTTCTTGTTTCTTGGTATGATGGGTGATTTTTAATTGTTGGACATAATGTCTATAGTGTAATTTTTAAAAATCACTTTTCCTCCTAAGATTGAGTCATATATTTTTATTGCCAAAACTTTGCATACTTGGAAAATGTAAAGAAAAAGAATCACTTTTGTGCTACCAAAAGTAGCTACTGCTTTTTGTATACGATATACACACATACATATAAAGGAATTATGTGTATATTTCCACCCCCAAATATATTTAGTATATATGTAATGTATATGTATACTATATATATACATATATATATTGACCCCTAGGTCTTTACTTTAAACCACTATGAAACACTGTCATGTTAATTATTTTTTTAAACCACTTAAGATAGTTTCTTTCTCTTTCTTTTTTTTTTCTAATGTTTTATTTATTTTTGAGAGATACAGTGGAGGAGGGGCAGAGAGAAGGGGACAAAGGATCTGACGTAGGTTCTGCTCTGACAACAGCAAGCCCAGTGCGAGCTTGGACTCAAAAACCATGACATCATGACCCGAGCTGCAGTCACAGACGCGCAACTGACTGAGCCACCCAAGTGCCCCTAAGATAAATTGTTTCAGTAGGAGAATGAACCTCTTTGAGGACAAATCAATACATTTATAACATTTTTTTTTGATGTTTATTTATTACGGAGACAGAGAGAAACAGAGCGTGAATTAGGGAGACACAGAGAGGGAAACACAGAATCCGAAAGTGGTATATTATAACAAAAATAAAGGTTTCTCAAGCAGTGACAACAATGATTTCATCAAACAAATTTGGGAAGCAATGTTTCCTCAAAGAATTAAACTGCAGTATATTAATTAAATTTACACAGGATGAATAAAATATGCTTTCTGGTTAGAAAGACCTAGCAGTCATAATGAGCTCATAGAAAATGGAGCTATATTAAGGTTAATTTTGTCAGTGATCATCTATGTTGAGGGGAGTGGGCTTTTTTAAGGATAAAACTTGCTTATTTCTGGTGCAGTTATTATTTATTATGTAAATACTTTGTGCTCAATAAGCAGCATCCTCTACAAATTTTTGTTTTGAAAAATTTCATACCTGCAAAAATGTTACAGGAATCATGTACCACGTAGCCATATTTACCTTTATATTTTGCACATTTCACATATCCATTTGTCTTTATACCTATATATTTTTACTGAACTATTTGTGAGTTACTTTCAGAGATCATGTTCCTTCACTCTAAAATACTACATCATGTATTTTCTAAGAATAAGGACAGTAGCCTATATAGCCAAATATAGTGAATTTAACATTAATATTAACATTTAGATATCTGCATTTGTTCCTATAATGTCTTTTTTATATCTGCTAATTTTGTCATGAATTGCATTTGTTATATCTCTTTAGTCTCTTTAAATTTAGAACAGTTCTCCCAACGTTTTTCTTTTTTTATGGCATTGATATTTTTGAAGAGTCCAGGACAGTTGCTTTGGAGAATGTGTTGCACTTTGTTTGTTTGTTGCTTCTTAATTAGATTCAGTATAACCATTCTTGGCAGAAATACTTCATAGGTCATGATTTCTATACATTGTATCCAGGGGCATATGATGTCATTTGTCCTGTTGACAGTGTATAGAAGTTTGAACTTGATTAAGGTGGATCACCTCACCCGATTTTGCCATTAAAAACAGGTAATTAATAAATAATAAATACCCAGTTGTTTTAGTATTCCTTGATGATTTTTACCTGAATCACTTAGTACTCTTTTGTAATGGTATTGTAGAATGGTGAGGGCTTTTTGTTTTTTTTTCCTATTTATTATTCCTTTGAAATTTCCTAGTTGGCAGTCTTCATTACAAAACCTTGTGATTAAAGTTTGACTTCTCACTTAATAGGCTTTCTGGGGCAAGGTAGGCTGGGAAGAGAGACATGTATTTTGACTGTTAATAGAAAAATTACTGTGGTTTCTATATTAGTCATTTATTAATTTTGTTAGAAGAGATTGACAACCTTGAGTCTAATCAACTCTTTTAAAAATATTTTTAACATTTTTATTTATTATTGAGAGACAGAGACAGAGCATGAGCATGGATGGGGCAGAGAAAGGGGGAGACAGAATTTGAAGGAGGCTTCAGGTTCTGAGCTTTCAGCACAGCCCAAAGTGGGCCTCAAACTCACAAACTGTGAGGTCATGACTCTAGCCGAGGTTCGAAGCTTAACTGAGTCACCCAGGTGCCCCTCTAATCAACTCTTGAAACCTAACTAACTTGAATTTGAGTTGCAGACCCTGCCTATTGCCTATGTCATGAAGTGTCTTGGCAGCCAGCAAGTTAATTCTGCGTCACATCCTTTTGTTTTATGTGTTTTTACAGTGACCTTGTCAGAATAACAAGGGAGGGGGTTATGCATATCTGAAAAGGCATTGGATTTTATTAGTTAAAGGTGATGAATAATTAATAGAAGTGCTATTTGAATAAGACTGTGAGTGATAATAACTGTTTAGCTTAGAGGAGTGTTATTTTTTTTTTTTTACTAATCAGCTTATTTTTCAGAGCAATTTTAAGTTAAAGGCAAAATTGAACAGGAAGTACAGAAGATTCTCATATCCTTATCTCCACACATGTACAATGTTTCCCACTATCACTAGATGGTGAGGATGTAGATCACAGTGGTACATTTGTTACAGTCAAGGAACCTAAATTAATAGGTCTTCATCACCCAAAGTTTGTGGTTTACATTAGGAATCACTCTTGGTGCTGTGCATCTTATGGATTTTAACAAATGTAAAGTGACATGTTGCCACTGCTGTAGTATCATACAGAAGAGTCTCACTACCCTAAAAACCCTCTGTGTTCAACCTAGTCATCCCGTTCTCTTCACTCCACCCTCCAAATTTTGGCAGTCTTTTTTACTATCTCCATAGTTGTCCCTTTTTCAAAATGTCATAGAGTTGAAATCTCATTACAGCTTGTAGTCTTTTCAGTTTGGCTTCTTAAACTTAGGAATATATGTGTTTAAGATTCCTATATGTTTTTCATTGTTTAATAACTCATTTCTTTTTAGTGCTGAATATTATTGCATTGTCTGGATATACCTCACTTATTTATCTCTTCGCATACTGAAGGGTATGTTGGTTGTGCCCAAGTTTCAGAATCAGTGAACTGCTGTAAACATCTGTTGCAGGATTTTATATGGACCATAAGTTTTTAGTTCATTTGGGAAAATACCAAGGAATACAATTGCTTAGGTTAGATTATATGGAAAGAGGGTAATTATTAAGAAATCTCCAGAGTTGCACCATTTTACATTCCCACCTGCAATGAATAAAGGTTTGTTTTCTTCTACATCCCCACCAGCATTTGATGTCAGCCTTTTGGATTTTGGCCATTCTTTTTAAATGTTTATTTTTGAGAGAGAGAGAGACAGACAGAGAGACAGACAAAGGAGAGGAGCAGAGACAGAAGGAGATATAGAATCAGAAGCAGGCTCCAGGCTTCGAGCTGTCTGCACAGAGCCCAACATGGAGTTCGAACTCACAGACCACAAGATTGTGACTTGAGCTGAAGTTGGACGCTTAACTGATTGAGCTACCCAGGAGCCCTGGACTTTGGCCATTCTAATGGGTTTCAGTCTTCTGCTTAGATTTGTATTTTGCAAATACTTACCTTTCAGTCTGTGTCTATTGTTCTCATTCTCTTGACATTGTTTTTCACAGAGCAGAAGTTTTAAATATTATTATTTTTCTGAATTATGCCTTTCGTGTTTTATTTAAAAAATCTTCACTATACTCAGGGTCATATAGGTTTTTGTAGTACATTATCTTCTAGAGTTTTAAAGTTTTGAATTTTGCGTTTGCATCTGTGATCTGTTTTGAATTGGTTTTTGTTAAGGATCTCAGGTCTGTATGTATGTGTGTGTTTTTGCATTTGAGCATAGAGTTGTTCCAACACAATTTGTTGAAAAGACAATCTTCACCCTGTATTGTCTTTGCTCCTTTGTCTAAAACCTGTTGACTGTATTTATGTGGGTCTGTTATTGGGCTCTCTCTTCTGTTCACTTGATCTGTCTTTTCACCAATATCTCCTTGTCTTTATTACTTTTACTTTGCCATAAATCTTGAAGTGAAGTAGTGTCAATCCTCTAAGTTTTTTCTTTAATATTGAGTTGGCTACTCTGGGTCTTATGCCTCTCCATATAAATTTTAGAAATAACAACTTAATTTTTGCAAAATAACTTGCTTGTGGTTTTGATTTGGATTGCTTAGAATATAAACAAGAATATAACAGACTTCAAGTTGGAAAGATATGACATTTTGACAGGATTGAGTCTTCCTATCCAAGACATGGAGGTAATCTCTCCATTTACTTAACTCTTTGACTTTGTTCATCAGAATTTTGTAGTTTTCCTTGTATAAGACAGGTCTTATACATATTTTATTTTGTTAGTTTATAGCTGGGTCTTTTGGGTGCTAAAATCAATGGTGATGTGTTTTAAATTTCAAATTCCACTTGTTCATAGCTGGTAATAGGAAAGCTATTGGCTTTTGTATATTAATCTTGTATTCTGCAACCTTTATATAATCTCTTATTACAGGTTTTTTAAATTGATTCTTTTGGATTTTCTATACAGAAAACAATGTCATCTGAGAACAGTGACAGTTTTGTTTCTTCCTAATTCTGTACCTTATATTTCCTTCTTTAGTGTAATGGGTTAAGATTTTCCAGTATGATGAAGAGGCATGGTAAGAGGAGGTATCCTTGCCTTATTTCTAATCTTAATGGGAAAACTTCAAGTTTCTTGCCATTTGTGATGTCAGTTGCAGTTTTTTTCTATAATGGTTTAAAGATTTAAGATCTTTACCAAGGAAATTCCTAGTATTTCTAGATTTTTGAGAGGTTTGTTATATCATTAAGAGGTGTTGGATTTTGTCAAAAATCAAAAATTTGTTGAATTTCTTCTTTGAATTTTTTCTGTTGATGTTTTGTTTTCAATTTCAAAATACTGAGTTTTGCTCTAATTTTTGTTACTTTTTTTATAGTCGTTTTGGAGTTAATTTACTCCTTTTCTAGTTTCTGAAGGTTGAAGCTTAGGATATTGATTTTAGATCATTTCTAATTTATGGATCTAGTGCTATAAATTTCTCTCTTAGGATCGGTTTCCTCCATCTCATGGTTTTGTTTTTTTTTTTTTAAAGCTCATTTATATATTTTTAGAGAGAGTGGATTGGGCAGAGACAGAATTCCAAGCAGATTTCTCTGTGAAGAACTCCTTTTTAACATTTCATACAAAGCAGATCTACATGCAAACAGTTCCCTTAATTTTTGTTTGAGAAGTATTTTTTTCCTATGTTTTTGAGGGATAATTTCACAGGGTATAGAATGCTAGGTTGGTGGTTTCTCTGAGCACTTCAGATACTTCCTTCCACTCTTGTTTCTTGCATGGTTTCTGAGAAGTTGGATTTAATTTTTTATCTTCGCTTCTCTATAGGTAAGGTGTGTTTTTTCCTCTGGCTTCTTTCAAGATTTTCAAAAAGCATTTGATTTTCTGAAGTTTGAATATGATATGATATGTCTAGGTGTACTTCTTCTGGCATTTATCTTGCTTGGTATCTGAGTTTTCTGGATCTGTGGTGTCTGACATTGATTTGGGAAAATTCACCATCATTATTGTTTAAGTATTGCTTTTTTTAACTTTTTCTTCTCTTCTCTTCTGTTATTTCTCTTACATATGTATTATATCTTTTGTAATTGTCTCACAGTTCTTGGATGTTCTGTTCTTCTTTCAGGCATTTTTCTTTTTGCTTTTCAGTTAATAGAAGTTTCTATTGTCATATCAGGTTCATTAACTGTTTCCTATCATTTCCAATCTACTAATGAGAGGCAGTCTTCATTTCTGTTACTGTGTTTTTTTTTCTCTAGTATTTCTTTCTGATTGTTTTGTAGAACTTACATTTCTTTTTTTTACATTGACCTTCTGTTCTTACTTTTTCCATTAAAACTCTTAGCATGTTAACAATAGGTTAAAAAAAAAAGATTCTGGCCTGATAATTCCATAATTACTGCCACATCTGACTCTGGTTCTGATGCTTAAACTGTCTTTTCAAATTTTGATTTTTGCCTTTTAGCATGTTTTGTAATTTTTTGTTGGAAGTTGGACATAATATACTGGGTGAAAGTTACTGTGGTAGATAGATCTTTAACAATGTAGTGCTAAGATATGAGGGAAGGAAGTGTTCTGTAGTCCTATAATTAGGTCTTAGTTTTTTGGTGATTCTGTGCCCCTGGACTCTTAACTGTAAACTCTTTACCAGTTTGCTTATTTTTTGTGGCTTTAGGTGGGACGTGGTGGGGGGAGGCTATAGAGGGCTAGAGTTGAGTATTTCCTTTTCCCTACATTGAAGGCTAGAGCTGGCTGAGTTGGTTATTCCCCTTTCTTTAGGTGGTTTAGACTCTTGATAAGACCCCAGCACTTTAGGCATTGATAACTTAATTTCTTCTGGGTGCAAGCATTGTTAAGAATATATTGCTCTGGAATATTTCAAAATGGTTCCTTTTCCTCCTGGTCCCAGAAGCATGAGGTGATTTTTGTCAGATACTTACTGTGAGGACCTGTTAGTGGTCTTGACAGTAAAACTCCTAGAACTGTTGCTGGCTTCTCTCCGTTACCAGGCTCCCCTGGAGTTTTAAATTCTCCAAGTTGCCCACACTGAACATCTAGTAATTCCTCAAGTGCAGTTTAGGTTTTCCTTCTCTGGTGCTTGGTTCCCCAGGGGGGTTTCTGCTCAGGTAAGTTATGATTTGCTTCGGTTGCCCGTGTCTCTCAGTTTTTGGAACAGTGATTTACCCTATGACCTCATTTTTCTGATGGGTCCAAGCCTTATAATCTTGAGAAAACAATTGCAAGTGGCTTAAAGGAGTTTTAAGTTAAAAGTTACAAAGAGTTTAAAATGAGTTTGGTTTATGGAAATTTTGAGGCTAAACCCTTTAAGAGAATGGTAGCTAGAAGGTAAAGCAAAGTAGCAGCTTTTCAAAATAGCTAAGAGAAGTAATGTGAATGAGACTACTGTATTTTTATTCCTAGCTATAAATATTTAGATGTCTGTTAAAACAGTCATTTAGCTTGATTTCTTGTTTTTACTTCATTATATTCAAAAGTGAGTTATGATTTATTTTAAAATATATTAATAGATTTAGTCAAAACCTAGAAAAATTATGATAGAGGGTTTATCATTAGGAGAAAGCAGTTTGAACAACTAGAGGAAATTACTAGCCAATCAACCAGTGTCCACTGTTTCTTAAGCACTTCATAACATTTTCTAAATTGTGCAGTGCATCACTGAGTCATAAGAATCAGTGTTCTCTCACTTTGTTTTTTTAATGTGTATTCATTTTTGAGAGAGAGAGAATGAATGAATGAGCGAACAAGCAGGAGAGGGGCAGAGACAGGGAGACACAGAACCCGAAGCAGGCTCCAGGCTCATGGTGTCTGCCCAGAGCCTGGAGCTTCAACTCCTGGGCCGTGAGACCGTGACCTGAGCTGAAGGCTCAGCTTAACCCGCTGAGCCACCCAGGCGCCCATGTGACTTCTTGATTGTTAAATAATTTGGATCTATGTTCTTAGAAATCCAGAATGCACATGCTTCAAGGATCCCTAAGTTTTTAATGTAAAAAACAAATTTTTTAATTTAACTCTGACTTCTTAAACTTAATTACATGCTTATGAACATTGTTTGGGGAGCATGTTGAGTAGCATTAATTGTAAAGTAGCTAGGTTTCTATCCACCTGATGTTTATAGGGGAAGCCATAATAGAGGAAGTTCCCATAGATTAGAGTTTGGAAAACCTGAGCTTCTGTTTTTAATGCTTTTAGTGAATCACTGTATTGGAAAATGTATTTAATTTCCTCTTGGTTCAATTTTCCTTTTGTAAAACATAGTAACTTTTCTTCTATTCTAATTTCCCATAATGTTGATAGTTCATAGTTATAAAAACAGCTTTTGTGAGGCACTTATGTATCAGGTTTGTGATCGTTAGAGATGGTGAACATTTGACACCTGCCTTACAGAGGTAGGTGACATTGGTGTGAATTGGCACAGAAATCAGAAAACTGTCTAAATATCGAAACAATAAATTAATCAAGTACATAAGTGAATTCATGTTAACTTTATGTAGAAGATGCAGTGCTAATGATGTGAGTTTTCATGTAATTTTTTTTTCCACACAAAATAGTATGTGGCCAGGATGAGATAACAATAAAGCAAGAATAAATGTACATTTTAGTGTTACTTGTTAAGAGTTAGATAGAAGAGGAAATTTCCCAGCAGGGAAGCTTATCCTGCTTATTAATGATAGAAATATCATAGAAACATGATAAGAAATTTTTGGATAAAATCATATGCAGTTTTTGAGATAACATCTGCACTTAATATAATTGCTTTGTTCTAAGGAACTTAAAACTATGAGTTTTAGAATAATGCTTGTGGTAATTGGGGATGAAAAGCTTTTATATGGAGAGAGACTAAAGTATTCAGATTTTTAATTATTGGAACAGCTTAAAATGATGTATATGATGAAAGTTTACATAATTAATGAAGAGAAAAGGGAAAAAACAGTGACAGAATATTAAAATGTATAAAAATATGTATGCCAGAGAGAAGCATGTATTCTCATCATATATCTGACCTCAGTGGTCATGAGTTGTTGGTAACAGGAAGACAGAACAGATGACACAAAACTAGGTCCTGGCTCTGTCATCCACTGACTCAGCTGCTGGTACTGATCATAGGGTCTTAGGCTACTGAGCAGAATATAATATAGTTACCACAGTCTTGGCCTGTGCAAACATTTGGTAGTATTAGGGGTTAAGGGATTTTGGGTCCAGGATGATATATGAGGGGGAGGTAACAATTGGACTGTATACTGTTAGGATGACGTGGATATAATTTTGGCTAGTATTGTGTGCATGTATATCAAAATATATGTAAGCATGCTCCCTTTTAATGTTAAAATGAAAGTTTTAGTATAGAGCTTTTCTGTATTTACAATTACTTTTTCTTAATTATGCAGTTAAGGATAACATATTGAATCATAACATACATGAAGTGTAGCATCATAAATTTTCATCTCAGTGAATTTTAATAAGTAGCACTTATGTATTAATACATGGTTGTTGTGTTTATAGGTATTGTATATTTTTGATACTATGTGTTAATACATATTAGTACATTATTACCACTTATTAATAATCCTGTGTAACCTATCTTTAAATTTGAGAACAGAATATTGCCAGCATCCTAGAAGTCCTTTTGTGCCTGCTTTCAGTGTTATACCCATACCACCTCTCTCAAAGATAAACACAATTATAGTTTCTTATGGTGTAGTTTATTTTTGGGTTATTGAACTCATGTGAATTTATATAAATTGAGTAATATAGCACATACTCTTGTGTTTATAAACTTTACATTTGTGAGATTTATCCATGTTGCTATATGTAGCAATATTTCACTCACCTTATTGCTAAGAGTGTTACATTGTGTCTGTACCACAGTTTATTATCTTTTCTGCTATTAATGGACATAATTAGGTTGTATATAGTTTTGTGTTAAGATAGGTCTACTCTGAATTTTCTTGTAATGTCTTTTGAACACCATTTATGTGCAGTTACAATTGCATCTCTAAGGTTAGAATTACTGGATCATAAGATTTTCATATGATAACCTTGGTAGATACTGTTAGTTTTACAGAGTGCCGGTACCACTTTACATTCTCAGTAGCAGTGTATGAGAATTCCAGTCCCTCCCCATTCTTGCTAACAGTTGGTATTATTTATCCTTTTCATTGTAGCTATTTTGGTGGGTGAGTGATAATTGTATTAGTTATTTTCCTCATGTGATGAATAATGATGTGCATGTTTTCATACTTATTGACTATTTTGACAACCTCATTTATAAATTATCTATTTAAGTCTTGTGCTACATTTTTATTGAGGGTTTTTTTTTAAATTACTGATTTCTAGTTGTTTTGTCCTGGCTATTATATTAATCCTTTGTTGGATGTATACCTTATAGAAATCAGTTTGCATCTTAGATCTCCACTATATTTTTAAGAAAATGTACTTATTTTGAGAGAGAGACAGAAAGCATGAGTGTTGGAGGGACAGAGAGGAGACGCACACACAGAATCCGAAACAAGCTCCAGGCTCCCAAGCTCCCAGCTCTGAGCTGTCAGCAGAGAGCCCAGTGAGGGGCGGACAAACTGTGAGATCACAACCTGAGCTGAAGTCAGACACACAACCAACCCAGGCGCCCCACATCTTTACCGTCTTAATGCTACCTGTAATGAACAGCAGTTCTTGATTTTATGTGAATTTATATATGTCAGTTTTTTCCTTTGTAGTTGTTGGTGAGTTGTTTTTGTTTGATATTTTGGGGGATTTTGGGGTTGTGTTTAAGAAATATTTGACTGTCCTATGGGCATGAATATATTTTGCCTATCTTTTTTGTAGAAGCCTTCTTGTTTTTCACTTTTTAAAACTTTTTAAAAAATGTTTATTTTTGAGAGAGGGGGAGAGAGAGATTGTGCGTGCGTGTGTGTGCTAATGGGGGAGGGGCAGAGAAAGAGAGAGACACAGAATCTGAAACAGGTTCCAGGCTCTCAGTGGTCAGCAGGGCTCAAACTCGTGAACTGGGAGATCATGACCTGATCTAAGAGACCTGATCTAACTGAGCCACCCAGGCATACCTTCACTTTTTTTTTTTTTTAACATTTTATTTCTTTATTTATTTGAGAGAGACAGAGACAGCATGAGTTGATGAAGGGCAGAGAGAGAGAATCTCAAGCAAGCTCCACGCTGACAGTGCAGAGCTCTACGTGGGGTTTGAACCCACCAAACCAAGAGATCATGATCTGAGCCCAAACCAAGAGTTAGATGCTCAACCAAGTGAGCTCCCCAGGTACCCCTGTCTTTCACTTTTAGCTGTAGCATGCATATGGAGTTGATTTTGTGCATGGAGCAAGGAAGGGGTTACCACTTCTCTTTTTCTATACTTTTATATATATGCACATCCTGTTGACCCAGCAGCATTTTAACATCAACAACAAAAAATCATCTTTTTCAGGTTTATCATGGTCATAAAGTAACAGCAGTCAATGAGTCAGTCTGTCACATCTCAGTTCATTCCCTTTTGTTTACTTTTCTTTGCAGTAAGTTTTAATAAATGATTGCATAGCCAAGTTTTCTGTAGGATCTTTTTCGAATTTTTTCCTTTTTATAATTAAAATTGATAGTTTGACTTTCTTCTTTTGTAGAATCCTGAGTTTTACTTATCTTTTAAAAATCAACTTTTGATTTTTCTTTTGAAGTTTTATGTTGTGACTTTGTTTTTGATTTTATTGATTCTGTTCTTTTCTACTTTCGTTTTGCCTTTTTTCAAATACAACTTTTTGTTCTTTAGATAATTTTTTGAGGTAGATACTTAAATAATTATTGTTCATTTTCTTAGCTTAAGGTCACATTTCACTCCAAGTATAGCTTTAGCTGCATGTCACTCATAACTTTTATATGTCCTTTCTTCATTATCATTCAAATACATGATTTTTCATTGCAATTTCTTCTTCTATTTGAATCAATTTACTTATAGTTACTTAATTTCCAAATAGTCATTAATAGGTTTTGTTTTTTATTTGTTCCTTTGGTTTAGTCATTTCGCCAGTCCCATTGAGGCCAGAAAACATAGTTTGAATGATTTCGATCCTTTAAAATCAGACCCTTTTTGATTCAGCATATGGCAGTCTGGATAAATGTACCATGTTCATTTGAAAGGAATAACTATTCTTTGGTCAGTGCAGATTTCTATAGGTCATTAGATTATATTTATGAATCTTGGTCATATCTTTGTATTTACTCATATTTTTCCTTTGTTTACTTCTGTTATCATTTATTAAAATAGGGAAGTATGTGCAAATTTCCCAAACTACAGTGGTTTATATTTTGATGTTATTTTTGGGTGTTTATGTATTGTTGTCTTAGCTTAAATTCCTGGTGAATTGGTCCCTTTATTATTAAAAATGCCTGGCTGTTTCTAATAATAAAAATCTAGTTTATCTGGAATCATTTTTATTTTGATTAGTGCTAGCATGGTACAATTTTTTTCTATCCTTTCACTCTCCACCTTTTTGTGTTCTTCTGTTTAAGATGTGTCTCTCATAAGTGTGTTTTATTTTTTATCCATTCTGACAATCTTGGTCTTTCAGTGGTTGCCTTAGAGATTACAACACATGTTGACTTACTGCAGTCTACTGAAAATATTTACTTTTACCACTTCCCTAACAATGCTAAGAACTTAGAACACTTGAACTCTACTTAAACTTCTTTCACATTTTAACTGTTGTCATGAATTTTTGTTGTACATATGGTTTAGTAGTCAGTAGAAATTATTATGAGTTTGTATGGTCCAGATTTGTTTAGATTTACCTGTATATTTACTCTCGTTATTTTATACTACATATCTAGGTTTTTCTGTGGGAACGTTTTCTCCTTTTTTTTGTTTTTTCTTTTCTCTCTCTCTTCCTTTCTTGCCTGTAGAACTTCTTTTAGTGTTTCTTTGGTAAATATCTGTCAAGAAACTTACCTTCTGTTTATCTGAAAATGTGTTTCTTTTGCTTTTGAAGCAAAATATTATTTTGGGCATAACATTTTACGTTTGCAGTTATTTTCCTTTGTGAAGATAATTTCATTCTTTCGGGCTTCAAGTATTTCTCTTGAAAAGTCAGCAAAGATTTTATTGTTATTTCTTTGCATTTTTCTTCTGACTGCTCTTAAAATGTAGTCTTTTCTTTGTTTTTTGGTCTCTTTATTATGATGTGCTAAAATGCAGCATGGCTTGGCCGGCCTCCCTCTTTTCCTTCCTCCATCCTTTTCTTCCTTCCTTCCTTCCTTCCTTCCATTTTTGGGGAATACTGAGCATTTTGTATCTTTGGATTGATATCTTTCCTTGGGTTTGAAAAATTCCTGGTCATTTTCTCTCCAGATTGTGCATTTGTTCAATTCTCTTTCACTCCTCTGCGGATCCACATATATGCTAATCACTTTTTTAAAAAAGTTCTGTCCCATTCATCTTTTATGATCTGTTCTGTATTTTCTATTCCTGTATCCTTTTTGTGCTTCATAAGGTCTTTTTTTTTTTTCATTTTTAGTTTTTATTTAATTATTTATTTTGAGAAAGACAGAGAATGTGCACAGGAGGGGCTGAGAGGAAAAGAGAGAATCCCAAAGTAGGCCCTGAACTGTCAGGGCAAAGCCTGAGGCTGGGCTCAAACCCACAAAACTTAAGATCATGACCTGAGCTGAAATCAAGAGGTGGATGAATTAATTGAGCCACCCAAGCATGCCTCTTTTTGTGATTCAATAAGGACATTTTCTATGTAAACTACTTATTTATTACCTTCTTAAAAATATGCCTAGTCTGGTGTTAATCTCATATATAGTTCTTAATTTTGTAAATTTGTTTTTTAATCATACCAATTTTATGGTTAAATTCCACCTTTTTATTTATTTTATCTGTTCCTATATTTTCTTGAGTTGCTGCAGTTAATCTGTTAATTTCAGATTTATTCACCTCTGGGTCTGAAATTGGTAATTTGTGGCTTTTTTTTCCCCCTTTTGATCAGTCTTGCTAGAGTCTGTTAATCTTATTAGTCTAAGAAACAGCTTTTGCTTTGTGTCTGAAGTTTTATACTTTTGTTGTTTTTTGCTTGTTTGTTTTCTGTTGGGTTCCGTCTCAGCATGTGCTGTTAATTTTTAATTAAATACAGGACATTGTGTTTAACATTTTAAAGGGAATTTGAATGGTAATTTGCTACAGAGGACAGCTTCTGCAAAATAGATAGAAAGCAGTCAAATCACTTCAATCACATTTTAAATACTGCATTTTGCTATGCAGAGTCTTTACTAGGTTTCTTATCCCTGTAGCTTCAGAATTTAGCAATTACTTTTAGAGGGAAATTAGTTCAGTTTATCCTTCAGTTCCTCCATCTCTCCCTTGTTACAGGAATCCTGGCTTTTCAAGTCTCTCATCCTTGTTTTACCAGCTTTGTGAGACTATCACAAGCTCTCCTGGATTCTTTTCTTCCCTGTAGGACCCAGCAGAAGACCTGGGTTGTTGGCTTGTTTTCTCAGCCTCTTTGGGACCACAATTGGGAAATACTCTTAGGGGGAAAAAGTGGACGTGTGGCTGCCAGTGGCATTCTTCCTGTGAGATTTGGGCTCCTGAAACTGTGATTGCCGCAGCAACTCTGGGATGATTTCAAATGGACAGACTTCTGTTTTTCTTTTTCTTGTATTTTATTTGCTTTTTAAAGTTATTCTTGGGGCGCCTGGGTGGCTCAGTCGGTTAAACCTCCGACTTCGGCTCAAGTCAGATCTCACGTTCGTGGGTTCGAGCCCCGCGTCAGGCTCTGTGCTGACAGCTAGCTCAGAGCCTGGAGCCTGCTTCTGGTTCTGTGTCTCCTTCTCTCTTTGCCCCTCCCCCTCTCATGCTCTGTCTCTCTCTGTATCAAAAATAAATAAAACATTAAAAAAAATTCTGTTTAAAAAAATATAGTTATTCTTGCTGGAAGGATTATTCTGCTGCAAGCAGTGTTATAAGTATTATATGAATACTTCTTATGAAACAAACAAAAACCAAATAATACAGGAAAAAGTCTCCACTCCTTTATACCTCCTTTGTTTCATTATCTTACTAGTAACAATTGCTATTATTTATGTATATGTTTACTCATAAATATATACATGTATAACATATGTGATTGCTGTGAGTATTAAGTTTTCCAGTAGTCAATTTATGTTTGTATGTGAGGGGAAAATGCAGTGTGTATAAGAGAAATATAGAGAAAGACAAATACCATTTGATTTCACTGATAAGTGGAATCTCAGAAACAAAACAATTTAAAAAAAACGGACCCATAAATAAAGTGAAAAAAGTGGTAGTAGCCAGAGGGATAGTGGGTGGGAGCATGGGCCAAGTGGGTGAAGTGGAGTGGACATGGAGGCTTCCGGTTATGGAATCAATAAGTCACGGGGGATACAGCATGGGAATATAGTCAGTGGTATTGTGATAGCATTGGATGGTGACAGGTGACACCTGCGGTGAGTGTAGCATAATGTATAGATGAATTACTATGCTTACACCTCAAGCTTATCAACTAATCTTCAGTAAAAACAAATGTAAATAAATAGCGGATAAAATTATTCTACTGGCTGTCAGTTCTCTAATTATGCTAAGGTCAGCTATTTACCACTTTTTAAATATATTTATTTATTTAACAGATACAGTTTTCAGAACCTTTTACCAGACACTGTTCTAAATGCTTTAGCATAATCAAAGATATAAAGATGGCTTCCCCTTTGGAGAGTAACATTTTGCTAAAAATAGGAAGATAACAAATATAGTAAGTAAATTGTACAAAATGCTAGAGGTAATAAGTGCTAAGACAAAAGAAGAGGGAAAAGTTGGCTAGGATAAAGCGATATTCTGATGTTAGAAGGGTGGTCTGAATAGGAGTTATTGAGGAGTTTTCTTGTGTATTTTTTTAAGTAGCGATGTAATTTTCAATTGGATGTATCTAATTTATGTAGTCAGATCTCTAGCCATTAAATAACTCAGTTTTATGTAATCATAATATTGTACACAGCTACTGTGTTCCTTGTGTGTCATGCGAACAAATGTGGGCATTTAATATTTTGCTTTACTTTTATTTTAACATACTCATTTTTTGTGATGTAAAATCTCAGTCTCTGTGTGTGTATTTTTTTTTCTTTTTTGGATTCTTTGAACATAGATTGTCATCTATCTAGATTTCTTTAAAATTTTTTTAATGTTTTTATTTATTTTTGAGAGAGAGAGAGACAGCGTGAGCAGGGGAGGGTCAAAAAGAGAGGGAGACACAGAAGCTGAAGACAGGCTCCAGGCTTTGAGCTAGCTGTCAGCACAGAGCCTGACTCAGGGCTCAAACCCACGAATGTGAGATTATGACCTGAGCCAGACGCTCACCTGACTGAGCCACCCATGCGCCCCTGTCTAGATTTATATATAAACCCATGCTTTTATAGTTTCATTTTTGAAAATAATTTATCTGGCATTTAATTTTGTATTATTTGTCAGTCTAAGTTGATTATTTCTAAACATCCAATTGATTGTTGTAGGACTTTATGGAATACTTTGTGCTGTGCCTCTCATTATATAATTACATTTTTAATATGGCAGGGGCCTTTTCTGGAAGCAATGTGTGATAGTAGTTGAAAGACTTGCTGCTGGTTGAGTACCTGAAGAGAAAGCTTTAGGGGGAAGAAGAGGAGGCTGGTGTATGTAATGTTTTGAGTAGAGGAAAGACGTTGGCTATGTCTAGTAATGTCAAGGAGTTTACTGGTTTTGAAGATCAATTAGCTTTTAGTTGGATGGCTTGAAATTCATTTCTCTGTGCATAGCTTAAGAGTTACCTGGGGGCACCTGGGTGGCTCAGTTGGTTGAGCCTCCGGCCTCAGCTCAGGTCACGATCTCGCGGTTATGTGTTTGAGCCCCGCGTCAGGCTCTGTGCTGACAGCTGGCTCAGAGCCTGGAGACTGTCTTCAGATTCTGTGTCTCCCTCTCTTTCTGACCCTGCTTGCGCTGTCTCTCTCTCTCTCTCTCTCTCTCAAAAATAAATAGAACATTAAAAAAAAAAGTTATCAGTAAGATTAACTAAATAACTGCTGAAATTATGTTAATGGTAAGTAACATAGCAAACCATTAAGTAGAAACAGGAATTTTGAAACAATTTCAAAGAATTCCATAAGCCTGTGATTCAACTATAGAAGAATTAATAATCTAGAGATAGAGTATAGAGTTGATATCTAAATATTAGTAAATAGAAGAAAGATGTCAAAGCTAGGAAGTTAAAACATCTGAAACATATCAGTAAAATGTAATGATGTTTGAATAAATAATTTGGAAATAAAGTACTTGATAATGGAGCTGATCTTACTTAAAAACAGTAACAACCAAATGTTCATAACTAATGGAGGCTGAGTGGGTGTGGCATAAAGAAACAGAAAGTAATTAAAATTTTGGTTATACTGGTGATGACCTTGCCTTTTATGTAAGAGCTGAGGTTGAGGTTGTTCAGGAAGGAGGTTGGAATAGCTTCCCTGTAATTGATGGCCTCTTCTAGTCTGCCTTGACTAAGTGTTGGTTCTGAACCCTAGGATTCCTTGAGACCCTTTCAAGAGGTCTGTAAAGTTACAATGGTTTTCATAATACTAAGTCAATAGTTCCACTTCGTTGACATTTGCACTGATGGTGGAGGGCAGAGCAATGGGAGGTAAAATTTCCGGTACTTCAGTGTAAATTGATGCAGTGGCACCAGACTGTACTAGCAGTCATTGTGTTTGTCACTGCAGTATACTGTCAGAAGAAAAGAAAACCAGTTTCAATTAGGAATGGCTTAATGTAGGGGCCCCTGGGTGGCTTAGTAGGTTGAGCATCCAACTTTTGCTTTGGTCATGATCTCGCGGTTCTGTGAGTTTGGGTTTGTGAGTTCGACCCCTCGTTGGGCTCTCTGCTAACAGCTCAGAGCCTGGAGCCTGCCTCAGATTCATTCATTCATTCATTCATTCATTCATTCATTCTCTCTCTCTTTCTCCCTCCCTACCTCCCCATTTGCACTCGGTCTTTCTCTCAAAAATAATCATTAGAAAAAAAATAAGAATGGCTTAATGTAGCATAAAAATTATTAAGTTGCAGTCTTTGCATGTATGTCTTTTTAATATTTTATGTTGTGAAATCGAAAATACACATAATACTGTATTCTTAAATGCATTTTCTTAAGGAAAAGCAGTTGTGTCATTTGAGTTGAGAGCTGGACTAGCTGCTGCTTTTATGATACTCTATTTTTATTATAAAAGACTACAAACTACGGTAATTTAGGACAGTATGTAACAGATATTTAACGTATATATTCTTGAAAAAGAACAAAGTGAGCCTGTTGCTTTAAGGAAAATAACTGAAAATATTTGGTTCTTTCAAGCATAATCTGAGGTTTTAAGTAAAAATTAGACTTTTCAGAATCTTGTATCTGTGAGTTTAAGAACTTCCCAAATACTTAACAATTTTTATGATGATCTTGATGGTGGTTATTTGAGGTCCCTAAAACCACCCTTAGGTTTAGTGATTTTCTCGAAGGACTAACAGAATTCAGCAAAGCTGTTAAAGTCACAATAACCATTTTTTATAGCAAAAGGATATGGATTAAAGTCAGCAAGGGAAGAAAGGGCATAGGGTAGAGTCCACAAGAGACTAGATGCAGGCTTCTACTTGTCCTTTTCCACTAGAGTCATATAGACAGTGCTTAATTGTCTCCACATCAGTGTGTGACATCACTGGAAGATCAGGAAAGCTCACCCGAGTGTTGGTGTTCAGAATTTTTATTAAGGGTTGATTCTCTAAGTCTGGAAGCCCACTGTGGCCAATCTTAGTTACTCCATCAGTTTGATTCCAGAAGTCAAACTGATCCTATATGTACCAAGTCCCCACTGTAAATCACATTGTTATCATAAATAATCTCACATGGCCCAAGGTTCTCAGTAAACAAAGACACTCTTTTTGGACAGGATATTTCAGAGGCTTAGAGGTTATTTCCCAGAAACCAGGCAAGGGTCAGACTTGCATAGTTTGTACAACCCTTAGGTGTATTTTCTGTCTAGTGGTGATATAAAGAATGTGATGTTTTGATATTATAAAATATGTTAAAACTTGGAAGACTTTCATAGCTCAGTGAACAAATAATACAGCAAGTGACTATTAACAGGATGCTGCAAAATATTCACGAGTAAATGGTAGAGCAATGGATTTTAGTGGAATGGAGTATAGAACACTTATAGGCATGGTTAGATACTGTATTTATCTAACTTATAAGTAACTGCATTGAGTAATAGACTGCATATACCATGAACCAAAGCACTAGCATCCACTAATTAAATGCAGAAAAACATGTATGAGTATCCATATAATGTTCTCAGTTTTATTTTTAATATGGGTAATATTGATGTGTATATAACACACACAAACAAATTTCATTTGGGTCCAGTAGTTTTTTAAAAACGTAGAAGAATCTAGAGACCACAAAGCTAGTCTAGAGGTGATAAAAGGATGACCTGAACAACCAATGGGAAGAGTAGGCTTGTTCCTGGGATCTCAGAGAGAACTGGGATCAGGGATTTGAACCCATCACAACTCTACATTTCCGTCTCTTTGTTTTGCCCTGTCACTCTTCCAAGTTGTGGGAAATTTAGCAAACACACAAAAATCCTTTTTTTTTTTTTTTTTTTTGACCATGCATCCTATGGTTTATGCCATCAGAGAAGGTCTGAGTCTTTCAGTTCCACTGTGAACAGAGTATTTGAAAATAGTTTGATGCTGCTTGATTCAGTTACTCACCTTGGAATGTCCTTCAGAGTAAATGAAAGCTTCCCCAGAAACCATGATTTTGAAGACTTCCCAGATGGGGTGCCTGGGTGGCTTGGTTGGGCATCCGACTTCAGCCTAGGTCATGATCTCACGGTTTGTGGGTTCAAGCCCTGTGTCAGGCTCTGTGCTGACAGCTCAGAGCCTGGAGTCTGTTTCACATTCTGTGTCTCCCTCTCTCTCTGCCCCTCCCTTCTTTGCACTCTCTCTCTCTCCGTCTCAAAAAGAAATAAACATTAAAAATAAATAAATAAACAAGAAAAGACCTCCCAGAGAAGGCATGTGTTTTCCCTGAATGGAATGGCTGCTAAACAGGCAACTCCCAAGTCAGCATCTTTTGAGTTTCGGCAAGTTGAGTAGATTGCAGAGCAGATAGTGTGTGAATTCAGAGTAAGGGTGGTTGGGAGGCCTCGGTACTGGAACACGATGTTCATAAATAAGTACAGAATTATGTTGCAGCTCTTACTGATGGCAGCTGTAACAGGCAAAAGCTTCCTTTAAAAAAGTCTAGTGGTTTAAAAGAAGTATCCTCTCTTTTGGGGTTTTCAGAGAACATATTTTCAGAGAAGTATACTTACTTTCTGGAGTAAGTATAGTTGCCCCTTGAACAACACAGGTTTGAGCTCCACAGGTCTACTTACAGCTGGATTTTTTCAATTAGTACAGTCCTGTAAATGTTTTTTCTCTTCCCTAGGATTTTCTGAATAACATTTTTTATTAAAAGAACACAATATAGAATACACACAACATATAAAATATTATTTAATTGGCTATGTTATCAGTAAGGCTTGATAAGTATACTGTTAAAAGTTAAGTATTGGGAGGGGGGTCAAAAGTTATATGCAGATTTTCTACTGTGTGGGGTTGGTACACCTAACCCCTGATTGTTCACGGGCCAACTGTATACAGTGCTGTTTGATATCTCATGTTAGAATGTGTGATACGGGCAAGGATTGAACAATTGCTCTGGTATTATTACATGGTATGTACTCTTAAATAGTATGTTAAGTACTATTAAGTGAGAAGTAACTTGAGAATAACGGTCTTGTTTTCCCTAGTTTTTATATATGAGTACTGAAGCAAATTAAATACTTCCCAGCAATTATGGTTATTTGTTTTGCTTGAGAAACAGTGTTGATGCAAAATAAAATAAACTCTAGGTAAAAAAAAACCCTATTTTTTTAGCGTTATATTATATTTTTTTGAGAGAGAGACACACACGGAGTGTGAGCAGGGGAGGGATAGAGAGAGAAGGAGACAGACTCCAAAGTAGGCTCCAGGCTCTGAGCTGTCAGTACAGAGCCCAATGCGTGGTTCAAACCCATGAGCACGAGATCATGACCTGAGCCAAAGTCGGATGTTCAACCTGCTGAACCACTCAGGCACCCCCCAAAACCCCTAATTTTAATAAATGCATATGTAGGTTGATCCTTTGATTTCTGTTAATGTACATTCAAAAATTTAATCAAAATTTTGTGCAGCTTCTTAGATAATTTATTTGTAATTTATTTGTAATTCATTGAAATTTAGCAAAAATTGGGATAGTAGATGTACAAATATATCAAAATAATATATTTTATTTTTTTTATTAAAACAGTATTTTTAAAGTTTATTTTAGAGAGAGAGAGAGAGACAGAGCATGAGGAGGGGAGGGAGAGAGAGAGAGGGGGAGACACAGAAGCAGGCTCTAGACTCTGAGCCATCAGCATAGAGCCCGTTGAGGGGCTCACACTCACAAACTGTGAGTCAGAGGCTTAACTCACTGAGCCACCCAGGCACCCCTTAAAAATTTTTTTAACATTTATTTCAGAGAGAGAGAGAGAGAGAGAGAGAGAGAATGAGCATGAGCATGAGCATGAGCGGAGGAGGGGCAGAGAGAGAGGGAGACAAAGAATCCAAAGTAGGCTCCAGGCTCCGGTATGTCAGCACCAAATCTGACTTGGGGCCGGAACCTGTGAAGTGTGAGGTCATGACCTGAGCCAAGGTTGTTTGCTCAACTGACTGAGCCATCCGGGTGCCCTGCAGAGTAATACATTTTAAACTAACATTTTTGTGATAGATTTCAGAGAGCTATTAATGTTTAATTTCTTTGTGCTAGAATGCCTGGAGACCAGATCTGTTTATTTTAAGAGACAAGCTGGAAGGGTATAAATTTAAAACCAGTATCAGGAATAATTATTAGATTGTGCCTTAGTCTCCTGCCTTTAACAAATGCCCTCTAAGGTATCATTGTTTTGGCCATGGCACCTGGAAAACAGTGCTTTCTTCAGACAGTTACTGTGGTTATGCTATTGAGGGCCTTTTGGTTTCATAATGCACTTGAAGAAATGTAAGGTATTGTAGTAGAAAAAAGAGCTTTTAAAAAGTCAATAGATAGCTAATTCTGATTTCTAGGTCAAGTATTGGACAAATGTTAAGTTTGATAATGACAAACATACTTCAAAACCTAAACCTCTTTTTTTTTTTTTTTGTCTTCTCTAAATTCTGTATCTCTCTCTCAAAGATAGACTGGAGCCTTTTTTGGTGGCCTTTGAATGCCACAATGAATAGTTTGTGCCTCATTTGGTAATGGATAATCATTTTTGACTTACGAGTTATTAGGGTAAAATGATTAAGCCTATGGGTTAGGAAGAGCCTACTAGAAAGGATTGGACGGTGTGAGAAGAAAACAGGGCTTGCAATAGACTAATCGAGGAAGGAATGGAAAACTGGAGAATAATCTGTATATTGTAACTCCACTGATGTTGATGTGATCTACAAACTGGTATTCGTATTATGGCTAGAGAGATAGGAAGGGATCAAAGTTACTTTTGAAGTTTGAGTATGAACGTTAGGAAGGACTCTGGTGCCATTAACAGCATAGAGGAGCAAAGACGAAGAGGTGTTGTATGTGTGTATCATTGTGTATATGTGTTGGTAAGGGTAATTGCTAATTTTTTAGATTTGGCTTTATTGACCTTATGTTGAAGATTTTAGCAGGTACTTGTTAGGCCTGATGCTTAGAAAGAAAACCAAAGTTCAGTGAGAAGAATTTGGGAATCGGTCCTCATAGTAGTTTAAGTTTGAGCTGGCACTGAAGTACTGTTATTTCCATGAATAAGAATAAGTAGAGAATAGAAAAATTTGAGGAAAAAAAATTCATAGGAAGTGCTTTAATTTTAGGATGACCATTGGCTACATAATTTTTCCACCTTTATTATTTTCTTTAAGTTACATAGGAAAAATTCCTTGAGAAGGTGCAGAGACAGAGGTGCCTACAATGTAGTAGGTGCTTAAAAAATACTTGTTGAGTGAATAAATACAATTTGGTTGGGATATAAGGGAAATAATGGGCACATTATTTTGGCCTGTGGTAAAGTGGTATAATGCTCCCCATAAGGTTATTGCTGGGACCAGATTATAAAGCTTATTTTAAAAGTTTATTTATTTATATTTGGAGAGAGCGAGAGCAGGGAACGGTAGAGTGAGAGGTAGAGAGAATCACAAGCAGACTCGGCGCTGTTAGCAGTCTCACCAACCATGAGATCAGATCTAGATTTGGACGCTTAACTGACTGTGCCACCCAGGGGCCCCGGGACCAGATTAGAGAAAAGATTTTAAAATATTCTTTGAGATACATTTCTGTTTGAGGATCTGAAAGAAGCTCAGCAGGTAAGGTTAAGTCTAGTCTAAATTGAAAGCATATTTTTTTCATTTTTTTTTCTGGTAAGAATTAGATTTGTACAGAATACTTTGAAAGTTTGAGGTATTCTCCTGTTTTAATAACTCTGTATAAACATTTTTGGCCTGTACTTTCCCTCTGCCTGTGACATCTTTCTCACCTTCTCAGTCCTTTACTTTCTCTCAATCAGTTGCTACTCATCTTTTAAGTTTCCGTTTAACCATCAGCTTTTTTTTCCCCGGAAGTATATACTAAAATCCTAAAACTGATGTTTTACTTTGTGCCCACATATTCTCGTATTACTGGACCAGATTGCAATTGCTTGGTTTGTCTATATTCTCCACTAGATCATACATTTCTCTGTCATGGTGTTTGTTGTACCACAACGCTTGGCCATAGTTTGTTGGAGATGGAAAAGGCAATGTTAGACTAAAGTTTGCTGAAGAAGGTTAAACTTCAGATTCAATATTTTAAAGATATATATTAAAAGTTAAGAAATGTTTCAGTTCCAGTAGGTAGCCCCTGAATCTGGCCAAACCTCCAAAGTTTTAGACTGAACATTGTGAAAATTAGGGAAACAATATTTCATTTTACATAAAGGATTGCTTTAAGGTGGTTTACAACTATGTTGCCACAAGGTGCTAGACCAGGTGGCCACAAGTCATTTCCTTGCCTTGTTTTCCTACCACTGTGATACTAGTTGTTGAGGTTCTAAGAAAAACTCAGCTGCAAGAATTGAGAGTTTTTGAGGCATGAAATTATATCGATATATGTGATTGAGCTTAGATGTAGGAATTGATGTTAGCATCCTACTAGTAGGTTTTAGGTATTGTGCTTTTTCTGTTTGTTTTCTTCCCCCTCCCCTCCCCTGTTCTCTTCTCTCCTCTCCTCAGCATATTTCCTTATTTTAGAACCTTTTTGGCGAGAGTATGGCTTTTTCTGCTCTTCATTATCTGTTACCTATGATGATAGAAGTTAAGGGTAATGAGAATGAGGCTATCTGGATTGAGGGCCTTTTAATACACAATTTTGTCTATATGAGCATTATGTTGGCTCCTACTTTCACATTTTAGTTGTTCAGCAGACTGACTTTTTGGGTGAAGAGATCACATGGCAGTGCTTTTCTTTAGAAATACTTCCAAGAAATAAAACTCTTTTACTCTTTAAGTATGTACTTGGAGCAAAAGGAAATCGAATTTCTGTTCTTGGTTTGAGCTAATTTGATCTGAGATAATATAACTAAATACATCCACACATGTTATTTGCCTGAACACACAAATATACTGAAGATACCTAAGACATAAGCATAAACATTACACATACCTAACATATACATAAGCATTTTTTCCTCAAGTTTAAGTGATATAGTTGGTCTGGGCCAGGTATATTAAACCTGTTATGCTTATTGGTCTTGTGGTTGTCCAAATGAATTTACTGGTTATCAGATTTTAATCTCTTTGCATACTGATATGAAAAAAGAGACCAAATAAAGTCAATATGAAGCTTAATTTCTTTACTTTCTCATTCACTTTAAAAAGTCAGTTTCTTTTCCTTTACTATCAGCTCAGAATCAGTGACTGTAAGAATTCTGTTGAAAGGAAATATGGAGGCTTTAGGAGATGTGTACTAGTTTTAACAGATTTTTTTGTATATATCTTACCATCTTGAAATAAATTTAATTTCAGAAAGTACCAAACATGTATGGGAAAATCTGATTAACTTTAGGAGTTTATGGTATCATCAGGCACACAGAATCCCAAGTGATGTAGGTGACTAGTAATGTAGGTGACAGAAGAGATTTCTTGGCAATTGGATATCTGCATATATATTCTCTGTAAGAACTCTTGTGCCCGTCACTGACATAATTAAGAGGAAGAGCCTAGTGGAAAGTAAAAGTGATCTGGGAACTTCAATTTAGTTTCCTTTTTAGAAGAAGGAAGTCTGTTGATGGTGACACTATATTAATTGTTTTCTACTGTAATAAGACAGTTTCATTTAGGATTGTCAAGTTAGTTTTAAGTAATTGTATGGTTTGAATGATGTGTCTGTGCATATTCAGACCAGCTAGCTGGTTTTCTTGTTGCATAGGAAAATTGTATTATTTTTCCTGATCAGGAGAGACCAACTAAAGCACACAAAGGCCCCCTGTAAGACCCCTCAAATGACTCCTCCATTCTACAGTGTAAGTTTATAAAAACAATTCATATCCTTCAAAATTTGAAGGTAAAATGATCCCAGCAGCTTGTCCAACTTGTCTCTTTTATTGTTGACTTATTAAATATATAGTATTATCTTGGGTGTTAGGATATTTTAGACAAACTGATTATGTAGTTTCTAATAAAAGGCTATCAAGGGATTCCGTATCTGTCTGTTCATTTCTCAACCTTAAGAAACAAAACAAATGGGGTCCCTTGGGTGGCTCAGTCAGTTAAGCATCTGCCTTAGCCCAGGTCATGATCTCACAACTTGTGAGTTCGAGTCTCTTGTTGGGCTTTGTGATGACAGCTCAGAGTCTGGAGCCTACTTTAGGTTCTGTGTCTCCCTCTTTCTCTGTCCTTACCCTGTTTGTGTTTTGTTTGTCTCTCTAAAAAATAAACATTAAAAAAACACACCCCAAGAAAACAAACAAACATGGGACACAGGGCAGGGGAAGAGAGCAAACCAACAAACAGACTCTTAACCATAGAGAATGTACTGATGATTGCCAGAGGGGAAGTGAGAGGGGGGATGGGTTAAATGGGTGATGGGCATTAAGGAGGGCATTTGTTGTGATGAGCACTCAGTGTTACAAGTAACTGATGAGTCACTAAATTCTACTCTTGAAACCAGTACTACACTGTATTTTAACTAACTGGAATGTTTTTTTTTTTTTTTTAAATATAACACAATTTATTTTTTTTAACATATGCAATTATTTTCCATCATTTACAATACAGTAGTTACAATGACACTCCAAACAGAAAAGCAAAGTAAAAAATCAAAACCCCAACTTTCATGTAATTAGACATACAGAAATTAGAAGGTTAAGTAACAACTAGTTAATCACCTAATTTCACAGCTATCTGAAGTGGCGATCGTTATATAGCAGCTTATCTATGATACATTCAAGATACATGATACGATTTATTACTTGCCCATAAGCTAAAACACAGCCTGCTTAATACCTTTCCTTAAATTCCACCTCTATACCACAGTATACTTGAGATCCATGCAAAAAAGTAGCTACCTTTTATATAGGAAATGGATGATTAAGTCTTTGGTGTAGTAAAAGCAACTTAATTTAAACATAACCACCCCCACCACCAAAAAAAGAAGAGAAAAAAAAAAAAGTAATGAAAGTAATAAGGGAAAAA
>NC_043705.1:62624348-62774249 GCF_006229205.1 Suricata suricatta
CTTCTCTGCCTAACTTATTTCGCTTAGCATGACACCCTCAAGGTCCATCCACTTTCCTACAAATGGCCAAATTTCATTCTTTCTCACTGCCATGTAGTACTCCATTGTGTATATATACCACATCTTCTTGATCCACTCATCAGGTGATGGGCATTTAGGCTCTTTCCATGTTTTGGCTATTGTTGACATTGCTGCTGTGAACATTGGGGTACATGTGCTCCTATGCATCAGCACTTCAGTATCCCTGGGTAAATCCCTAGCAGGGCTATTGCTGGGTCATAAGGGAGTTCTATGGATAGTTTTTTGAGGAACGTCCATACTGTTTTCCAGAGCGGCTGCACCAGTTTACATTCCCACCAAGAGTGTAGGAGGGTGCCGGTCTCACCACACCCTCGCCAGCATCTGTAGTCTCTTGCTTTGTTCATTTTAGCCACTGTGACTGGCGTGAGGTGGTATCTCAGTGTGGTTTTGATTTGTGTTTCCCTGATGATGAGTGATGTTGAGCATCGTTTCATGTGCCTGTAGGCCATCTGGATGTCCTCTTTGGACTAACTGGAATTGAAATAAAAAGTTGGGGAAAAGAATAGATTTCTTAACAAAAAAATTACAAAGCTAGCGGAGAAAAATGTATTTATTCTTTAAGTTTCCTATTTTCCCTACCTCCTTAAAAGAAAAAGAGAGAGGGGTAATTTGCTTTTAAATAGGAGAACATTAGATATGTCAGTACAAAGTGCTATATTAATAGGGAAATTTAACTCATAGTATCTCAAATGTATGCTCTCTTTGTCATCCTTCCAAAGAATGTATCCATTGGAGAAAGAATGGAGCTATCTGAGTTCTGGAGTTGCCAGGAGAAATGGAAGAATTTCTAGTTTATGAATACAGTGGCACCTCCAATCCCGCTTAATGTATATGATTCAGAAAAGGAATTTGGGGGAAAGAAATTTCCTCTTAAAGATGATACTGTGGCAGAAAGAAATATTGGCTTCTTTTCTTTTCCAAAAACTAGCTGGAAGGTGAACAAGCCTAGAAAATAGGAAGATAATTGGGGCTTAGGTGATCTACAGACTAATCATCCCTTATGCTATAGTTTTAAAATTAGAAATTTTAATTGATGAAATTTGTATTAATCTTATAGTTTTTACATGTCTATATAATTTTATATGTATTCATTTAACAGTAATATCAAGCCAACCTCCTATGAAGTAGATACTGTTATTATATGTCTTTTATAAACAGAGGCTCAAAAATTAAGTCATTTGCCCACATTTGCACAACCAGGTGGCAAAGCTTCTATTCAGACAGAAGCACCAGGGCTCCAGTCTTTACTTAACCATTATGCAGCTACAGCCTGTGTAGTAGTTTTTCATTTTTAGGCATTTTTAAATGCATTTAGGACAAATATTTGATTTATTCTAAGCTTGAGATGCAGATTATTTTACAAATGATGGTAATGGAGAGGCTTGACTTGACTATAGTCATGGACGTTTCTGTCAGGTCTTCATCTCACAGTTGGTTTTGTCTCTTTTGAAGACGTTTAGGAAGTGTCAGTGTAGCCATCCTTCTGGCAGCTCTGTCAGACGAAATTATTTTCATATTCTTTTTAGACCTAAGTAGCAATCCTCATGGATCAGAACTTTCTTATTATGGACATTAAAGAAGAAATTTTTGTCACATTTTTTCCAGCATTATGGTTTATGATTTGACACTTCTTCCTTTATTTAACAAATGCTTTGAAAATTAATATTACTATGTGCCACATACATTCTGTGGGTAAAGATCGCCGTGCATGTAAGAAGCACAGTAACAGGTTTACGTTGGATAATGCCACCCGTGGCTGTCTGGTAACCTCACGTCACCCTCGCACCCCAGGTCCTTGTGTTATTCAGATACTCAAGCTTCGGTTGCATTCTTTGTATTTGGTTTTGTTTATTCTTAACTTCTTTGAAAACAATCACCACCAGCAAAACTACTCTTAACAAGATATAAGCCTTTGATTGTAAAAAAAAAAAAATAGTGGGAATAATTAAATAGATTTTTTTTCATTTCCTTGTAGTGTTACTGTAGCTATGTGTACAATCAGGAAGTGTAGCATTTTTGTTAAATTGAATCTTAAACTAATATCTACTAGGGATGCGTCTCCTATAAAAGGGTGTCATATCTTTGGTATGGAGATATGTTTTGAGAAGCCATATTCCACATTATAATCTTACATAAAATAAATTTTTGTTACAAATTTCAGAAAGTTAAAGTATTGACAGCATTTTGGGGGGGGCGCCTCTTGGGGTTAAATAGAATCTGTAATGATTCTTTGAGAGAAATTGCCAACTTAAGTATTCTGAATCTCCTGGTAGTGAAATTTTTGTGTTTATCAAAAAGGTCCTGGGTTAAAAAAGGGTTGAAAAACATTGTTTTAAAGACCCAAGGATTATTGCTCAGTAGCTATAGTAATTTAGGTTCTATAACTCTGTGAAGTATTTCAGTCAAATCCTATCTCACTGGATTTGTGATCTGCGTATAAAATACTTGTCTCAGCTACATATCATGATGCTATCTGCAATGATAATAAAATTATTACTTTACCTACTATGATACTGATTTTTTTGATTTCCAGGTTTTTACAGTTTAACAGGTATTTTTTATGCTTCAATAATAGCTTTAAGATAGTTGTGCAGGTACATTTAAAATGTTTCTATGATACACCTTGATAGTTTGAAATAAATAGTAAAGATAATTCAAGAAAGTCTGAGTTTTAAGACAGTTCGTTGGTTTTTTTGTTTGTTTTTTGTTTTTTGGTAGAACAGCCACAGACTTTTAACAGTGGAATTTCAAAACTTTTAGAAAAGGATCAGACTCAATCATATATATGCTCATCCAGCCTATTTCTGGATAATTTATAATCATAACTGGTAATTGACTTTTTTTTTTACTTTTACTGTTGTTGACATACAATGTTGTATTACTTTCAGGTGTACAATGTAGTGATATGACAAGTTTATGCATTATGCTATGTTTACCACAGATATAGGTGCCATCTGTCACCATACATTGCTATTATAATATCACTGACGATGTCTATTGTGCTGTGCTCCTTGTTCCCCTGACTTACTCATTCCAGAACTGGAAGCCTGTATCTCCCACTCTTCTTCACCCATGCTGCTCAGCCCTCTACTCCCCTCACCTTTGGCAGCTATCAGTGTGTTCTCTGTATATACAAGTCTGATTCTGTTTTTTCTTTGTTTATTCATTTACAAATAAAAATTAAAAACTTGTCACGTTTTACATCATGTATTTGAAGCCTAATGAGCTTTTGGCATGAAAGGAATTACTAATATTCAAGAAACAAAGTTGTCTTAAACTGAATACCTGTTTTAATTCCAGAAAGTACATACAGGTAAAAAGTAAAGATTACAAATATATCTTTTATATATCAGTAAAGGATTTTATTCAAGTGTTCATTACAAATTAGTAATTGTGTAACACCACATGGCCTTGTGTATCATCTCATGGTGGGTTCACAAGATGAAAGAGATTAAATAAATTTTTTTAATCTTGATATTTTGAGTAAAATGTAAGAGAAATCTCACAAATGTAACATATATAAAACAGGCATTTTGCTTAAAATTGTTTAAATTTTTGTCTGTTCAGTAATTAAATCTGCTCCGTGGTATAGCTTCACTACTTTAGGTAATAAAGAATGTACCAGTTTCATATTGTAAGGACATGTTGCATGTATTTTCACAACTAAATAAAATTTTAAATAACTTTTGTCCTGAACATATATGGTTAAATTTTAACTCTTCAAGGAACTTTTAATCATCATTAGTCTAAACTTTTTAGATTAAAAAAAAACTGGAAGTTGAATTTACTTGTCAGTAGCCTCTAAGATAACGAAGATTCAAATTTTAGAAGAGTGCAGTATTGATTGTTCTTTCCCTTCTTCCTCTAATACTAAGTTTTTATCCTGATAGGTTAAAATGAAGCTCCAGGATTTATTACTATTTTATTTTAATTTTAGGTACAAACTTCAAATAAATGGGTTGGTTTTTAGAAGAAAACTGAAAATTCTTGAGAAATTTTAAGATTTTTTTTTTTATATAAACTAATGAGTCAAGAACAGTTAAATTTTCATTTTACCAAGTTTACAAAAACAGTCCTAGGACTATAATAGTTTTGACTGTTGACTTATGGCTGGATTTTAAATGTATCACTGCGATGTGAATGTTTTGCTGTTTTCCTCTGAGTGTCTCAAGATAAGATTACAAGTACCAAGGTTGTACCATGGCCATGTGAAAATTCCAATATATTTCTGAGTGTTCTTTTATTTATGTCAGTCTGTGAGGCCTTTACAGGCATAAATCGGTTGCATGGATGATGCCACAGTGATAGCCAGTTTTTAGTTTAAGTAGATTATCTGGTAGTATAGTAGGTAGAATATATTTAAACTGAGCATAGGAAAGTTAAAGGGGCACAGGTGTTTTTTTTCCGCATGTTGAATAAATTTGAGGAATTAAGATCAGACGTGTGGTAATGGAATAGATCATCTTAAGACCAAGGGCAATAATGAGCTCCATGTTGAAATAGGGAATTAGAGTAGTATTCTTTAGACGGTGTCATTCTATTTTTCTGTTCTACGGCACAGACATAAATGGAATACAGTTTTATTTTCTTACAGGTACTGTGTGCCTTGGTACATCAAGTCTTGGTTCCTCAGTATATAGAGAGGTAGTAAATAAGTTGTTTCCATTTGTCCACCTTCCTCTTATTTTTCCAAATAAAGATTTGACTGTAGTGTTTGTATCTTGACCAGGTAGACAATCCTGGAGGTAGAGAGGTGGGCAGAAATGGAAGCGGTTCATATATGAGATGATTAGTCCTGAGCTTATAGAACAAATTAAAAACTGAATAAATGAATTTTTTTGAGAGTCGGGAAGTTAAAAATAAAGGAGTTAAAATTGGAATAACCGGTTCAGGTAAAAGGTAAATATTTAAGTTACATGTAGGTATGTTTACATGTATACTCTGTTCTAGTAGTATGTTTTTCAACCACCAATATTAACTTTATGATTGCTATTTGTATTCTAATCTCACCTTTTTCCCCCCGTAGGTGGTATCATGGAAAACTTGATAGAACTATAGCAGAAGAACGCCTCAGGCAGGCAGGGAAGTCCGGCAGCTACCTTATCAGAGAGAGCGATCGGAGGCCAGGCTCCTTTGTACTTTCGTTTCTTAGCCACACAAATGTTGTCAACCATTTTAGGTAAGTCTTTATTTCTCTTAGTAGGTTATATAATTTAGTGATTTCGCTATATAGTGTTCTTAAATACACATGCTTTAATAAAGGTGAATGATTTGGCAATATTTAAACAATGGAGAAAGCAGTTTGTTTTCAGTTAAGTGATTGAATCGGATGATCATAGAGTAGATATTATTGAATGGTTGCATTTTTTGTTTCAAAACATTGGCCATTACTGTGCTAATCTCAAATATAGTTATCATTTTTAAAGTATAACAAATTATAAAGAAACTTTAGTAAAGCGGAAATAAAGGACATGTATATTTTTAGACTACAGAGTAACCAGATAGAGGAAACAGTATTTAAAGGGTCGAGGTATGTGCCCTTTAATTTATTTTACTTCATTGTTCTGAAATTCTTTGCAATTATTCATTTCAATTAAAGGTATACAGATTTTCAAGCCTAGATATCAACATCTGTATACATATGTATACCTATATTATTGTATTGAATTTCATTTTTATGACAGACATTGGAAAAATGGTCATGGCACCTATACTTTAACTGATAAAATGTTTCTATATCCTTGACTTCTATTTTTCATTTATCTATCTATCTATTTATTTTTAAGTTTATTTATTTATGAGAGACAATGACAGCATAAGCAGGAGAGGGACAGAGAGAGAGAGGAATAGAGAGAGAATCCCAAGCAGGCTCTGTGCTATGAGTGCAGAGCCCAACTTTGGGCTCAATCTCACAAGTTGCGAGATCATCCCCTGAGCCAAAATCAAGAGTCAGACACACTTAACTGACTGAGCCACCCAGATGCCCCAAGTTTTAGAATTTAAAATGAATTTTAAGAGTATTTTATACCACCTGTAGAATATGAAATTATTATAATATTCTATAAATATTTGAAGAGTCTATAAGCTACTTTAGCCAGAGAAAACTTATTAAAATTGCTATTTACTTTTAAATATGAAAGGTGAGCAGAAGTATCTGTAGATAGTTTTATACATATTGCAGTGAATTATGTAATGGAATTTATAAGTCAGATAAATATTTCATATGAAGTATATACATATATTTTTAGAAGAAGTAACCTCAAGTAAATTTGCATTGGTGAAAATATTAATAAGTGATATTTTAATACAGGATGTAGATAAAAGAGTATGAAAATTAGAGATTTATAATTTCTTTAGAAATATGTCTTCAAATTGGCTCTAAATATTTTTGTTATACTGTATTTTTTTTCAAATAGGATTATTGCTATGTGTGGCGATTACTACATTGGTGGAAGACGTTTTTCTTCACTGTCAGACCTAATAGGTTATTACAGTCATGTTTCCTGTTTGCTTAAAGGAGAAAAACTGCTTTATCCAGTTGCACCACCAGAGGCAAGTAAAACTTGAATAAAATATTTTTCAAACATTTATTATTTTACTTTATTAATGAGGTTAGCATTTCAGTTTTTTATGGTGTTTATTATAATTCATTTATAAAAATTTAATTTATTAAAATTCTGGTTGTATTTTCAACAAAACCGACACCTTCTTTAAAAAGAGAAGATAGTTTTTCTGTAATTTTATATTTAAGTTACTAGATTTTTTTTTTTATGATACCATATGGTGATAGCTTAAATACTTTTAAACAAATGAGGAATAATCACTGATAGGGTAGGGCTAATCCTGAAGTTGCTGCAAGATTCTGAAATGCCTTCTACCTAGTCAGAAAAAGGGTAATTGATATGTCCTGTGTAGTTGATTTAAAATTAAATGGTTACTCTTACTACTTGATAAAAACATTGTTTATAGAGTTAAAAGAATTTCTGTAAAAACAACAGAAACAAAACCAGCATTTCTAGGCTTTAGGTATTTAGAACCTTAATAAAAAATAGTTTGGTCCTGTGGTGTTCATAATGTGGATTTTTGTTCGTTTTAACTTTATGTGGCCATACCTGATTTGACTTTGACTTGGACGTGAAAAGATTATTTATCTTTTGTAAATCTTCTTTTCTCCCCCCAATGATTTCTAGCCAGTAGAAGATAGAAGGCGTGTTCGAGCCATTCTCCCTTACACAAAAGTTCCAGAGACTGATGAAATAAGGTATTTTATAATGTATTTTTATTTGTAGGCATTTGAAACAGGCGTTTGACCCACATTGAAAATATTGCTCTTGGACTAGGAAGGTTTTGGAATTTGAGGACATAGCATGTAGCAGGTTGAACGTACCTTTAATATTGAGTTCATTGTTCCTGTACTCTTGTGTTTGGCTTATTTGTTCAGAATATGGATTTGGATCAGAGTGGCCACAGTGAAGATGACAGAAATAATTCAGCTTTTATTAGACTATCTCTGACAAAGTAAGGATAATTGTTATATTCTGTACTCTAATTTTTATTACTTCATGGCTTTTATGTCAACTGTAATTTGTACTTAAATGATGACTAAACTTTTATTTTACATGATGGGCGAATACTTTACATGTGGCATAGAACGACAGAACGTGATAATTTTTAAAAATTAGGGGCACCTGGGTGGCTCAGTCGGTGTCCAACTTCGGCTCAGATCGTGATCTCACAGTTCATGTGTTCGAGCCTTGCATTGGGCTCTGTGCTGACAGCTCAGAGCCTAGAACCTGTTTCCAATTCTTTGTGTCCCTCTCTCTCTGCCCTCCCCTGCTCATGATCTCTCTCTCTCTCTGTCTCTCAAAAATAAATAAATGTTAAAAAATATACATTTTTAAAAGTTATTTTTATATAATTTGATTTATATATAATTTGTTTTATTATTATATACGCTGATATATAATTTGATAATTATCAAATTATCAATGTCTTCCTAGAATTTGTTTAACTTTTCAATAGAAAATTTATGTCTTACTAGTAAAATGTTTACCGATTCTGAGTATACAGATTCTGACCGAAAACAACAGCAGTATTTAAAATACAGTGATAACTTTGTTATTTCTCAAAATATGGTAATTTAGAAAAAGATTCAGGTATCTGGAATTTCAAAATAAGGATTCTATTTTTATATGATAGTCCACAAAATAACTTCTCATTTAGTTTTTATTGGCATGCCTTTATTTGTTATCTAAGCGGGAAAAGCCAATGAAAGAAAGAGAAGGAAGGAAATGTATACAGTAATGAAGAACCATGGTGAAAGTTTGAGTAACTTGGAAATTTCTAGTGGATTATCTAGGATAGCAGTATTCAGTGTGATCCACGTAACCTTGGAAATCCTTGAGATCCATTTTGAGGGTTCACAAGAACAAAACTGCTTTCTTATTAAGACTAAGATATAATTTACCCTTTCCGCTCTGACATGTACGTGATGGTACAAGAGCAAGGAGCAGTAAACCCGTTAGGACCTACGTACAGATCAAGGCAGGGGCACCACAGTGTATGGTGTTCTTCACTGCCACACACTTGGAGGTAGACAGTATAAACCAGTAGCCTCTATGAGTTTTCTTGGTGAGACTGCAAAATGTATTTTACTAAATCTCAACCCTTTTAATATTCTGTGTGATGACTATCTTTTTAATGGTCTGGCTGATGAAGAAAACTAGTACGATGAAATGGGAAGTAAGCACAAAGTGCCTTGGCTGTGAGGAGAGCATTGAGATGAGAACTGAGCCAGCTGCTGCTTTTGTGCACACCACCTGCTTCACAGAGTGACTGACAGGCAGACTCTGCTTATTCAGACTAGAGGGTTTGACATTTAAAAAAAATTTTTTTAATGTTTATTAATTTTTGAGAGACTGAGAGAGAGAGAGAGAGAGAGAGAGAGAGAGAGACCGCGCGAGAGAGCGAGAGCGCATGAGCTGGGAAGGGGCAGAGAGAGGGAGACACAGAATCGGAAGCAGGCTCCAGGCTCTGTGCTATCAGCACAGAGCTCGTCGTGGGGTTCGAACCCACGGACTGTGAGATCCTGACCCGAGCCAAAGTCGGTTGCCTAACTGACTGAGCTGCCCAGGCGCCCCCTGACTTTTTTTTTTTTTTTTAAGTGAGTGTTTTATGTTACTTCAGAGGAAATAACTGGCAGTACTTATTGCCAATGACAAAATTTGAGCTTGCAAGCAAAAATGAGAATTTTGGCAACCCTGTATCTACGCCTTCCCAAATGCTTCATGATGTTTCTGATGAGATTGGTGGTGATATTAAAAAAATGTGATGTTTGATTGTGTAAAATGTATTTACATTTGGAAGATCTGCATAGCTCAGTGAACCAATATTTTATAAATGATCAACATATGCTGTTAAAGAATTCTGCTTGGGCAGAGATCCATTCAGAGTGCAAGATGGACAAATACATTTTACTAGAATGGGGTACAGAAAGTTCTTGCTGCAGTTTTAGATTTCACATTACAACTAACCCTCAAGTACCAATTGTTGACTTTTTGATGTTATAGAATGTGTATAATTATGCAATCTCAAAGACTATTAAAATACTCATCCCTTCTATAACTACATATTTTTTGTGACGCCAGGTTTTTCTTTATGTACTTAAAACAAAAAAACATCAAGCAGCAGATTGGATATAGAAGTAGGAGGACCAAGTAGTTTTCAGTTGAACCAGATGTTGAGATTGCCAAAAATGTGAGATAATATTCTCTACTAACTTGTAAACAAAGAATTTTTCATATTCTTTGTTATATGTAATGCAGTATATTTTTTTAAGAATTAGTAAATACTTTAAAACATTTATATTTTAAATTCTAATATGGTAAATATAAATTGATATAACTCATAAGTAAAAGCCTTTTAGGGTATCAGTTTTTAAGAGTATACAGGGCTCCTGAGAGACCTTCGAAACTGGGAACTACTGGTATTGGAAGATGAAAATTTAAACAAAAATTAGAATGTACACCCTGAGATCAAGAGTTGCATGCTCCACCAACTGAGCCAGCCAGGTGCCTCTAGTCTTTTAAACTTGTACCTGTCTGTGAAGTTTTGTTTTGTTTTGTTTTTAGGTAAAAACATCTGAAGAGTAATGAGATTTAATAAGGCATTTTAGTCTCTTTTTGGGGAAAATGCAAAATAATACATAGTCTTTTGATTGTATTGTTTGTGCTAGTAAGCTTTTTATTTTAATTTTTGCACCATAGTGTTCTAGCAACAACAAAAGTCAAAATTAAAAAAAAAAAAATTTAAGACTACTTTTGACCAAGAAATGTAACTTGTCACTTCTCATTTCTCTTTTACTTCTTGTCCATTATGTATTCCTTTTTTACTCATAATTATTATTTTTTTAAATGTAGTTGTTTAGGAGAGTGGTTCTAGAAAGGAATAATTTATTTGGCTAAGTGATAATGTCTGCTGCCCATCAGTTAGTGAAATATTGGTCACTGTTAACAAGGATTGTAGTATCAAGGTAGAATGCAGGATGTGTCATGTTCATTCAAATAAAATTCATCTAGAGTATTGTGTACAAGTTTTCTATTCTTGAATTTGTATAAGAAACAGGCCTGAGATATTGTGGAGAAAAACAGTTTTCAGAAGTATGAGGAGAGATTTACTTAAATTTGGTTTGTAAAAATTAAGATTGAAAGGAAAATGATTAAAAAATATGTGACAGACATGGATATAGATAGAGAACTAATGGTAGTAGCTAGTCGATCTTGAAACCTTAGATGTTCAGAGTCATTGATTCAAGCTTACAAGGACACTTCAGTGAATTACTGATGTTGACAGATGGCATTAATATAAAACTAACTTACTCCTCCTGTGATTTTGTAGAGGTTGCAAATATCTAGTTCCAAGGAAAAGAAACTAGTTTGTGTTTCCCTCTACTACTCAGAAATTTGTAACAGAAAAAACATGAATATATTCTCATATCCTATACTACCACTTTCAGAAAAAGAATACTATGTTGTATCATGGTTATCTAAGTGAATTAAATAAATCCTAATTTTTTTATGAGAAAAATATTCTCATAAACATATGCTGATTAAGCTAATTGTGCTTATTCAAAATGGATTTTCCAAAGTAACTATTTTATTTATGTATGATGGGTTAACTATATTATGATTTTATATCTAAACTACATCTGAAAGATAATTACATGGAAGCTTAAATTTTTAAGTCAGTTTTTTTTTCAGTTATTCTCTAAAACTTGTAATGCTTATATAATTTTTGTTTACAAAAATTCCAGTTTGATTTTAATAATAATCCAATAATGGAGATACCATTTACACATGAGGAAATTAAGATTGAGATTGTTAGGTGCTTCAGAGTTTTATATTTAGATTATGTCAGAAACAGCACAAAAATCCAGGGCATTTGACTTTAATTTCTTGCATTTTCCAGTATCATAGTATTTCTTATGGTACGTGATTACTCAAATTTCCGTGTTTAAAATTTCAATTCAGTTTTAATAACTTTATAATTGTTACTTTCAGTTTCCTAAAAGGAGATATGTTTATTGTTCATAATGAGTTAGAAGATGGATGGATGTGGGTTACAAATCTAAGAACAGATGAACAGGGCCTCATTGTTGAAGACTTAGTGGAAGAGGTGGTAAGTTTTGTTCTTTTCTTCTCCCTCTCAGTATTTTAAATGTTTTGTGTGTTCTTGGAACTACTCCATAATCAAAGAAATTAGTTGTGAAACATTTTTTAATGAAAAACCTAATTCCTAAGTACAAGGAATTTTTCATTAAAATGTATTTACTGTAATAAATGTTATTTTTTGTAAAGAGTGTAACTATGCTAGCACATTTTAATCTTTAACTGTTAATTTTCAGAAAGTTTTTATGAGTTTCTTAGAATTAAAAAAACATTAACATTTGTGCTTATTTATATCTTTTTTTGTCTTCTTGGTGGTTTTCCTCTTAAGTGAGGCTATGTCGAACTGATCATGGAAATCTCCATAAAATAGCTGTACATTTTTGCTTCATATTCTTCATCTCCCAAATATATGTACAATTTTCTAGTAATCTTGCAAAAGCTTTGTTACATTACACATATATTATCACATGTTTCTACATTTTGAATATTCCCATTTTCATTGTCACCACATAATACAGTATCAGTAGTCTTATCGCGCACTGTGAATAACTGCAGTTTTAAGTAGCAGGTCCACATTCAAGCAGCATTTGCATTTCAGAGACAATACTCAGTATCATTGAATCATTTCCAGCATACTACAGTTTTGGAACTCACCCTTCCCTTTTGGATTTGTTTAGTGTGATGGAATGATTTCCTCTTTCACAACCCTCAGAGCTACTGTTTTTAAATCATGTCATGAACCTGGTAATATTCTGAAACCTGTGCTTTGATTATTGTTGCAGGAAGACAGCAGTGGAGAATATTTTTCTTTGTTATTCTTTTAATAGTTCTTGATATGTAAAAGTAAACCATACATAGGAAAAGTGGAGGGAAGTTGAGGAAAGGGTATGATAAATTGCATACACATAGTTACTTAGTAGAAGAGCCGGCATTAGAACTTCTAATTCCTAGGTTAGTATTTGGTATTTTACAGTAGGGAGAGATATTTATTCCATATCGGCCAGAAGTGTTCAAACTGAAGAATCTCACTGCTTTTACTTATGAAATTTCCTAGTTAAAACTTCTTTAGGGGCACCTGGGTGGCTCAGTCGGGTAAGCGGCCGACTTCGACTCAGGTCAGGATCTCACAGTCCGTGGGTACGAGCCCCTGCATTGGGCTCTGTGCTGACAGCTCAGAGCCTGGAGCCTGCTTTAGATTCTGTGTTTCCCTCTCTCTCTGCCCCTCCCCTGCTCACTCTCTGTCTCTGTCTCTCTCTCTCTCTCTCTCAGAATAAAATGAAGACATAAAATAAAATTAAAAAAAGAGATACAAACTTTTTTATGTTGGATTTTTTTCCCTTCTCTGCTATAATCCCCTTTCCCCCATTTTTTCAATTATTTAAAGGATTTACAGTATAGTTTAATTTTTCTTCAGCTCTTGCAATTCTGGGTTAGATTTCAACCAGGTAAACTTTAAGAAGAATAAGTGTAAGTTACTCAATGAGTACAGAAAAAAAAATTCTGATTTAAGATAAAGAGACGTGACCTCACGTCAATAAAAGGGAAAAAAAATAAAAGAACAAGAGTATGAATGAAAAATGTGATGTGGCTGCTAAAAAGGAATATAGTCATATTTTGAATTAATAGTGGAATAGTTCCAGGTTAGAATTGTAAATAGGTATATACTAATATTTAGAATAAGTTTTCATAATGGTTTTCATTGGAAGACCATTCCTTGTAGGTTGAAAAGCCATTTAGAGATTGTCTAGATTTCAGACATTACTTTGGTGGTTGGATTTAAGGATTTTCCCCACTCTGAACTTCTAATTACTGTTTTCCAAATACATTTATACTTTTACGCCTTAAATCTAGAATGTAAGCTCTCTGAGGATTTTTGTCTCTTGATTCAATGATGTATTCCCATGGCATAGAATAGTGTCAAGTATTAGTAAGCCTTCAAGCAAATGTTTGTTGAATGAATATCTCTATGTCTATACTTTCTCCTCTTCTTGACACTCCTCCCCTGCTTACACTACTGCCTTATAAAATTGGATTCATTTTTATCAATTCAGCTCAGATATTGCCACTTTTTTTCACAGAGGTTTTATGCCTTTCTTAGTCTAAATTGTTTTGTTTTTATAGCACCTTGTTAATTCTATACTGTGCTGTATAAAATTGATTTATAGTATAAACCTATTTTATAGAGATTAACTCCTTTTAGGCAATGAAAATACGTTTTGTTTTTGTGTAATTTTTTAAAAACATACTGCTTTGTATATAGTAGCCATTCAGTGAGAATTTGATTTTAATTTGGTTAGGTAGTTGTTTCTGGGTATTTAGAGGTACACCTCAAAAATATTCAGTGAAAACTATATCCACAACATTGTACTAGTGATTATGGTGGTGGTAGGTGTTAAAGAATAGTTAAGATGTTGAGATGCATATAGCCACTCTACTAGAATGAATAAATAACACCAGTGGATCTTATATAATAGTAATGCCAAATAGGTAAAGTTCAAAAGATGATAAAAGTAGGATGTCTTTTCAACTTACAGTTGTTTTAGGGACTTCATATATTTGTTTTAGGGACTTCGTGTTTTACTGAGGAGGTAGTATTTGAAGAAGATCCTACCTAGATAGTTTAAGTTAACTAACAGGTAGGAACACACTGAGTGGAAAAGAGATTCTATGGTAAAAAGAATAAGCTACGGTGGCGGAAGAATGTAGATTAGCAAATAGGTAGTTATGTGTGACCATAGTATAGATAGCTTTAGAGAATTGGTAGTATGAGGCAGATGTAGATTTTAAGTATATTATAAAGGATTTTGGTTTTATGAAAGGAAGAATTTGTAGAAAGTAGAGAAGTATTAAAGTTTTGGTTTTTTAAATTTTGTTTTTGTTTTGTTTGGTGTTTCTTAGTGCAGGACAAAGTTGCAGTTGAAACTGAAGAATCCAGATTAGAATCCAGGGCACAGAGGTAGTTAAACTAGTTGGGCTGTGGTAATAGTTGAAGAAAAGGGAGACAGAGGGCCTGAATTAGAGTAACCACAACAAGTAAGGAAGAAACGTTCAGAAAGGCATTTCTTCAACTGATAAATCTTTTCTTGTATATTTACTATATGAGGGACAGGGTAGAGATGTGTTTGAAGATATGATTTTTATTAATTATAATAAATATAGATATAATAGTTAAAATTAATATAAAATACTGTTTTAATGTCTTATTCTTTAGGGCCGGGAAGAAGATCCACATGAAGGCAAAATGTGAGTTTGTGTTAATAACTAAAATGAAAAAGAAAATATGTTGTAAACCTACTAATTGGAAAACTTAGGCCAAAATTTATTTTAAAAGAAAATTGCTACTTTTGAGGCTGACTTAAGAAATGTTTTTATTTGGCTCAGGAATTGATAAGTTAATCTTTTCTTTAGGATGTATGCATAGTCTTACTTTTAAATAATGATGGTGACTTTTACCTATATACAACTCTTCTATCACCAAACTAAAGGCTTTTCTACAAACGACATTAATAACATCATGAATGTTATGATTCCTGATATGTTTCTTTGTTTTCTTACTAATTTATTTATAGCATTTCTTGTTTTTGTAATCATATCTTTTAGGTGTTTCATGTTTCAGTTTTTTCAGTTTGTTTTGTGTGTGTATGTGGGGGTGGGGAACAAGAGAACTTCTCACCAAGATCTTGTTTCTTTACCGTATTTATTAAGATTCTGCAAGGCCTTTTTTTTTTGTAATCTTTTTTCTAAATTTTTTTAAATGTTTTTTATTTATATTTGAGAGACAGAGAGAGATAGCGCAAGAAGGGGAGGGTCAGAGACAGAGGGAGACACAGAATCCGAAGTAGGCTCCAGGCTCTGAGCTAGCTGTCAGCACAGAGCCTGACGCGGGGCTCGAACCCATGAACCGTGAGATCTGACCTGAGCTGAAGCCGACGCTCAACCGACTGAGCTACCCAGGCGCCCCTCATAATCTTTTCAGGCTGATTCTAGGTATCTTTTAAATGCTAATTCAAATATCACGTATTACTTTACTTATTATTTGCCACAGTCTCTTGTATTTCAGAAGTTATTAGCTGTTAACAATAACCTCCTCTGGGAAATTTACTCTGATTTTGTTATTGTCTTTGGAGATCTATTTTAGTGTTTTTCTCATCCCTCATTTATTTGAGTATAAATTGTCTTTTAAAATGTTAACTCTTAATCCCAATTCTATCTTACTCATGATTTTAATTAAGATTGCTCATCTTTTGATCTCTTTTCTGTGGAACACTTTTTTTCCTTACCATCCTGTCAGTATTTATGAATGGAATTCAAAGCTTGCTTCTCAAGTGTTTGATTATTCTGTTTTCTAACCATTAGAACACAAAAACAGTAAACCGAATCCTCCACTTTCAGTAAATCTTGCTTAGTTCTCCCCCTTCCCTTAATTAGAACATTGAGATGTTTTCTGAATTCATTTTCCTTATTGTTTGTGTAGTTGCAGAATAGGCTCCATGAGTGAGATGATACATTGTTGATTGTATTTGTGTGAAGTCTTCCCCCTACCTATATCAAATTACAAATTCTAATTAGTGTTTGGAGGAGGCATACCAATAATGTAATCAAATGAAATGGGTCAGGTATAAATATTCTTATTTTTCACAAATTACAATAATCGTGATCTTTTTTAGTGTCCCTCTGTGATGGAGATTAAGGTACATGGAACTGTCTGCCTACTGTACAAACAGCAGTGCAAAGTGTGGTGACAAATGGCAACTAACATTCTCTCTTGGTATTACGAGAGTAAGAAGCCAAAAACTAGAAGTGTTTCCTTGCAGTAAGTTGACTGCTCTAATTGATGTGTGCAAAAATGGGAGTCCATTGCTGTGATATCCTCTTGAGATTCAAGATACAGTCAAAATCTGTATTTTTATCCCTATTTGAAATAATACCATAGACTTATTTTTAAAAGAAAAGAAAAAATACTTAAAGCTGTATCTGTTTTTCTAATAGCGTAGTCTCAATCCCACTTTTGCTGGCAGTGTTTTTTAGATAATAGTTTTCTGAACTTTAACATTTTCTACTCATTTGGTATTTAGCGTAAACTAAATTTGTGCTGTTGATTTACTCTATGTATTTCTCAGCTCCCTCTAATTTCTTATGGTGGAGACTGGCAGGGAGGCAAACTCCGGAGCATCCATGAGTGCTCTTTGAGGCTAAGCAAATAGTGTAACTTTACCTGTGTTTCTTTTTGCCTCCCTATGAACAATGATATAGGTATTAAGTCCTGATAATTTTTTCTTCTGAAGTATTTTTTGAATCTTAAGCAACCATATTCTAGTTCAGGCCCTTTTTCTTAAATTTTATTATTGTTTTTTTAATTAAATTATTTGAGGATAGATGACACACGGTGTTAAATTAGTTGCAAGTGTACACAGCAAAGTGCTTAAACAATCTGTACATGGTGCGGTGCTCACCATGGGTGTAGCTACCATCTGTCACCGTACAACATTACTACAGCATCCCTGACTCTATTCATTATGTGATGCCTTTTGTTCCAGTGACTTACTCGTTCCAAACTGGAGACCTGCATCTCCCACTCCTCTTTACTCCTTTTGATCATCCTCCGCTTTGGCAACCATCAGTTGGTTCTCTGTATTTATAGCTCTGTTCTTGTCATTTCCTAAAAGGACTGGATATAGCAATAACCTCCAAGTTGATCTTTTTTTTGATGCTCCTTAAATCCTTTCTTCCGAGAGCCAGAATAATCTTCCTAAAATCCATATCTGACTGTATCACTTTTTCACTTAAAAGCCTAACTTACTCTCTCTCATCTTTACCTTAGCAGAGCCTAAAATGATCCTCTGCTCTGACTGTTGTGTCCTTTACTAGTCATACCTCTTGTCACTTTTAGGTTGATATTCTACTCTCCAACTTGTAGATCTTCAAATGTATAACCGTTTTTCACCTTTGTCCAAGCTACTTTCTAGCCCAGAACTCCCCTCATTATGTGTGGTTAATTTCTGTCCTTACTTTATGACCTAACTCACTTATCACTCCCAAAAAGTCTTCCTCTGTCTTCCCCCTCACATGTCCACAGAACTGGTACCTTCCTCTTTTCTTCCAGAAATGCCCCTTTGCATTTTTGTCGCTGCGTTTTATTATATTTTTGACATTGTTTTTATAGTTACACAGTATTTGTGTCCCTTTTTCTAAGTGGAATGGGAACTTTCTAAGAGCAGGGACTGCCCTTTGTATCATGTGTGTAAACCATGTGTTTGAAATATATACATTTTACATCTAGGTAATAAAAGTCTGAATGAGGAAACTCAGATCTAATTCTTTCACAAAATTGTTATTGCCAGTATGTTCTCTAAACCCCATTTGTTGGTCCTCTCTTTGAATTCCCTTGTTTTCCTTGATTCTTTCTATAAAAATGTAAGAGTAGCCTTTGAGGTACCTACTGGTCTCTCCCTCTGTTCTAGCATTGTAGGACGTGGTCATTTAGACTATACTTCGTGCAGTCCGGCTCCTCACTACCTCTTAAGGCAGCCTAGCTTGCTCCAGTTGTTGTGTGCTTGCCCTGTGTTACTCATAATTTGCATTGATTTAGTGAGTTAGTGATTGGAATAATATTAAAGAAGGAGTTTAGAAGTTTAACATTTCATTCATGCGAAAAGGTGTAAACATTCAGTTATGTTTATATTTTGAACAGTAATAGTATGGATGATTTAATACAATGTAAACAGCTTCTAAATCTGTAACATTGGGCTTTAGAGTACTTGTGTTAGTTGTGTAGTATTTTTACTTTTCCAGCTTTTTTTGGGTGTGTATATATATATTTTTTTTTTTTACTGAAATAACACTATACTTATATATATTATTAGCATTCTCAGAAGTAATTTTTAATGTACCTTTCGAGACTGTATTACATAAGCACACTATTTTGAACACATTCATTTAGTGAAATAACGCTATTTATTAACATAGATAATATACATTGAGTTTTTTTAATGTAGAGGAATTTCTAATTTTTATTAAAATTTTAATTGGAGTATAATGAAATACAATGTTAAATTTGTTTCAGGTGTACAATATAAATAATGATTCAACAATTCTATACATTACTCAGTGTTCACTGGGATAAGTATAGTCTTAATCCTTCCTATTGATTTCCCCCATCCCCATGCCTGCCTCTGTCTGGCAACCACAAGTTTGTTCTTTGTATTTAAGAGTGTTTTTTTATGTCTTTTTTTTTGTTTGTTCATTTTGTTTCTTAAATTCCAGACATGAATTAAATCATATAGTGTTTGTCTTTCTCTGACTTATTTCACTTAGCATTCTACCCTCTAGGTCCATCCATGTTGATACAGATGGTATGGTAAAAATCTCATTTTTTTAATTGGCTATTATTCCATTGTATGTATATACTACATTTTTATCCATTCATCCATCCATGGGTACTTGGGTTGCTTCAATATTTTAGCTACTGTAAATTATGTGGCGATAAACATAGGAGTGGATATATCTTTTTGAATGTGTTTTCTCATTTGTTCTGGGTAGATAGCCGATAATGGAATCATTGGATCATATGGTACTTCTGTTTTAAATTTCTTGAGGTCCTAACATACTGTTTTCCACAGTGGCTGCACCAATTTGCATTCCCACCAACAGTGCATGAGGGTTCCTTTTTCTGCACATTCTTAGTACATGTCTTTTTGATTCTAGCCATTCTGACAGATACGCGGTGGCGTGTCATTGTGATTTTATTTTGCATTTCCTTGATGATAAGTGATGTTGAGCATCTCTTCATATATCTTTTGGCCATTTGTATGTCTTGTTTGGAAAGATGTCTATTCAGGTTCTTTGCCTCCCGCCCCTTTCCTGAGTTTTTTTTATTTTTTATAGAGAGACAGGGAAGGGGAGAGAGACTCTTAAGCTGGGCATGGAGCCTTACTCAGGGCTCTATCTCATGACCCTGAGATCATGACTTGAGCCAAAATCAAGAATCAGGTCCTTAGCCAACTGAACTATCCAGGTACCCTCTGCCCATTTTTTTATTGAAATATTTATTTTTCTGGAGTTGAGTTTTAGAAGTTCTTTATATATTTTGGATATTAACTCCTTATCAGATACATCATTTGCAAATATTTTATTCCATTCAGTAGGTTGCCTTGTGATTTTATTGATATTTCTTTTTCACTGTGCAGAAACTTTTAATTTTGATGTAGTCTCAGTTGTTTATTTTTGCTTTTGTTTCCTTTGCCTGAGAACACCTATCTAGAAAAATATTTCTATGGTTGATGTCAAAGAAATTACTGCCTCTCTTTTCTTTAAGGAGGTTTATGTTTTCAGGTTTCACTTTTATTCCTCTAATCTATTTGGAGTTCATTTTTGGGTGTGGTGTAAGAGAGTAGGCAGGCCCATGTTGTTCTTTTGCATGTAGCTATACAGTTTTTTTCTAACACCATTTATTGAACAGACTGTTTTTCCCCCCAGCATTTATTGTTGCCTCCTTGGTTGTAGATTAATTGATCACATAATCATGAGTTTATTTCTGGGCTCTCTTTTTTGTTCCACTGATCTATGGGTCTGTTTTTTTGTGTGTTTTGTTTTGTTTTGTTTTGTTTTGTTTTTGCCTGTAGCATACTGCTTTGATTACTACAGCTTTGTAGTATATCTTGAAATCTGGAATTGTGATACCTCCAGTTTTGTTATTTTTTCCCCAAGATGGATTTGGCTCTTTGGGGTCTTTTGTGGTTCCATGCAAATTTTAAGATTATTTATTACAGTTTTCTAAAAAAATACTCTTGGTATTTTGATATGGATTGCCTTGGAGCTATAGATTGCTTTGGATAGTATGGACATTCTAACACTGTTCTTCCAAGTCATGAGAATGGAATATCTTTCCATTTGTTCGTGTCATCTTCAGTTTATCAGTGTTTTATAGTTTTTAGAATACCGGTCTCTCATTTCCCTTGTTAAGTTTATTCCTAGGCATTTTGTTATTTCTGGTGTAATTGTAAGTGGGATTGTTTTCTTAATTTCTCTTTCTGCTACTTCATTGTTAATGTATAGAATTGCAATGGATTTCTATATATTGATTTTGTATTTTGTGACATTACTGAATTCATGTATCAGCTCTAGTAGTTTTTTTAGAGGGTCTTCAGGATTATTTATATATAGTATCATGTCATTTACAAATAGTGAAAGTTTTAATTCTTCTTTACCTATTTGATGCCTTTTATTTTTTTTTCTTGTCTGATTGCTTCAACTAGGACTTACAGTACTCTGTCAAATTAAAGTGGTGAGAGAAAACGTTGTCTTGTTCCTTATTTTAAAGGAAAAGCTCTTAGTTTTTCATCATTAAGTATGATGTTAGTTGTGGGTTTTTCATATATGGCCTTTATTATGTTGAAGTCTCTTACCGCTATCTAAACCTACTTTGTTGAGAGTTTTTATCAAGAATAGATGTTGTACTCTGTGAAATGCTTTTTCTGCATTTATTGTGATGATCATATGATTTTTATCATTTCTTTTGTTAATGTGGTATATCACATTGATTTGCAAATATTGAACCACACTTGCATCCCTGGAATAAATCCTGGAATAAATCCTGCTTGATTGTGGTGAATGATTTTTTTTTAATGTGCTAAATTCCGTTTGCTAGTATTTTGATGAGGATTTTTACCTCTGTTGTCATTTTTTTTTTTGGTAGTGTCTTTGTCTGATTTTGGTATCAGAGTAATTAATGTTGGTCGTGCAGAATGAATTTGGAAGTTTTCTTTCATCTTCTGTTTTTTGGAATAGTTCAAGAATAATAGATATTAATTTTTCTTTAAATATTTGGTAGAATTCTGTAAAGTCATCTGGTCCTGTACTTTTATTTTTTCAGACTTTTATGCTTTTTCATTTAATCTCATTGCTAGTAACCAATCTATTCAAATTTTCTGTTTCTTCATGATTCAGTTTTGGAATGTTATTTGTTTCTAGGAGTTTATCCATGTCTTCTAGATTGTCTAATTTCTTTTACAATGTTTTTTATGTCTGCAATGTTACTTATTTCTCATCCTTCATTTCTGATTGTATTTGCTTCAGTTCTCTCTTTTTTTCTTTATGAGTCTGTCTAAAGGTTTATTATATTTGCATATCATTTCTTTTTTTTTTTAATTTTTTAACATTTATTTATTTTTGAAAGACCGAGACAGATCATGAGCAGGGGAGGGGCAGAGAGAGAGGGACACACAGAATCAGAAGCAGGCTCCAGGGTCTGAGCTGTCAGCACAGAGCCTGATGCAGGGCTCGAACCCATGAACTGTGAGATCGTGACCTGAGCTGAAGTCGGATGCTCAACTGACTGAGCCACCCAGGCGCCCCTGGATATCATTTCTAAGAACCACCTCTTGGTTTCAATGATCTTTTCTGTTGTTTGTTTGGTTTGTTTTTGTTTTTGCTTCTATTTTGGCTTTGGGTTTTGTTCTTTTCTAACTCCTTTAGGGGTTATGGTTAGATAGTTTATTTGAATTTTTTTCTTATTTCTTGAGGTAAGCCTGTATTGCTATAAAGTTTCCTCTTAGAACATCTTTTGCTGCATCCCAAAGAATTTGGACCATTTTGGTTTTCATTTGTCTCATGTATTTCTTGATTTCCTCTTTGATTTCTGGGTTGACCCATTCATTGTTCAGCAGCATGTCACTTAGTCTACATGGATTTGTGTTCTTTGGAGATTGTTTCTCATGATTGATTTCTCATTTCATAACATTGTGAACAGAAAAGATTCATGGTATAATTTCAGTCTTTTTGAATCTCAGTCTTCTTGAATGTCTTGAAATTTTTTGTGGGCTAATATGATTTATCCTGGGAACTATTATGCAGTGTTCTGTAATATATCTGTTAGAGCCATCTAGTCTAATGTCCAATATGTCATCAAAACTACTTTTTCCTTGTTGGTTTTCTGTCTGGATGATCTATCCAGTGATATAAGTGGGATATTTAAGTCTTCTACTGTTACTGTATTACTGTCAGTTACTTCCTTTGTGCCTTTTTAAAAAAATTTTTAATGTTTTTATTCTTCAGATAGAGACAGAGCGTGAGGGGGGAGGGGCAGAGAGAGAGAGGGAGACACAGAATCTGAAGCAGGCTCCAGGCTCCGAGCTGTCAGCACACAGCTCGATGCGGGGCTTGAACTCACGAACCGTGAGATCATGACCTGAGCTGGAGTTGGACACTTAACCGATTGAGCCACCCAGGCGCCCCTCTTCCTTTGTGTCTTATTAGAGTTAATTGCACTATATATTTAGGTGGTTCCATGTTGGGTGCATAAATATTTGTAATTGTTATACCCTCTCAATAGATCATTTCTTTTATTATTTTATTATGTCCTTCTTTGTCTTGTTCACAGTCCTTGTTATTAAAACCTGTTTTGTCTGATAAAAGTCTTGGTATCCCAGCTTTCTTTTCACTTCCATTTGCCTGGTAAATGTTTTTCATCCCTTCACTTTCAATCCGCATGTGTCTTTAGGTCTGAAATGAGTCTCTTGTAGGCAGCTTTTGGGTGGTTCTTGATTTTTTTGTTTGTTTTAGTCTTAGAGTATTTTTACTTTCCAATTTGTTTTTTAAGCTATTATTAAAAGTAATAGTAGATCCTAAGAATTAATGGCAGAGTGATAGAGGTATAATCTAGGGCTGTCGGCCTGGCATTAACAGGTGTTAGTCAACAAGTTAGATAATAAATCTTCAGGTAAATGAAAGGAGATTTTAAGGAATTTAATTACTAATAATTAATTTTTAAAACCAAATGTGTCATTTTACTTTAAGGTAGAATTTAAATACTTTAGTTATTATATATAGTGGATCTTGACTGTAATGTCATTTATAATAATTTCTAAATGTTTATATTAAGTATACAGAAACCAAAATACTCCAGCCATCTAATTTGTTATGCCATCAGTTCACAGAGAATTAGAATGCTAAGTCGTTCTTTTATTTCTGTTCTTAATGCTGGTATCTAGTCTTGGTCATGGCTCAGTCTTCCTTTTTGACTTTATGGACATGTCTATTTTCTTTCAAGAGAGAACTTATTGTAGGAGAAGTGCACTTTGAGAATAATGTGAGGAAAATTCATTTAGTAAATTGTTTCTCTGGATAAATCTGTCGTGGACTCTACTTGTACCATCCCTCCCTCCTACTACAAAGAAAAGAGAATACTAACTATGATCAAAATTCAAATCATTACTGTTTTTGTATTGTTAATTAATAAGGAAATTATAGTTCATACTAGTCCCTAATTTTTCTATATTTTGCTGCAAGTATGTGTGTTTAAAAACGTGTAGTAACATAAATATAAAAGGAATAAGATAATTTGATCAATTGTATTTGCATTTATTTCATTGTGTCAGCTTGTATTAGACTTGTTTAGTTTTGATTGTATAACAGCAAAAAGGACTTTAGATTTACATATTCAATTTGTTTTCTTTTTAAGATGGTACCATGGAAAAATTTCAAAACAAGAAGCTTATAATTTACTAATGACAGGTAATTGTATATTCACTTGCCTTTTCTAATATCTTAATCTAAGAAGAATAAAAAAGCATACCAACAATTTATCATCTGTTTTGCCTTTAGCATTCGTTTGATATTTATACATATTGTAATTTCTTGCCCCTCACAGAGGTTCACTTGTTTTATCTGGTGTTTTTTAATTGAACACATACATGCATTATAAAATTGAGTGAAGTGTGTTTCTGTCTGAGTCCCCATTTTCTTCCCTAGAAGCAGCATCAGATGAGAGGTTTTTTCCTGTGTTTTTGTAAGTTTTCAGTGTCTGTGTCTCACCCTTTCTCACCTTTGTATGCACCCCTAAACCTACCCGTACGCACACGCACATACACACACACACTCACAAGAATGTGCAACACACTTTTTTCATGTTAGAATATATTTTGGGTGGTCATTCCACAGCTGCTTATGTTTTCGTTCTTTTGAAGGACTGTAGGCTTCTGTTAGATGCTTGATTATGGTTTTTATATGTCTGTAGAGGGATGTTGTATAGTTTTTATTTTTTTGTTGCAGCAGATGTTCTTGCATTTTATCTTTGCGCACTTATGGAATTATAGAATTGGGCCTTATAAAATATATTAACTTTAACATTTCCTAAAACTCTGGTTATAGAGATATGTAAAGTAAAAATTGACTTACATTGTGGGTTTATTATTTAAACTAGAAACTACATCCTGTCATCATTTATCCTAACAAAGACTGAATAAAGGTAACTACCAAATATATCTTTAGTAAACCACACTTTATAAAGATTGGAGGCCATTTTAAGCCATAATCTGTAGCTGAGAAATCTTAGTTCTTTAAAAACAACCAGTGTTTGCTGGTTTCTGTATATGGTGATTATTAAAGATGTTACCTGAATTATTTTTTTGAATTAAAGGCATTGCAGTTTAAGGAATTAATTCTTGGCTCTTTTGAAAGAGTCAAGGCAGTTTTAGAAGTGTTGGATTTTCTTGCGAGGATGTAGGTTAAGCAAGTTAAAAACAAATATGCTGCTGCTGCATGGTAGTAATAGAGACCAGACATCAACCAGAATGACCTGCTATCAGCTTTGAGAGTGGGAGCAAAATATTTATTTTAATGGAGTTACTGAATTTTGAGTATAAGCTTATATTTTTGAACTTGCACCACCAAGTATTTGAGGCAATCGTTCTTGTTTTAGGCATTTAAAGTTGAAAAGGAGCTAAACTTAATTTCTTTACATTATTTTTTATTTCCTTTGGGTCATGTGGTCTTTTAAGAATCTGGTGATAATTTCCCCTGAAAAGTGCACATAAGCACTTGCATGCATAATTTTGCATGAATTCTATTCTTTGTATTGAACATGAAATTACTTGGTAGTATCTTGGCTAGATGATAGAAATTGTCACTAATTTACCTGAAAATTATATCTCATATTCTAAGTGTTCGTTGTTTTTCCTAAAAGCAATCAAGTTGTGATTTTTTCCTTTTCATTAGGATTTAAGACAGAGGGAAAACTAAGCATTTAAATTTTCAGAGTCACTGCCTATCAAAGATATCAAAAAGACTTCCCCAAGATTAGTGTGCAAAAATCTTTAATATATGATAATTTGTTTCTATATGACTTTTTAGGTTCTTACCTATTAAATGAAAGATAGTGTGTATGTATTCAATTTGATGAGGTATACACATATTTCCTTTTTTAATCTACCTTTATGAACTTCGGTACTATTTTATTACAGTTACTACTTTTCTTTTTAATGTTAGTTTATTTTGGAGAACGTGAGTGGGGCAGAGAGAGGCAGAGAGGGTCCCAAGCTGACTCTGCGCTGTCAGCAGGGTGTGGCCCAGGGCTGTCTTACCACTCTGACACTGTGACCTGGGCCGAAAAGCAGGAGTCGGACACTTAACTAACTGAGCCACCTAGGAGTCCCTATTGTTATTACTTTTTAATTTTTTATCAGAAGCATTGATTAAATAGAGTATTCCTAAACAAAACTGTTTTAGACTGTTGTTACTAAGATTTACAAACAGAATGTAGCCATTTTACCCCGTATTCTCTGCCTCTAGATTATTCTTTCCAAGGTATAGACCTTATTAACCAGGAATCAATGCTGTAGACTTCTGTCCTATGTTTTTATGTAGTAGAGAAATGCAACATCATGGGTGGTTGTGACTCATAAACTAGAAAATACAAAAAAGTGTGCTAAAATAGTGTTTATTATAAAGCAAGTCCTGGTGAAAGTTTATGACTTTTGAATGTACTTTTAATTAGGGTATTTAACATTTTTTTCCTTTTTATTTGATAATTAGGAAATAAAACTAACAGTTTAATTTTTACAGTTGGCCAAGTCTGCAGTTTTCTTGTGAGGCCTTCAGATAATACGCCTGGTGACTATTCACTTTACTTTCGGACCAATGAAAATATTCAGCGATTTAAAATATGTCCAACACCAAACAATCAGTTTATGATGGGAGGCCGATACTATAACAGGTAAGTTGTGAGAGATTTTAATTACTTTTACTTTTGGCAATAGTTCAAATTTCGATAATACAGTATATCAGATTCAAAATTGCATAAAAGTTTCTGACTTTTTAAAATTTTAAATTATAAGGCTTTTATTATAGTTTATTAGTAGTCATGTCTAAGAATTCTTTAGACAGTGTCAAACATTAATATAATTTAATAATTTATAATTTGTTTTCATCCAAGATAATTTGTTGATTATGCACAAACTGTTTACAGCAAATTTGCTAAGTCTTTGTATTATCTGCAGGATAACAAAACATCTGTTACTCATGTAATTGGGTTGTTCTCGAGTTGGTATTTCTTCACTTGATCTTAACCAAAAGGCTGAGAAGCGATTCAAGTTGGTATTTCTTGGTGTAATTATTGGTTCCTACTTGTCATTTTTAAAATTCTAAGTAAACTTGTTTCTTGTGCCAACACTCAGAATGAACTTCAGTCACTTGATCAGGAAAATAAGTTAATAGGGAAACCGTTTGATAGGATCTTAGCTTAAATTTTTTTTTCTGTGTATTAGAAAGTAATCCTCCTCTTTTTTTTTCTCTTTCTTTCTGAATGTAAAGAATTTCCCGTACTGGGTAACTAGAGTGGCATTGTATTCCTCTATTGGAGGCTTTCATAAACTTAAAATGGTGCCATTTGCCTGGTTTAATCCCTTAATACTACAGCAATATTTTCTATTCAATTTAGAATTTCTCTTAACTCCATTGTGACCTTTGAATGTATAGAGATCTAGCAGCTGGTTAATCTTAGAAAACAAAACAAAAACCAAGTCCAACTTGTTTGTAGGAGGCTAGTGGATGCTAAGACATCGAATGGAAGATGTGAGTGTAGGCACCTGGATACTTTTGCACACTTCTTTTTTTTTTTTAAGTTTTTTAAATTTCTTTTTGAGAGACAGAGACTGCGTGAGCAGGGGAGGGTCAGAGAGAGAGGGAGACGCAGAATCTGAAGCAGGCTCCAGGCTCTGAGCTGTCAGCACAGAGCCTGACATGGGGCTCGAGCCCATGAACCATGAGATCATGACCTGAACTGAAGCCCGATGCTTACCTGACTGAGCCACCCAGGTTCCCCCCCCCCCGCCTTTTGCACACTTCTTAAAGAAAAGTTGTCTAAGGGGGCACTTAGGTGTCTCAGTTGGTTAAGCGTCTGACTTTGGCTCAGGTTATGACCTCACAGCTCGTGAATTTGAGCCCTGCATCGGGCTCTGTGCTGACAGCTCAGAGTCTGGAGCCTCCTTCCGATTCTCTGTGTCTGTCTGTCTGTCTCTCTCTCTCTCTGTCTCTACCCTTCTCCCCTTGTGATCTGTCTCTCAAAAATAAATAAAACATAAAAAAAAACTTTTTTAACTGCTTGAGTGGTTTCTACATTGTAGTTCGATCTAGATATCCTCACTGAAAATCTGGCTAGCTGCAATTTGAGCTTTATATGAAAGTCAGTTTATTTTTCCCATTGTTCAGTTTTCTAGAGTCTTGGAATGTATAAAACTATCAGTTGAAAACCTACTCTTAATTGATAAATGTCTGGAGACTTTTTTTTTTAAGATAAAATAATTTATATAGATTTATTTTGGGGGAAGATGAAAATTCTTCCTCCATAATGGAGGATGTCTTTCTCGTTGGTAAAGACCTGAGTGAAACAGGAAGAAGTATTTGAAGTTTATTTCTTTCTAAATTATTGCAAAATTATTAGTCTGTTTATAAAATGATGGGTCACAAAATGTTAAATAAATATTAATTTAGTGGCTGTGATCATTCCCTCAAATTTTCTTTTTAGTTCTATGTATTTGATAAAGTTCAGGAGTATTGTTTCTCGTATTAATATTAAAAAATTAAAAAACCTTTTTTTTAATGTTGGTTTAATTTTGAGAGACAGCACAAACAGGGGAAGGGCAGAGAGAGGAGGAGACACAGATTCTGAAGCAGGCTCCAGGCTGTGAGCTGTTAGCACAGAGCCCAATGCAGGGCTTGAACTCACGAACTGTGAGATCATGACCTGAGCCGAAGTTGGCCGCTTAACCAGCTGAGCCAACCAGGTGCCCCTAAAAACTTTTTTTTTAAAGAAAGCTAGAATTTAATAAATCTGATGCCTGGAAAATAAAGCAGTTTTACAGTTGTTTTGGAAATAAATATTTCACTGTTAGTGTCAGTAATAAAGTAACTCTTGGAAGTTAGACCTTCGTGGGACATCTGGCTTGAGATTCAGTTGGAAGAGTGTGCAATTCTTGATCTCAGGGTGTGAGTTCAAGCCTGCATTGGGTGTACATTACTAAAAAAAAAAAAAAAAAAAAAAGAGAGAGAGAGAGATACTACTTTGTGATTAGCAATTATTATTTAGATATGTAAATCTAAAAGGGATTATCAACAAATTTGTGTAACAAAGCCATACTCTACTGTCTTTTCTCCCCTCTAATTCTCCATTAGCTTTTTGGTAAAGAGTGGTAACACTTAAGTTTGTTTTATTTCGAAACTGCTTTATAGAAACATAACCTTAACAATCCTATAGTAAAGCTTTCAGAAAAGCAGGAGAGGCATTTAACAGCTAATAAAATTCAGCAAACAATTAATTTCCTTTGTGAGATACATTGTACATCCCATGTGCATGAAAGAAAAATCTCTGAAGGCCAGGACTATGAGAAAAGATGGCTGGCTGACTGGTGAGTTACGGGATGTACACACGCACAGAGGAGGTCAGTGGAGAGAGAGTAGTGAGATGGTGCAGAGAAGCGAGACGGGGGCAGGGTTTGTGGTCAGACCTTGAAGACAATATACCAAACATTTATCTAGGCATTCAAGAAGAGAGGCACAGTTTTATTTATTAAGTAAATTCCTAAAGTGGAAGTATAGGACTATAGTAGTATCCCTAGACACTCACATTTATTTTACAAATCAACTTATACTGAACATGTTTTAGTTTTCTGAGATGTAAATCTGATTTCATGTCTAAAACTTTATGGAATGTCTACAAAATTGTGGTTTATTGTGTCTCCCTTGACTATTTAGGTATATCTGGGTAGAATATGAACTAAAGTAATTTTCAGAAAGTCTTGAATTGGTAAAAGCTCATTGGTAAAAATATATCTGGTTGCCACACACTTAAATTTGCTCTTGGGCAAAGTGTATTCCATAGCAGTGTCCTGTTCTTCGAGCCCATGGACACGAGTTACACAGTGACAGTGATGTGGTCCACAGGATCAGCTGCATTTTACACTAACTCAGAAACCTTTCAATATTTACTATTTTTCATAAATTTGATGCCGATTCTTTTTGCTTTGAAACACATAGTCCTCTCTGTGATGCTGTCTGTCTTCAAATGTATTCTTTTCTGATTTTCTTTAAACATTTTTGGATTTACATGTGGTATTACATTTTTCCTTTAAAAGCTAATAACCGCCCTTGTCTTTTTAATGTTGATAATATTTTTACTTACCTCATTTTGCACCTCTCTTCCTTGTATAAAATGCTGCCTCTGGTATTTAGTTCATATCCATTCATATTTGTTTTTTTATTAGTCTTTTCAAGTCTTCTATTTTGCTCTTTTTAACATTTGTGCTTTAGGTTAATTTTATAGCAAAGGTATTTTATCTTTGGAGATCTGTATATGTATCTATACGTGTGTACCTTTGGAGATAGGTGTGTGTATGTGTGTGTGCACGTGTGTACACACGTAAGTATCTCTAAAGATAAAATATGTCTCTGAAGTCTATTATTAGTAGGCAAAGTTGGAAAAAAATCAAGTAAAAGGTTGAATAAGATCTGTTTTGAGAAATGTTTGCTAGCTATCCCCAAAGTACCCACTCGTCCAGTATATTAAAGGGAAGTTTAAAAATTTTAGATTTAAATATTCAGAGTAATAAAATGGCCTACTGATTACACAGAACACTTTTACATTGAAAAACTCATTACATTATGCTAAAATATTTGTTAAAATACATTATATAATGTCATTTTATTTTTAGCTTTATTTGTAAAATTTCCCAAATGATAAGACTATTTTGTAGCACTGCTTATCAAAATTATCAATAAGCCTTTCCTGTCGTAGCAATAATCCCACATGTAAAATTAGCTCCTTATCTTTTATTTGTTTTTGCTTTTACTTACTGTTAATATGTTTTATGATCTAACTTCATCTGATTGTTAGAAAAAGCAGAATGTGTGTTTTGAGGGTAAAAATTCTTAAAATGTACCCGAACTCAGTACTTGTTTATAATGACCATTTCTCTATCAGTTCATTCTCAATCCCTCAGTAATACCCTTTTAAAAAATGGTAGACTTTTATTCTTTCCTTACTTTTAGTGACTCCTCAAGTATATGTATGCAGCATTGGAATCTCTGATTCAGGTATTCTGACTTGTAAACCAATTCTTGATTTTCTCAAATAATGTGACTATTATCATATATATTATTAATTTATTTGGGTTATATGCCTTTGGAAAAACTTGCAAATGGATAATCCTTGCTAATAGGGTTTTTGTGTATTTTCAAGATTTGCATTTTTTTATAAGACAGATTATGTCAATATTAGTAATTTTTATTTTTAACAGCATTGGGGACATCATAGATCACTATCGAAAAGAACAAATTGTTGAAGGGTATTATCTTAAGGAACCTGTACCAATGCAGGTCAGTGTTGTTTTTCTTTTTGCAATAATAATAAGCATTTTATTTTAAAATGCAGTTTTGGTAGTATGTTTTATGCACACATTTATGCATTTAAAATGGAATAAAATTTAAAACTGCTATTATTCAGATTGTTTCAGAAAGTAAATTGTAAGAGAATCACTTAGTTTTTATTTATGTTGATTCTAGCCTTGGTGGCTTTTTGAGAATAGAGGCAGTGGTGAGGCAGACTCAAGTTAGAGTGGGTCAAGGAGTGAGTTGGTTGGAGGCAAAAATGGAGATGGCAAAGATTAATCACAGCCAGGCTTATTTACCTAGGTGAGCTTGGTAAATAAAATAAAAAATGATGTCTAGAAGAAGATACAGGGCTGAGAGAGGCTTAAACTTTTTATTTCTTTGTTTATTTGCCTAGAGGCTTATGGGGAGAGAGTTTTGAGCACATGTGTGCACTCTGGGTAAACCCATTAGTAAAGAGGAGAGTGGGTCAGATGGCGAATCGGCAGTGCCTGGTGTGTACCGTGTTAGGGAAGGCAGGAGTGGTTCACGTTCTCAATATAAGAAGAAAGATTGGTCTTGAACGAGAGGGCCTGTTGAATATTAGCTGCCTAGTGCACAGGGTGGTTGCTTAGTCTGTTTATTTCTTATACTTCCTGAAGAGTATTGGGGAAAGCTTGCGGCAGAGGTTAGGAACAGGTATTTTGAAAGACTGATTAAACCATTTTCCTCTGTGGAAAATGGAGGCACTGATACTCTAGGGACATAAAGGAGGATTGTAAGAGTTTTCAGTTACCCAACTAAACTTCCACAGTGACTGGTTGTGTCTCTAGCTTCTCAGTTTTTCCTCCTCCTGACACATTAGTTTCACATGGCTATACCTGCTAGTCATTGCAGTTACTGAGATGGGGTTATTATTCTGATGCTTAATATCAGTTCAGGAATCATCATCATCTTGTCACACTTACTTCAGATACCTTTTTTCTCATGTATTTCTGATAGAATGCATGGGCCGTGAGTGCCGGGATGTCGGGTGGTAGTCCCAGTGCCTAGAGTAAGTAGGACCTGCACCAGGTATTCAGTCACTGTTAGGGAGTGAATGAGTATGTGCTCTCCAGTTGGAAGAGCACCCACTTCACTGCTCCCTCCTCCCCCTTCGTCTTATCACTGATGTCTCTTAATCTCCTTGTCCTTGCTACTGTCTGCTGTCAGCCCCTTCCTCCAGGGCTGTGTAAACACCGCTAGGTTAAAATCCATCTCAAGTTGCACTTCCTCCTTGACACCCTCCTAGTAACTGGAGTTAGCAGTGACGTCCTGCTCTTGCTGGCAGTTCTTGCAGGCATGGGCTCTTCACTGTACTTGCTGAATATGAAAACTAACTTTTTTTGTTTGTTTTAAATCACATAGTATGGTACATGTTTTCTAGAAGCACTGCTCAAGATCTTTTTATTAGGGGTCAGAGGTGCCTTTACCTGCAAATAACAGATTGTGCCACTGTGTCCCATTGATGGATCCTGAATTCTCATTCACATTGGCTGTTAGATTAATGATGGCTCTAAGTTTTAGAAGTCTACAGATTTTATTATGTTTGCCTGCAGATTAAGTCAGACATTTTACCATCTTGAAATTGCACTTAGAATTTATTAAATTTTTTTAGAAAAAAATGAATTTTTAGAATGAACACTCAATAAGTAGTATTTGACATCTAGTAAACTTTTGTTCATAAGTTATAAGGTTGTTTAAGAAATTACTTCATGTATAGAGTGTGCCGCACACCTAAGTTGCTCTTTCATAACTGAACAAACCCCAAATTGTAGTCCTTTGCAAAAGTGCCAATTAATGCATTGGATACTTCAGAAATAACTAATGCTGATTACAAGGCAATTTGATTACTACGTAACAATGATTAAGTGCTATTTGAAGTCTATTATGCGGGCCTGGAGTAAAAGTAGGTTACTGTAGAAGTTTGGGGATCTCAGTACTTAACTATCCTTCCCAGCAGGATTCTATTAGAGAACAGAAAGGGGAGTAATAACCTTTTATTATCGAAAAACTGAGTAGCTCCCTCTCCCTGAGGGGACTCTCCATACCGTCACTCAGAGAGTTAAGATGCTGGGACAGAAAGAGCAGAGTCCTAGCTAAATCTGCTTACTTCATGGAGCTAGCACTCCTCCAGACAGACATTAGAAGAGAAAGAGCCTTTTGAGTCGATGCAGCCCACAGCAAAATAGCCAACATTTTTTTAAGCACTATGTTTTAGACACTGTTCTTATATGTATTTATTTAATTTTTTTCAACAACTTGATGAAGTTGCTACTGTAAGATAGGGAAAGTGAGGCTGGAGAGGATAAGTAAATTACTTAGGGCATCAAGTCATTCTTGACTTTGCTTTCTCTCCTGTGCTTTGTATCCATTCTGTCAGGAAGACTATGCTGCCTCTACCATCCAAATAAGTCTAGAACATGACCACCGTCAGAAACTGACTTTCATCTCCCTGTTTCCACTTTGGCTCCTTAACACTGCATAACTGTCAGAGTGATCCACTTAAATTGTGAGTCAGGTCATTTCACTCCTCTGTCTAATACTTGCATGTGTTCTGCATTTCATGCAGAGTGAAAGCTAAAGTCCTTACAGTGGCCTGTCGGATTCTAGATGGCATCTCACCCGTCCTCTCGACCCTTTCCACCGTCCTCCTCTCTCACTTGTCTTTGCTCATGCTGGCCTCTCTGCTATTTCTTAGAATATGCCACACTCTTTCCTGCATTAGGATCTTTCCTTTAGGTGTTTACTTCGCTTACAATGGTTTTTTTTTCTCACATATCCATCTGCCTCATTCTCTTAATTCTTTCAGGTTTTGCTCAGAAATTAGCTTTGCACTGAGACTTCACTACACACCATATTTAATACTGATATTTGCCCCTACCATGTAAAGCACTTCCAGTATTAACTTACGATTTATTTGTTATGTTTATTATCTTTCCCTCATTTGAATATACGTTCTTTGAAGATAAGGATCTTTGTTCCCTGATGTATCTCAAAAACTAGAGCAGTACCTGGTACTCCACAAACATTTATTGAATTAAATGTGGGGGAGCATTTAAATCCTCTTGAGAAGTGTGTAGAGAATAGGCCCCGAAGCCTTCCCTCTTGTCATTTAGTGATTTACTGGACCTTGGAAAGTAAAGTTGTGTTCTTGGTCATAGTGTCATCTAATATATTAGAATCCTTTGGGAATTATAGATTAGTATGTCAGTCCCTGCCTTAATACAGTTAGAAAAGACCTATAGAGATTGTCTGGAAATCAGATATTTAAATCTAAATATTAGTTGTATGTCTTAAATAACAGACTATAACTATGCCCCATTCTGTAGCCAATACTAAGTATTATCATTCTTGAAGTAAAAGACCTATCAGTACAAATCTATATAACCAGGAAAGTAGTCATCACCATCATCAGGGTCCAGTGTATCCTTTTAAATTTTTTATTCTGAAGTCATTTTATGAAGAGTTCTTAGAAGTAGGAATAAAGGTATAGTACAAAAAATGTATTAGAAAATTCAGTAAGAATTTAAACATAGCAAACTGAAATTTTTCTCTATTTCCTTTTATACTTGAAATAGGCAGCTAACTTAACCTACTGTCATGTGTGGACCTGGATATATCCATCCTGTAAATCCTAATTCCAGATTTCAGATACATCTTTAATCTTTAATCAGTTCTTGCCTATAATTACTCTGATTCTATTCTTACACTTTCACCATCAGAATCCGATACTGATTCCAGATGTAAATATTTACATCTCTATGGGTTTTAGTTTATGATTCTTGCTGGTTTGTCATGTACTTGAATCATCAAATGAAATACTTTTGAAAACATGGATGGCTTAGAGTTTTGTTGGTAGAATATGGTGTTCCCTGCTCCATAAGGATACAATATTTTCCTTTTTAGATTTATAAACATCAATTACAATGATAAATGTGAATTTAAAAAATTCTGCAATTACCTTTGGTTACAAAGTGCCTTTTGTCTGCTTAGAAATCATTTTAAGTAAATCTTGGTGCACAAACATAAACATTTAAAAAGCCCTTATCTCTTTTGATCAAAACAGGGCAATCTAGATTCTTGTCACAAAATATTGCATGATGACATTCTTCCTACTGAATGATTGACTAGATAAAAACACCATATTTCCTTTCTCACCACTCCTAGAAATATATCATTTACTCTGTTTCCTGAGTTTGATGAAGTTCATCGAAGAAACTCATCTCAAAAATCAATTTTATCATCACAGTAGATCCCAAAGTGCTGCTGCCTCTTTGCATTCATCTTCTCAGTCTTTCAATAATTGTCAGACATCTTCTCATGTCAGTTTTTTCTCTTTGCTAATATGAGCAGAAAATTAAGAGTTCTGGGCCATGTTCATTGAAAGCTCATATAAAGATAACCTAGATGGTCTTTTATACTTTTTTGAAAGATGCTGCAACACTTGGCAGCACTGTAAAAAGACAACAACAAAGGGCGAGGCAACATAGATGATTGATTTCACTCTTGCAACATCTTCTAAGCCAACAGTTGGCAAACTGTTCCATAAAGGGCTAGGTAGATTATAAATATTTTAGGTTTTGCAGGCCATTCAGTCTCCATCTCCAGGGCCGACCTCTGCCTTTGTAGTGTGAAAGCAGCCACAGACAAAACATAAAGGAATGAGCATGGCTGTGTTTTGAGAACACTTGATGTCCAGAAACGGGCAATGGGCTGGATCTGGCGCGTGTCCCATGGTTTGCCAACCCCTGCTTTCTAGCGTACTGGGAGTTAATCGTTGACTAATGATGAAATGGTTCCTAGAATGTTTCAAGATACAGAAAGAATAAGATTTATGAAAAATCTCATCTTAGATTTATTAAAAGATCAGAGGGACCCCTGAAGTCTCTAAGAGAAAAGTTATAAAATCTTAAGCCTAGCAAATAGTAAGAAGCACTCAACACAGAAACTAAAAAACTGAAATTAAGTCCAGTGGATTGATTTATTTTGGAAAGATCATTATAAAGACACTCTTCTCTGTATATTGTTTCTGACATCAGAATTCATTGTGTTATTTGGGAGGACCCAGCAGTTAAGACACATGCATGCATTCCTGTAAGTCACGGTTATGTAAAACCATGGAATAAAAACCACCAGGTTATGGGAAAGTGATGTTAGGGGTACAACATTCATAAACCTCATCAGTAACACATAGAGCTAAGAAACTAATAAAAGGTTAACATAGTTTTGTATGTGCCAAATGGTTCCCAAATATTTACTACAGTAAATATGGCACTTTGCCTTGAAAAAGACCTGAGGTTTACTTGTGGAAGAGGCCATCAGAAGAGCTGTGAATATTGTAAAGTGGTTGGAGAACTCTTTCAAATCGGAGGGCATAACATTAAGTGTGGGTTGATGGGTAAGGCATATAGCACTAGGTGAGCTGAGAGGGCTGGTAGGTGTTTGAGGTGTGTTTGGTGTAGTCCCATGCATCTCATTTCAGCTGCACAGTTTTCTGCGTTCGCCTAGCCATTCTCAGAGACATAACTGCATAAGCAACCATGAATTTGTTTTCTGCTTAAATTGGTTCCTAACCTAGCAGTTCTCTTGAGACAAAGTCATATTTTCAAAACAGTGTTATTTGTTGTAACACAACACAACTGTATTTTGGAGAATTTCTTTGGAAAGCAGAGGATCTCTGAATATAGGTGTTAATATTAGATTTTAGCATTAAAACTTTTTTTAAAAATGTCTAGATAGACATGCAGCCTGACTTTAGTAATCACGTAGATTTTATTTAATTTCCATCAAGAATTCATGAAAAAATTTTAATATTTTAAAAAATTCAGGATCAAGAACAAGTACTCAATGATACAGTGGACGGCAAGGAAATCTATAATACAATTCGTCGGAAAACAAAGGATGCCTTTTATAAAAATATTGTTAAAAAAGGTTATCTTCTAAAAAAGGGTAAGTGTTACCTTTAAGACTAAAGATTCAGCTTCAGCATTATACCATTAGTATTTAGTAGAAATATTGTAAATATTGGGCATAAAACTTCCCATTGAGATTTGTATTTAATAAGTTGTTTGACATGAATTATTATTCATAATTGACCCTTATTTAAAGCTTTTATCGAAGCATCCTTGAAAATCTAGAGTTTAGGTGTATTCCATCAACATCTCCAAGCAGAGGTTCATGAAACAAGGTGCTATATTTCCAAGTATATCTTTTAAATCTTAAAGTCAGTTCCCATGCAAGGTATTTGATTCTTTGCCCACTCTCTACCTCATACTTCATCATTATTTTTCTTTTTCAAGAGAAACTTTTATGATACTTGTCAAATTCATTGTTTACTTTTTTTTTTTTTTTTTACGTTTATTTAGTTATATTGAGAGATTGACAGAGTACAGGCACATGAGCTGGGGTGGAGCAGAATGAGAGAGGGAGCGAGAGAATCCCAAGCAGAGCTCAACATGGGGCTCAAACTCATGACCCATGAGATCATTAGCTAAGCCAAAATGAAGAGTCAGACGCTTAACCGACTGAGCCACCCAAGTGCCCCAAACACATTCATCGTTTTGATGTTTCTGTTTTATAGATTTGCCTCAATTTGACCTTAAGAAATGTTACAGGGTTGGTTGTTAGGGTGCGTACTGGTAGAAGAGCTTTTATTCTTATGACTGGAAAAAAATTACTCCTAAGCAAGAATTTGAAAGATTTTATCTTAATGAAATCTCCAGAGATGTAGTTAAGGTAATTTTGTCATTTACAAGGCATTTTTCTATAGGTAAGTTGAGGCATTTTTTCATTTTGTAAGGATTGGTGTGTTATTGAAGCTTTGGAATAAAATTAGAAATATGATTTTTTTTTAGCAATAATAATGTTTATGATTTTAACATATATATCACTTAACAGTTTATTATTTCACTAAAGGAAAGCATGCTTGGTTTTTTTTTTAACAGGCAAAGGAAAACGGTGGAAAAATTTATATTTTATCTTAGAGGGCAGTGATGCCCAACTTATTTATTTTGAAAGTGAAAAACGAGCTACAAAACCAAAAGGATTAATAGATCTCAGTGTATGTTCTGTCTATGTTGTTCATGATAGTCTCTTTGGCAGGTAAGAAATTGGTTTTCTATTTCTTTTTAGAATTCTTTTAATAAAACAGGTGGATATGTTAAGATCATTTTTCAAAGTATAGCCAACTGATTTTGCAAGTCCTAAAATCATCTGAAAATGTCAGATTTACTTCGTAGGGTAATTTGTGTCTTCTTTACTTATTTTAGACTAACCTGTTGCATAAAATTCTACTCTTATATTACATAGAAATCTTTGGAACGACACTTCCTTTAGTAAAACATGATCTGTATAAGGCATGTTTCCTCTCTGTACTTGACAGGTCTGTTCCTAGAAAATTTGATATTAAGAAACAATTTCAAGATAAAAGTAATTGCTTTCTAGGAAACAGGAGAGTACTTCAGTTTTGGAGTTGGAACATTTTTTTTTTACATTCATTTCAAAGCTTTTCAAAAAATAAATATAAATGTGTAAGCCAAAGGTGAATCCTGGACATCAAGGCAAATCCAGTTCTTGCTTACATATAAGTTTCTTATTGGGAACAATGGCCTTTCTTTACCTTTCCCCGTCAGTATTATTACTAATCCATTCTAGAGTCTTTTTATATATACGTGTCATTTTTATTACTTACTGTTGTTAATAAAACACAAAGTCATTAAAACAAATGATTTTTACAAGTTTTTCTACTGCAGGATGGCATTTCTAAGCAAGTCTAGTTTTATCCTATTTAAAACTAAGTTGAGAAAACATCAAAGCAAATACCTGTAGAGCATATAGCCTTGTCATTTCTTCTTTCCAAACTGTGTTTAGGAGATCACAATAGTGTTACTGTGTAAGTTTAATTACAACAAAATTAATAATTAAAATTTTAGTCCATTTTTTTTTTAATGATCAAGGTTTGAGAAATGCTGACTTGAACAGATAGTTTGCCTTATAGTAGGGCTTTTTAGAGCCTTAGCCCAGGGTTCATGTTGTGAATTAGTCACTAAGAGGGAAGTATAATATGAAGTATTTTCATGAATCCTTTTAACTTTGATAACTCCTTCCACCTTTTTTTCCTATCACTTCCTAATTTTTCATAAAAACAGTTGTTCCAAAACCACAAACATTTTGTGGGTAAGATAGGATTCCCTAAGTTTTTTCCCTCCTTAACATTATGGAATCTTGGCCTTCGGGTCTGGTTAGAAGACTTCTGGCTGTTTCTCTCTTCATCTTTTTGCTCTGCTTGCCTTTGTGTGTGCTGAATTCTTTATCACAAAACAGCTTCTTCCTTCATGGTAGCAAACTGACATACTGTATCCAGACAAAGAAAAAGTAAGTATTCCCTCCAGGAATGATTGAAAATCCAGAAAATGCTCTGTTGAGCCAATTCTCAAGCAGTCTGTAGTCTTGACTTACCTGGAGTAGCAAGGAGTGGGATTATCTTCATAAACAGAGGCTGTTGGGGTGCCCAAACCCTGTTGCTAAAGATGATCCCATCTCAATAGTGAGGCTGCTATGTATTCTCTGTGGGAGAGGGAAATGGGTGTTGGGGAGACAGTCACACTATTCACCACCATTCACTGTTCCCTCTTAGTGCTATGAATAATTCCAAGAGGGAAGAGATTTTGAGGACAAGCTTATTGAAATACATAATATGAAATGAGTGGCTCTTAAGCCGATTCTTAGAAGATGGGTATAAATTCATTTAGATAGTTAGATCAGAGCTTCCCAACTAGCATCCACAAATAGGATATAGGTGTCCCTTGAGATATTGGTGGTTGTAAAATGTTACTGTAATAAAAATACTACGTTTTACATTTCAAAATCCCTACAACTTGAAATTATGACTTCTTTTATAAACTGCTTTAATTCATTATTTTATCTTGGCAGAAGAATTGGCACATAACATTTGTAGACCAAAAAGTTCTCTGCAGTGTACACACTTGAATCCTTCCCTCTGAGTTTCTTCTTAAATCACCCATTTACTCTGAATGTTACTTTATTCATAGTTTTGTTATTGTTGATCATCATTGAAATTACTTTTGTCATGAGTAAAACTTAGGTTTCATTTTGTTTTTTGCATTTACATTTTTTTCTATTAACACAGAAGTTAACCTTGTTTTTATTGTAAAATATATAAGGAACTTCTTGAAAACATATAACGAGCTATTTTTTTCATTGTTCATTCTTTATGATTGGCTTTAATGTACTGATAGTTACTTTCCCACCATAAAGATGATTAAAATTGGAAAGTCATTAAATTCCCAAGATAAAAACAGTAGCTTTACTTTAAAAAAAAAAAAAAAGCAGCCTATTAATTAGGCCTCTTAAGAAATGTGTTGGGATCAGAGGTGCCTGGGTGGCTCAGTTGGTTAAGTGTCCAACTCGATTTCTGCTCAAGTCGTGATCTCACAGTTCATGGATTCCAGCCCCACATCAGGCTGTGCGCTGACAGCATGGAGCCTGCTTGGGATTCTCTCTCCCTCTCTCTGCCCCCTCCTCCACTTATGTGCATTCACTTCTCTCTCTCTCTCTCTCTCTCTTGCTTGCTCTCTCTCTCTCAAATAAACTTTAAAAAAATGTATTGGGATAACAAAAGCCAATACATCTCATCCTCAGCCTAGATATTTTGCATATAAGTTAAATAATCAGTAGTGATAGTCACATTGTGTTGACACCTTACCACTAAATAACTGTAAATATTAAATAAAAGCTACCCCCACCCCCACCCTCGTTTCCCTTCTAGGGATAATATTTGGAAGCTTGTTGGGAACTCTTTCAATTAATAGCTAAAGCTAAAGCCCAAATGCTTCACACACAATTGGAGAATTTGGTTGTTGAATCAGTGTGCATGGAAATTGTGTTTTATGTATGAAGCCTAAAAGCAAAAGAACTAGAAGAGATACCATTTTCAAATGGTATTTGATTGTGTTCCGACAGTATTATCAGTAAATGCATTGGTGTATCAAATGATAGAGGCTGTATACAGATCTAGAGATTACATTTTCCTTTTCTTATAAAAAAATTTTAATGTTTATTTTTGAAAAACAGATCAAGTGTGAGCAGGGAAGGGCCAGAGTGGGAGGGAGACACAGAATCCCAAGCAGGCTCCAGGCTCTGAGCTGTCAGCACAGAGCCTGTCACAGGGCTTGAACTCACGAACTGTGGGATCATGACTTGAGCTGAAGTCCAATGCTTTGCCAACTGAGCCACCCAGGCACCCCAAAATTACATTTTCAATACTCACTGATGAATCTGCAAACACTAGAGAAATACTTGGAAGTACATTGTTGGGTATTCGGAGGATTACCAAAGAAATTAGTGAGAGTAAATTATTTAGAACATAAAATGAATCCTTTAAAACGAAGATATTGAAGAAGTAGTATTTAAGTTTATGATCAATGATGAAGCTTCATGATGTGAACATTTAAAGATTTTATATAAAAAATTCATTCTAGAAAATAAGCAATATGGAGAGGTTCTTATATGTAAAAGTCTGTCTTTGGACCTGAATTCTACATTAAATATTATAAAATGGAGTCTTATAAAATCCAAGCTGCTTCAGCTGCACGTTTTCAGCTTTATGGGAAAAAAGAGGATCAGAATACCACCGTACTGTTTGATACCAGAGTCTGTCCAGTCATCTAGAAGAAGAATTTGCTGAAGTGTGTGATCTGTAAGAACAAAATGTCTTGGTGAATTATTCCCACTTTGCGGATTCGTTGAGGAATGGGTAAACTTCCTCAAGATTAGAAGTAGAATACAAAAATATATTAATGTGTTCTGATCGCTTATGGATTCAGAGCAGAAATTCAACTTTGGAAAAATGAGGGTAAAAATGAATCCCTATTGATACTTATAGTTTCAATAATAACCTTATAATTTCAACATTACACTTGCCAATTAAAGAAAATGACTGCTAGAGTTAGGGAAAGATTACATTCTACTGCAATGTAAAGAGACGAATCCTTCCTATTATGGTTAATATTAAGAGGTTCAGGTAGTAGAAAAGCAGTAAATACACATATTCCATTTGCTCAAGTCACAGCTTCTTGTGCAGTTTCTTATTGAAGGTGGCTTTTAAGAATTTGAAGACACTGTATTTAAAGAAACCAAGTCTAAACCTGGTATGAAAAAGTTACGTTCTTTTATTTTAAAGAAGTGAGGTTTTTTCAAAGTCTGCCAGCTTACCATCATCAGCTGTTTTTGAGGGCCTTACTCTGAAAGAGTTGGGTAGTACCAAGAAAGAATGGATGGCAAGAAAAAGCGCATCAGCAATATCAAGGAAATGAACAGACACTCATTCCAGATAGTAGGACTTAGGGAAAAAGAAGTTGGTATCAAATTTTGTATCTTGGAATGTAAATCTCATAGTACAAAAGGGGAAATTGTGGATGAATGCAGCAGTCTTTTTCTTTGAAATATACGGCTGGCACTAAACATTTCTTTCTTTGGGTATGGCTGGAACCCAGTACACTGACTGACCTATGGCATATGTACGGAATGGAATGCGAAAGCTAGCAGCCCCTGCAGCAGAAGTGAGCCGTGTGCTCGCTCAGGCCGTGGTGCAGGAATGTTTGCACGGCACCGCTCGTGTGCCTGTTTTCTCGAACTGCTTTATCGCACAGCTGTGCGGTTTTTCCAGGTTATTTTCAGTATTAAGAGGTCTCTAAGCATTCTATGTCTTTATACTAAACTTCTCACTTTTAATATAGCTTTACTTTAAATATAATCATTCCAGAAGGACAAGTTGAAAACCATTTCAGTGATAGAGTTATTGTACTGAATATTTATGTGGGAATGTTCTACACCGTTCATCTTTTCACAGGCTTAATCTTTCACTGTGGCAGTATTTATTATCTTCATTTACGAATGATGTTTTTGCTGGATATTAAATTTTAAGTTGACATTTTTTCAGTATTTTAAGGATCTTTTTCTGCCTTCCAGCATTTTCTTTTGTTTCTAATTCTGACCCTCTCTTAGAAATAATAGATCTTTTTTTTTCCTCTTTGAGATGTACTATATTTTATTTCTCTAGTTGCTTTGAGATTTTTCTTTAGATTTTTAGCAGCTAAGCAAAATATGCCTACTATAATTTAAAAAAAAACATTTTATCCTAATGTTAGCAGAGCTTCTTCAGTTCGATCCTGATGTCTTTAGCCAGTTTCAGAAGAGTCCTGGTTATAGTCTCTTTAAACAGTTCTTCTGTCACATTCTCGTGCATCTGTTGTGATTCATGTTACATGTTAAAAACTTTTACTATGTCCCATGTGTTTCTTACATAGTTTTCCAAGTTTTTATATTTTTTTCCTTTATGTGTCTTAGCCTGGGTATTCTGATACGTCTTTCAGTTCACTAATCTGCTCTCCTGTTACTGAATGCATTTCTTGATGTCTTAATTTTATTAACTACTTTTTTCAACTTAGAATTTTCATTTGATTCTTTTATAGATGTCGTTGGAAAAATTCTCTATTTTGTTAACTATTTTCTTAAACCTTTTAATTAAAGCTATTTGAAAGTTGTATCCAACAGTATCTGGACTATATGTAGGTCTTTCCCCTTTTTATTTATTTTTTTGTTGTTGTTGTTTTGGTTTGGTTTGCTTTTTGTTTTGGCCTTTCAGTCATGATTCATGGGGATGTCTCCTTATGTTTGACTAAATGGTGGACAAATCTGTACGAAAAACTGTAGAAGCTATGGATAATGTTATTGCCTCCAGAAAGGATTGTTCTTTGCCAGATGAGTCCCCTCAGGGATCGATTGGAGGTATAATGGATGTATTAGCGAAGGCTGTTCTGTTTCTGGATTGGCCTTATTCTGAAGGCATGGACCTGTAGGGGGTCTTAACTCAAAGCCTTTTCTTTTAAAGACCCTAAAGTCATTTGTCTTCTAGCAGTATGAAACTGTTGAATGTGCTGGTTTGGCTTCTGAGCCTCTCAGATGGTTTCTTTCTGCTTAGCTTCTCAGCTTCTTGTCCTACACAGTTAGAAACTGGGAACACCTTCAAAGGAGAAGCTGTGGGCAAAGTCAGGCTCATCTCATTGTGATCTTGACCTCTCAAGTCTTAGCTGCTTGGGTTGTTCTCCAGTGATTTCAAATGTTGTTTTTTGTTTGTTTGTATTTTTATGGAGCCAGGAAGGTCAGATTGATTGAAGACACTTTCAGATTCTGAAGTTTCTAATTATAATTAGTGTTTTCTATTATTTTATAGTCTTCTCAGAACATGAAAGGATGGTTTTTACCTTAATAAATGCTTAAGCTTATACTTGGGGTATTTTGCTATGGCCTCCTAACAGTAAAAGATACAATCTTTGGTTAAAGCAACTAGAAATAAGATTTATTGAGGTTCAAAAACATGAAGGCCCTTATTACTAAGTATTTTATGGTCATTTTCAAGTCTAGTTGGAAAGCCAGCACATCTTCAAAAACGTTATAAAGTACTATCTAATGCTGTACTTCCCTGTCAGATGAATTCTAGTGTGGTTCATGCTGTTGGAGGACAAGAAGTAACATGTACTGTGTATTGCTGTTGAGTTACTTAATCATCAGAACAAGCATCTGTGTGAACAGATGGTGTTTCCATTATAACAGCTGTGGATAAATGGTCAGTTTAAAAAAAAATTGAAAACAGATAAAAAAAAAGATTTTAAAAATCACCCACAATCTACTGAGAGATAACCATTAACATTTTTGGTCTGAGAACATGTCTAGTCTTTACAGCACACATAAATGTATATTATGTATCATTCTAAAGTGGTGAGTTTAGTAACCTTTTGCTTTAAAAACGGTTTACATGGGCAGTTCTAGCATAAAACATTTTGAAACTTTGAAGGATTGATAAAATTTCAGCAGTGCTGACAAAACGTTTTCTAAAATATATGTAGCTGGCCTTTTTTTTCCCCCCCAGTAATGATCTGGTACAACGGAGTATTTCTCTAAATGAAGAATTATGTTACTTGATAGACATTATATAATTATATGTTAATGATTTTTTTAAGTTGGTGTGTTTTAATGCTTTTGTTAAACTTCCTAATAACTCTTCTGTTTGTATTTTAAAGGCCAAACTGTTTTCAGATAGTGGTTCAGCACTTTAGTGAAGAACATTACATTTTTTACTTTGCAGGAGAAACTCCAGAACAAGCAGAGGTAAGTTCATTGTTTTTTTTAGCTACTGCAGACCTTTATTTAGCCCATGTTTTCTTTTTAACTCGAATAGAAAACTATTAAATTTATGATAAAGACATAAAAAGGAAGACTGAAACCTAATCATCTTTTCCAAGGGATAAGAACTGTGTGTAAAAATTTTTTTGAAAGAAATGCTGAAAACTGCAGTGATGGGTTATTAGGAATGAAAACTCCATTTTAAGTTGACCTTTAAATAGTCTATGATGTTGAGTCCCAACTGAAATGCTCACTAGAAATCCTCTCTGCAGAAAGGTTGTAGATTTTCTCAGTACAATTGAAAGGTAAGCCAGTTAGTTTTGCTAACAAGCACTAGTCCATTCCTAAAGATAGAAGTTCAGTCATCAAAAAGACAAGTATTTTAGGAATTTGCTATTTTCTCTAACTCTACATATAATGTCTATTTTCAGCACTAGGCATTTATTCATGTGCACTGCCCTTCTGTAAACTTCTATTACATTTTAAGCAGTGTGGTGAAGAGACTTTTGATTTCTTGGACCATAATGTTTCAGCGGTGTTTATTGGTATTTTTTACAAATATGGTGATATTTATTCTGCTTATAGTGTATGGAAGGAATTGGTAGGTGGTTAAGAGGTCAAAGAAAACAACTTTGTTGTAAATAGAAGATAAATTGCCAACTCTGGATATGAGGCATAAGCTCCTTAAACTGGATCCTGGCATGTGTCCCTGATTCATAAATTATGAAAACATCTCCCAACTCTAGAATAAACTTGATGAATGAGCCACATTTCATAATAGTTTTGGTCATTGTTTTGTGGGCATTATTCCTAATATTTAGCTCAAAAGTAGAATTCAAAACATTTTAGTAACAGATACGTATTTTTTTAGTGCTAGAAATTGAGTTAGGAAAGAAATTTAAACTTCAGTATCCTGTCTTCCAATTATTTCACCATGTTCCCTCTTTCTAAATAAAGATGTGTTATATACCTCCATGACATTTCAGTTAAATAGAACATCTTCTTTTGTATTTATATATACACTTTCCATCTTTTTTATTTCCGTATACCACTTAAAGTTCCAAAATGCCACTGGTGTTTCCAGTTTCTGTTACTTTGGTGGCCTGGATCTGTGGTGATTGTCTCCTATTTCTAAAGCTATGCTAATTGATTTGGTCCTAATTTGTTCTACAAAGATGTTCTCCAAACATTCACAGGAGTTCAGACTGATTTAAGTAGCCAAAAAGCTAAAGAGAAAACTGAATAAAGCAGTAGTACAGGGCTTTGTGGAAATATGTAAGCCAAAATGAAATGTTTAGACTTATTTTTGATAAACCTAAGATTGTTCTCTCCTTTCTCCAGACCACTAGATAAACATTTAAAAGTTCAGCTTCAATTTAATTGGAATATTAGCCTGAAATTTTTTTTAAATATTCCATTTGGAAAGCTTATTAATAACCCAGATCCCCTTCACGTTTCTACCTGTATCCTGGTCTAAGGTAAGATTAGAATACTCATTATCAAGTCAGTCAAAACATGGTCAGTTGATTTGGCACTCAGCCCTCCTTTCACAAAACATGACTGCTTATAACCAAACATACTTTTATTTTTTTGGTTCGTTAGTGGCCACTTGTGGTGTACTTAACAATAATTTAGGGATTCTACAGAAATACAGTTTTAAGAATTATTATAGTTTTGGTCATTGTTTTACTTTATGGGGCCACAAGTGTTAAAATGCAACATACTTTTGAGTGTAGAGATGATGCTCTCGAATAAGAAATAACTCTTGAATTTGAAAAAAACATGATTGGAAACTGGACAAACTAATTTATAGTATATTTCTTTGAAATGCTGTCATTTTTTGTAGGATTGGATGAAAGGTCTGCAGGCATTCTGCAATTTACGGAAAAGTAGTCCAGGGACATCTAATAAACGCCTGCGTCAGGTGAAACTTAACTTTCTTTGATTTGAGGTTTTCACATTTTGCTGTATTTTACTTTGTTCTTTATTTAATTTCTAGCTAAAATGTTTTGGGCAACATTTCAGACACTAGAATTCTTAAGAGAAGTTTATCTTTCTAGCCATTTTAAAACCATGCTCCTGCTTGCTTCAGTAGCAGGAGAAATATATGAATACATACCAAAGATTTTATTTCTTCTACTTAAAATAACAATACCAAACCAACAACAATAGAAACCACTCTGTTGGGCAGTCTCATTTTTTTCCTACAAAATTTTTTTTGGCCTGTTTTAAAAAGGTAGAACTTAAGGTACTTAGTGAAAAAAAAATCATCTGACTTTAAAAGCATTATCCTAATAAACTTTTCAGTTTTTTACTTCATAGTAGTTGCCTTTGAAACCTATTACATAACTACTTAGATCTGAACTTTAACATGTTATATGTGATCATTTTATAGAGAGTTAAGTTGGGCTCTCTCTCATTCTTGTTTTTTTATAGTTATCCCTAATAGTTGGAAAAAGTTAAGTATTTTTAACATTCCTCATGAGTTATGAGGAACATTTAGTACAATATTTATTGACCACAGTGATTCTTGTTTTTGTTTATGGAAATTTCCAATAATCTTTGAATTTAATATATTGTTTCAAGTGGACAGTTAATATTTAAATTCCTATAATCAAAAGTCTATCCCTTTCTTATACACCTAATTGTTACATATTCTCAAATCATAGTTTAACATTTTGTTAAGCCCAAAAAATCAGACTCTTGAGTTTTTGCAGATTGTGTCTTGTGTGAAACGTTAGCTATAAAGTTACCATTTTTATCTCTTGAGCCCTTTTGCAGGTACTCTGCTGGAACTTTTACACATATTATTGCTAATCCTTACAACTTGCAGTGTACACTTTATCCTAATTTTATTACCTGAGGAGGTAAGGCTCAGAGAGGCTCACTTGTCCTATGCCACACAAGCAATACATGGCTAGAGGGAAGGAGAATGGTCTAAGTTTTGGCTCAAAATAACTTAGCTGCTTTGGATTTGTATATTTTTCTATAAAACGAGAAGGCAGAATCAGTGCATTAAGAATATTTTCTGGGGGTGCCTTGGTGGCTCGGTTGGTTAAGTGTCTGACTATTGGTTTCAGCTCAGGCATGATGTCATGGTTGGTAGTTTCGAGCCCCACATCAAATCCTCTGTCTCCTCTTTCTGTCCCTCCCCCACTCATGCTGTCTCTCAAAAAAATATTAAAAAATAAAAATAGTTCCTAGCTGTAGATGTTTATAGAAATAAATCTTCCAGATGAGCTTTATTTTAACCTAGAAGATTTTTATTTGGGTGGTGACAGTTGTCTACTTAAACTAATTAAAAATCTTCTCTGTTTCATTTTTATGAACCATTGTTATTTAGTAAAAAAGATGCATTTCATCAAATTACTGCAAGAACTTAATTGGAGGAATAACTTGTAAAACAAAACCGCATTTTTGAGAAGAATGATTTCAAATGCTTGAATGTTGTATTTTATACATCATACAAGAAGAAAATGTAATTATAGGTCATATTTTCTAAAGAAAGGGGAAAATAAGTCAGTTTTGGGTTGTTGTTGTTTTTATAGTAATTGCTTTTGAAGCCTAATGCATAAATTTTGAAATCTGGGATAATAACTTCTGTGTTTTCTTTAGGTCAGCAGTCTTGTTTTACACATTGAAGAAGCCCATAAACTCCCCGTAAAACATTTTACGAACCCCTATTGTAACATCTACCTGAACAGCGTCCAGGTAGCAAAAACACATGCAAGGGAAGGGCAAAACCCCGTATGGTCAGAAGAGTTTGTCTTTGAGTAAGTCTTACTTTTTTTATTACATGAAATCATTTTCTTTCATGTCCCCAACCCGGCCCCCCCGCTACCCCCATCGTCTCTGTATCTCAACTGTCAGAACAAGGTACCAGTCCAAGCATTTTAATAGTACATACATTTTTTTTCCTGCTGTATTTGGTCACTTTTATTAGTGAAGTGCAATGTCTTTGGTTTTTCACCTAGTTATTAATGTGAACACACACATAAGAAATGTTTACAAGGGTTTCCAGGATTTACTTGAGGAAGTTAAAGATAGTAGGAAAAGTATGATTTGCTTGTCTATATTCCTGTCTTACAAATAATAACACATTTTGTTATCGTTTTAAAACCTAGTATGTTCAAATTGGGTGGTAGCAGAAATAAGGCACTTACTTGGTACTAGAAAGAAAAGAATTAAGATAGTTTGATGCCAGGATATTTTGTTAATTCTTTTTATTTTTGCTCCTTTAGTGATCTTCCTCCTGATATTAACAGATTTGAAATAACTCTTAGTAATAAAACAAAGAAAAGCAAAGATCCTGATATCTGTAAGTTGATGCAGAGATTTCTTTGTGAAGTATAAAACATGTTTTACATACTTTTTAAATTTATAATGAAATGTAGTCTAAAATGGAATTTTTAAAAAGTGCAAATGGCATGATTTAATGTAGTTTCTTTTTGTACCTCTAAAATGTTTGAGAAATTGTTTAGGAAAAAAAGGCCAAAATCCCTAAGTTTGCCCACTGTAAACCTGAGTCGTCGTTACTGAAGTCTCTGTCCTTGGGCTTGCCCTCCCTCCCCAGGAGATGGGAAGAACAAGAGGGCAGTGAGAGTGGCCACCTCTCTGTGGTGCTTCCACTGTCCCTTCTTTCTACTGTCTAGGTTTTCCTCTTTCCATACAGGTTGATTAAGTGAATAAAAGCACTGTATTAAATTTTTTTCTTTAAATTAGTCCACTACTTATTCATTTTTGATGAACCTTCTCAGCTCTTGTTTTTAGTAATACACCTTCCCCCAGCCTCTTGCTGAGGCAGGTAGCAGTGGGATTTAACAGTTCACACCAGAGTGAATTAGGCTAATACCTTCTTAAAAGTCAGGCTTAGGGAAAGAAATGATAGGCATCAACAGATCAAAGCCTGAATTTTCCTCTATAAAATAGTTATTCTGTAATTTCTGTGTATTTAAATGCTTAATATTTTTTAGTGGTTTCACATTATTTTTAACATAAAATCCAAATCCCTAGTAAACAGAGAAGAAAGGCCTGTTCCTTACTCACTCCTCCCATTGCTTTCACAGCGTTTCTGCAGTATGTCCTCTCTAGGTACGCCAGCCTTAATAGTTCTTAAGTAATCCGTGGATTTTAAACATGCCCATCTTACCTTCTGTTTGAACTGTGCTCTCTCGCTTTCTCTCTGCCTTTCTATTTAGCTATATACCTCCACATCCTATTACACATTAGCTTTAGGGATTGCCTGTTTGGAATGGGTTTTTAACCTCCACAGGCTGAATTACGTATTATTTCTCTGTACTTTGGCAGCATTCAGCACTGGTAAAGCAATTCCCACATGGTACCATAATGGGTTTCTTGCCTTCCTGGCTAGACGGTGCCTCCAGTGCAAGTCACAGACCATGTCTTAATCATGTCTGTGTTCCATGTGCCTTCGCACCATAGTCTGGCACCCAGTAGGCATCCAGTGAGTGAATGAAGTGTAGGAAGTATCAACTGTTGGTTTTGTGTTACCACTGAAAATTCCTTTAAAGCACGTAACACTATTAGAGAAGACAAAATGGCAGGAAGATTTACTTGTAGGATTAATTACAGTGTCATCTTTTTAGACAATAATCATTTCATGTTTTTCTGTCAAAGTATTTATGCGCTGCCAGTTGAGCCGGTTACAGAAAGGGCATGCAACAGATGAATGGTTTTTGCTGAGCTCCCATATACCATTAAAAGGTATTGAACCAGGATCCCTGCGTGTCCGTGCCCGATATTCTATGGAAAAAATCATGCCAGAAGAAGAGTACAGTGAATTTAAAGAGGTATTATTTACCAGTCTGTTTTTGATAGAATTAACAGAAATATTTAACATTTAAATAACAGACCCATGAAGTATAGTAATGGCATAGCTTGGTGCACAGAGGGCTGAGAAGCCTTGCAGTAGTAAGATGTTGGTCTTAATAGACTATCCATATGTAGGCTATAAACTCATTCTAATTTTAACAGACGTATTCAATAGAACATATTTCTAAACGGAAGAACATAAACAATTGCTGTTAGCCTCATTGAGTTTAATGCCAGGTACTTTCAACAGTCTTTCTTTATGTCCTTTTTAGCTTATACTGCAAAAGGAGCTTCATGTAGTCTATGCTTTATCACATGTATGTGGGCAGGACCGAACACTACTGGCTAGCATCCTACTAAGGATTTTTCTTCATGAAAAGCTTGAATCGCTGTTGCTATGTACACTAAATGACAGAGAAATAAGCATGGAAGGTAAAGTATGGATGTTTTGGTGTGATATTTTAAAAAGAAATCTTTAAAATTCTTGGGCTGGCTAACATTTGGGTGTGGGGGGGGCAGTCAGTAGTTCAGACAAGTTTCTGCCATGGTAAACTATTAGAAGCCATAAGGAGACTTTCCCTATTCATGGCACATAGCACCTGATTGTAAGAATAGTTTGGTATATTTACTGTGTTCTCTTGTTTATATTTTACTTACTAACCCATTGCACAAAAGGTGGGTGATGGCTGCATTTTATCTGTACCAATGTAGCTGGATCCACAGTGCTTTGTGTTAGCTTCCATATTTGTCACAACCCCTTTCCAGCTAGCACTGTGGCTCAGTAGTAGTGGTTGCTTCTAGGTTCCTCAATAAATTGTACAAGCAATCTGTTTCCTCCCAATCATAGAAATTGTAAAAACATACAGATCTGTGAAAGATAAAATGATGGTCCATATGTTACACTGAGGTTGTCATTTTTGTCAGTGTTTGTATTTTTAGGTCATTAGTAGCCATATTTTAGGCTAATGATTTATACTGGGATTCTGTGGGGTTCTTTTTCATTTTCTGCATTAAAAAATCAAAGTATAATGGACAGATCTGCTATCTTCTTAGTTTCAGGTATATATGATAGAGATTTAATATTTTTATACACTACAGAATGATCCAAATGATAGGTCTAGTTATTTATACCACATAATTATCATTTTATTTTGAAACTGATTCAGAATTTTCAAAGCATGGGCTCAGTGGATGGCAAAGCTGAATTCTGATCTGAATTTTGTCACTCACTGCCTCTCTGGTCTTACAAGTCATGGAACTATTTTAAGCCTTTTTTTCCTCTTAGGAATATGGCAGTGTGAACACCTTCTCCTATTGATGATCTAATGAAGTAATAAAGTCCTTTGAAGAGTTAAGTTTTAGAAATACAGAATCAATACTTGAATGCTGCATGCAAATAAGGATACATATATGGCTATACTGGTTGAGGAAAAGAATGAATTTAATTTCCAGTCTGGTTCACATTGGCACAATCCTTTACCAATAATTTTTTAATGTAAATATTTATGTAGATGAAGCCACTACTCTGTTTCGAGCCACCACACTTGCGAGCACCTTGATGGAGCAGTATATGAAAGCCACTGCCACACAGTTTGTCCATCATGCTTTGAAAGACTCTATTTTAAAGATCATGGAAAGCAAGCAGTCTTGCGAGGTATGAATTTCATGTTTTAAATATGTAGGCAAAGGGCATATTTGAGTAGGTAATGCTTTATAGCTAATTACATTTTAAGGAAAATATATTAACTTTTAAAATTATTCATCAGAGCACTTCCTACGCATTTTGTGATACATTTAGAAAACAGACTTAAAAAAGGTGTACTTTGAGATTAAAAATCTCACATTGCACCAGAAAGTACTTTCTCATTTTTCCTACTGTACTAATGATAAAGAATATGCTCCTTTCAGAGTGTGTACATAACAGAAACTGACGTTTTATAACGTGGTCAAGGTCTGTGAAGCATTTCATAATAACAGTGAGGGGTGTCCTTGAAGGTTTTTGGGAGGGAAAGAAGTACAATATAATCCATTCAAAAGCAGATAAAAACATCCTCTTAGGATTAATTATTAAGCCTTCAGTGCATATTCATAATAAACCATTAAGATAAAGAATGGAATCTCACATGGCTCTTCTCTCATTTTATTTTTAAGGCACAACAACTATACAAGGAAGATATTGAATAGATTTTTTAAATCTGATACAAAGTTAATAGGAGTTGCTTTTGATAATGTACACTGGGACCTGTCAAATGTTAATTCTGCCCCAAGTTGCCAGTTTTTACTACTTAACCTAAAGGGAAGAAATTGAATCCAGGCTAGGGCATTTAGACTTAAATAGATAAATCTAGGCCATTGATTCTAGATCAGAAGGCTTAGAGAAAGGTTCATTATTCTGCCTACAGCATTCAGAAAATCCTTTTTTTCCCAAAAAAATAAAATTAAAATAGATTATATATGGTGATCATTCTTAAATAATCTGGTATATTTGTGAATATGTGGCCACTAAAGCTGGGGTTTGGTCTTCTAGTGGAGAGTTTTTTTTTTTTTTTTTTAAAAGTCTAATTCAGTATGTGTGTGACTGTAAAAATCTACGGTAAAGTGTGATGAATGACTAAGAGAGAACTTTGACACTGGTATTAATCCCAGAACAACTGAAAAGTACTGAATAATCACTGCTATTTTTCAGTTGAGTAATTGGAAATTAATATTAAATGAGTTCCAAAGAGCAAATTGCTTAAAAGTTCTCATTTATTCTCACCTCCCAAGACTAAAACAGACTGAAAAAAATGGAAAAACAGAATCTTAAATACAACTGTTTGATTACCTTGATTCATTTGTATTTATCATTGGCAAGATGCATTTATATTGATTTATTCCTTCTCTTAGTTAAGTCCATCAAAGTTAGAAAAAAATGAAGATGTGAACACTAATTTAGCACACCTATTGAACATACTTTCAGAGCTTGTGGAGAAAATATTTATGGCTTCAGAAATACTTCCACCGTAAGTGGTGAAATTTTAATTTGATAAGAAATTGGGTATCTGCATTTTGAAAAATGTGTATTTCTAAAATGTGTACGCTTTTCCACTGTCCTGTTTTTACTCTGAAAAAGTTAGGGTTTTTCATCTTTAAAAGTGAATTGTGTTTAAGGCCAAAGAGTGACTTGAAGAAACCATAGTGGTGAAATATTTACATTAAAAACAAAATCATGTTTTTGTCTGGTTTCTACAGTAACTTGGGTAATGAAGAGACAATAGTCTCAAATTTAAGGGAATCATATATATCTTGGTTAGATGTGCACCAGATAATTAATATCTGCTTAACAGCTCCTAGTATAAGTGAACTCACTTATTCAGGTAGGACTTAAGTCAAAAGCTGTCTTCCCGGAATCTAAATTTAGTATTTCCTATGTATCCTGTACTTTATTTCATCTTTTTCATTAATGCAGAAATATTCTAAAAATGGTAAGATTTCTTCCAAAATAAAAGTAGAGAACTAGCTAAATGAATTGATGATGAAAACTTGTTTTCCTTATCCCTTGCTAAATGCGTCCTTGATTACTTGGAGCAGAGTGCTTTTTGGGGTGGGGGGAGGGGAGGCAAGTTGCATTAAAACATGTATTTGGTAAATGAAGCTTTTGGCTGCAATGAGATCGGCATCTTCCCCTGCTTTATGTGTTGAGATGATTGTGTTGTTTTGGCAGGACACTGAGGTATATTTATGGGTGTTTACAGAAATCTGTCCAACACAAGTGGCCTACAAATACCACCATGAGAACAAGAGTTGTTAGGTAAGGCTCATCAATTCATTCATTCTATCATGTATAGTGTGCATGGATAGTCAAGCGGGTAATCATGAAACTTGAAGACTAACAGTATTCAGGACTTTTTCCTTTTATGTCAGAGTCTTGTTGAGTATTTTCTGAGTTCAGATGGCTATGAAACTTTAATAAGTTAACTGTGGGTGTTCCTGGAAGTTACTAAGAGCTCTTTAGCTACCTTAATACATTTTCTAAAAACCTGAGCACTCACAGAGAATCAGTTTAAAAGTTATGTAACCAACAAAACCTGTAGCTAACTTTACATAGGACTCTTCATGTGCATGACAGACTTCTATATGCATATATGCATACACACAGATAGAGAGAAACAAAGGGGAGGAGGGAAGGAGTGAAACAGATTGATGAGCTAAGAAGGAAGAACAGTATTTGAACCACTGGGATACTGACTGGTTGGTTTGTAACAGTCTGTGACTGAGCTAATCTCCAGTCTAGCTCTGAAGCTGTGTTTCTGTGTCCCTATTGTGCAGTAAGTAGGAATTGCTTTGGCAAGTCACAGAATGCTGTACCGTAACCAAAGGTACTTCATGATCATTTTTTTAACTTACTTTTCCAATGCGGAAGCACCTCTATAAGAGGTTAAAATTGTTTGCTGAAGGTCATGTAGCACTGAGGCAGAACTAAAGGCCAAGCTTCTAAGATGCAGTCAAATCTCTAACACTATTCTAAGCTTTTGTTAAGTCCCCCTAGCCTGCTGAAGACAACTGGAAATTCAGTGCAAAAGCATCAGAGACTCTAGCAGTCTAATAGTAAGATATTATGGAGAATATATACTGTCATGTTATATCTCATTAAAAACAGCCAGCCACTGAAGACACTGATAATATACAGGTAGTTTTGAAAAAATGTGTGTTAAAGAGGGTTCTACTCTTTGGAATGATAGGACATCTGTATTAAAGAACTGTAGATTCTGTGTCTTGGCTTTAGTAGTGAAGGAGACAGAAAAGAATTACAAGCATGTTTCAGCACACTTACCTGTGTGATGTAGAATAAAGCTTTTGTAAACTCAGTTTCAAATTAGTATAATTGTTAAGCAAACACAGCAGGGAATTCTGTCATGTGAATTGTTTGACACTACCGGGTTTTTAAGGGGCATTTATGCCCACGGTGATTTCTGACCCGACTAGTAAGCTTTTAAATATATGTGTAGGTACCTAGTATTCCTTTTTAAATTTAAATCACTTCTAAAAATTCACATTAAGTGGATTTGCATACTGAAATTCTTTTATGATTAAATATTGGTAGGTTATGTTTCAAAGTCTTAAGTATTAAAATGTTTTCAAGCAGAATTTATGCAAGACTCTTCATAAATTAGTTTAAAAGAGGTATTTAAAGAGCTGATAATTGTGTATTACAATTACAGTAAATGGTATCTAAGAAATAACAACCATTTTCTGAGAGTCTAGAAACAGGTCAACTTGTCATGCTCTTGGAACGTAAATGCTGAGGCGCTGGTTTCCCTCCCCTCTGTGTAACGGAGGTCTTTTTCTTTATGACCATAAAAGCTTTTCAACATTCAGTGCTACACATGATCACTTATCAGGAAGTCATCTTTCCCCACTACAACAGGCTCTTATTTTTATGATTCACTAACAAAATCGGAAGAATCAACTTGATTTATATAACACATTGGACTAGTCTATAGAAAGAAAGAAAACAAGGAAGGAAGAAGAAAGGAAAAGAGAGAATGGAAGTTGTAGAACTATACAGGACTATCTGTAAAAGGCTTATTTGCACACCTATAGTATTTGAGAAATTCTTAGTGTTCCTAATACTACTGTTTCCTTAAAGCAAGTATAAAATGCACTACTAGCTTGGAATAGATAAAGAGTAGCCAAGACCATAAATGTTACAGATAAAATCTCATTCTTCTCAAAATACACTGGAAATTCCAAGATTGGGAAAAGCGAATAGTAGAAGCAGCAGAGATATACGTTCTTAGAGTGAGATACTTTAGCTTAAGATACCTCACTAAAGCGGTGTTTGGCCTTCCTTATAACTCTCATGGTTCTACAGTATTAAAACTTTTGTTTATTATTTGTATGTAACATGTACAGTTTTCTAACAAAGAAAATTTCCCTCCCATTCAGTGGTTTTGTTTTTCTCCGACTTATCTGTCCTGCCATCCTGAATCCACGGATGTTTAATATCATCTCAGGTAATCAGCTTTTGATAACATTTTATCTTTAACATCTGATTTTATCTTTTTACTTTTTATCTCATTTTATCTTTGACCTCTAATTTTTTATTATCCAGTTCTAAAAGTTTACATGAAACATTCCACAGTGCCCTTTACTTCTTCCTTCCTTTTGCTACTTCACCTTCTCTACTTTTACTTTTCTTTCCATCTAGTATCCGAAGGCTGAAGGGGCATGATTAGACACACAGCAGTCTTTCCCCATCCCTACCTGTGTCTCAAAGTCACATTATGAGGACTTTTTCCAGTCTGCACTTAGCTTTTTCAGAGTGGGAAGAGCTTTCCTTGTGCTTTTAGTCCATACTTGACTCTAACATTACTACTGCATTAAAATGACAGCTCCAAGTGCAGTAGTGCCCTGTGAAGGAGTTTGTCACCAGTTAGATCATGTTAATTGGCCAGTTTAAACTCCCAACAAACCAGATTGGGTTTTGGTAATTTCCCAGATGTCTATTATAGAAGGACCTCGAGATGCTGTGGTCTTCTTTGGAAGAAAGGGGAACGGTGATACTTGGGACTACAAATAGAATTATTATTAACAGAAGGAACCAGAACCATTTTTATTTTAAAAATTTGAAGCTTAAAGTTGTTTTTAAACATATTTTAATTTTTACCTTATTATTATAGTCCTCATCAGTACCTTCTTTTGCTACTAAAATGATTCAATCTAGGGGTGGCTCAGTCAGCTAAGTGTCCGACTTCAGCTCAGGTCATGATCCCACATTTCAGGGGTTCAAGCCCCACCTCAGGCTCTGTCTGACAGCTCAGAGCCTGGAGCCTGTCTTCACATTCTGTGTCTCCCTCTCAAAAATAAAACATTAAATCTCTGGTTCTGTTGGCCTCCCAGCCACCACTAACTTAGGGGTTCACAAGCTTAAGATAAAAAGAGTATAATCTAAAATTAGGCAGATAGATCATTAAATAATCATGTTTCAGGGCTTATATGTAATAGCTATCGTTTTCATTTGCACCTCCTATGTACATTCTATAGGGAAAGGTTTGCTGACTAACCTTTTTTATGGAATTGCACAGACTGCTACCCTGAGTGGGTTGAAATTAGTTTTGTGAACTGTCATGAAGGGTTTGTGGAGTGATCCTTCTTTAGCAATAAAGGTAAAGCAGGCTTTGAGGCGTTCTGAAATACTAACCAGTTGAGAATGCCGAGTCTTGCAGCAACAACCTTTTCCACAAACTATACATATTGACCAGTTTGTTTAGTTTTTTTGAATTATACAGGTCATGTAATTTCCAAAAAAGATTACACTCTAAATAGAAGAATGTTAGTGTTTTTAACAGTAAAGAAATATTAAAGTGCCAAATGTATAATGCTTTACCTGAAAATGCCTTTGGAGTCGGTGTCATTACCTGTGCCCAATTCTCTCTCCTAGATTCCCCATCTCCTATTGCTGCAAGAACACTGATATTAGTGGCTAAATCTGTGCAGAACTTAGCAAATCTTGTGGAATTTGGAGCGAAGGTAAAAACTCTTTGTGCTTTAAAATGCCACTTACAAATGAAACTGACGGGATCAAATGATAAAATATGGATAGTTTAAGTAGATTTTCAATAGTGGCTATTTTATAAAGAAAATCTCTAAGTATATTTTAAAATGTACCCTAATCCATTTTATTACTTCACAATAAACATTTACTCTAAATAACTTGGACAAAATTTTAAAACACCATATATGATCCCACTTCCTAAGGACTGTTAATATTTGGTGATCATCTCTGGTGCCTGGTTTTGTCAGTATTTAACAAACTACTTGCTATACAACTACTTTATTATTCTTAATGATTATTATATTACGTAGCTGTTTAAATACTATCCTGATTTTTATTTGGCTTCCAACTTGTCACTGTTATAAATACTGTTATAACACATCCATACATAACTTCCTTTCATAATTGTGCAGTTATTTCCATTAACTTTGGAGTAAAATTCCTAGGTAAGACTTGTTCTTCAGGTCCTTGCCAAAACTCAGTGACTACTTAAACAGGCTTAAGATTTTAGTACGAGAGCAGTTTGTAGTATGGCTTAGCATTTGAATTTATCTCAATCCTGAAGCAAGCTGTGAGCAGTATGTATTCCTGTTGCAATCTTTAGCACATTTTAATTATATTCTCTGCTAGATTCTAACCTCTGGGTTGGACCCATGTTTATCTTGCCAATTGGCAAATAAGAGTTTCTCAGTAATTCTATTTGAATTAGATGACCCTTGACAGCAGGTTCACACTGCACAGGTCCACTTATTCATGGCTTTTACAACACTCTAAATATATTTTCTTTTCCCCAGCTTACTTTACTGTAATAATACATAATAGAATATATATAAATGTGTTAACTTACTATGCTATCAGTCAAGTTTTCAGAGGGTCGCTGCTCTGTGTTTTCATCTTTTACTCTTCCATTAAAAATATTACAGTTCCACAGTATAGTTACTTGCTATTAGTAGGAAAAAGATTTATATGGTTAAATTAATTCTTGTGAACATGTATTGCGACCGATGGGCATAATGAGATTTACAAGAATTCTTGCTACATGTATGGTGGTTATCAGTGTTTGTTTTTGATGCACATAGTAAGCTTTTTGTTTTTATATTTTTAGGAGCCTTATATGGAAGGTGTCAATCCATTTATCAAAAGTAATAAACATCGTATGATCATGTTTTTGGATGAACTTGGGGTATGTGTATAATTTTTGAAGTTACTTTAAGACATAATTAATGTAGCTGAGAGTTAATGCATTTAAGTAATAGCTTAGATAAATGAAAGCTGCCTATTTGGTCTGCTTTCCTAAACAAATTGATTATAACCATTTATTCTTACACTAAATGGTTTATATCAAGTATTCACTATTGTGGCTTTTGTACTTCTAGTTCTCTCTTGATTTTTATTCTCATTTTAGCTGTTCAGTCTCCTTACTGTGATAGTCTGTGGTTGCATTTACTTAGCTCGTGTATGGAATTTGAAATACGACAGATGACCCAGATCTGACCAGTGAGTTTTCTTGTGGCTTTGCTAGGAATAAAATACATGGATTTAGTGTTACACTTCATTCAGTGGGACTACCTATGTCTTATTTGGACCTTAAAACCAATAGGAAATTTCTAAGTATATGTGTGTATGTACACATACAATTTGTAAGATCCTGTATTTCTTAGTAGAATATTCTTGATCGTAGATTTTCAGACATTGTATCAATAAAAAACTAAAATACATTAGTAATTCAATTCATATATTAAAAAAAAACAGGTCAAAAAGGCGATTAGTTTAGCTAGGTGTTACGACATTAGAGAATGCTAGGGTAGGAGACTGAGGTGCCCACGTCCTGCCTTAAGGTATTCAAATGTAGTTAAAAACACAGCCACACCAGAATGTAATGAGAAGCAAGCAGCACTGCCCGAGGAGTTTGCAAACTCAGGTAAAAACAAGTATAAAAGAAGTTATTTACAGCAAAGGTCCATACTTAGGATAAAACTGAGAAATAACAGGGGCAAATGTCTATGTTTCTTATATATGAATTCAGGCAGGTTTTACAGATACAACTATTTCTAATTACCAAAGAAAACCACAGTTGGGTCAAAAGATTGAAAAATTGTTTAAGGAAGTATGAAAACTGTCCAGGGACGCCTGGGTTGCTGTCAGTTAAGTGGCTGCTTAACCTAGGCTCAGGTCATGATCCCACAGTTCGTAGGTTTGAGCCCCATGTCAGGCTCTGTTGACAGCTTGGAACCTGCTTCAGACTGTATTTCTTGTCTCACTCTCTCTCAAAAATAAACATTAAAACTGTCCAGTATTTAAAGCTAGCAGCTTTATCTTACGCTATATTCTTCAGATTAATGGTTAGGACTCCATTAATGTTCCGTAATCACACATGTCCCCTTCCTCATCACTTTCCTACTTAGGCCTCCCAGTGTAGCGTTTCTGAGTGGTTCGAATTCCCAGTATTCCAATACTCTTCCATTCCTTTACCATCTGGACAAATCAAATTCATCTTTCCAAGATTTACCTCAAATATCTCCTGCAGAAGGGCTCTGACGAGCACCAAACCTGAATTAAGTACCTTTTGTTGTGCTTCCTAAGAATCCTCGGCACATCTTTGATATCTCCATGCTGCTGTGATCAGACCTGAGCTGAAATAATGAGAATGAGTCAGACACTTAACTGACTTAGTGACTTAGGGACCCCTGTAGTCTTTCATTTCTGTAATCCTTCATTCACTGCATGAATAAGTCCATTAACAAAAATGAAATACATTCCAGTGGTTTATACCACAGCAAAGTTTTGTAGTTTTTAGAAATGTACAGCAAGTATTATCACCATTAGGAGCTACCAGCAGTCTGAGCCCATGTTAAATTTTATTCTCAGGCTCAAACCAACATTGATTACTGAGTGCTAATAAAATACTAAGTTATTTAATGAACCTTACCTGAAGATAACGTAAGTAACAGTGATGGTTTCCACACATAACCAAGTGTTTGGGGCATAGTCCACAGATAATTACAAGCCTGACAGGTTCTCATTGTGCTTTCATAGTGTAACTCTTAAATATACTGATAAAGTCAAACAAACCATAGCTGAATAATGTTTAGTCTGAAAAAGAGTAGAGGCATTTTAAGTTTAGGCTGCATTTAATCCAGATTAGCTGTTACATTGTTTTTTGGGTTTTTTTTTTTCCTAAATACCAGATCCAAAAAACCCAAAACAAGACAATATTCTGCCATTATGTGGAAGAAAACCAGAACCTAGGTCACAGATTCTAGGTTTTCTCAGAATTAGCATTCAGTGTTACATGTCAGTAAGCCCTTAGAATATGAAGAGGAAATCTAAGATAATATGTTAAAAATTCTGGCTACGCAATTAGGATCTTTTCTGAAGTGACTACAAAGATTTGTATTTGTAATACAGTTTTATGATTCTCTTAAAGAATGTACCTGAACTTCCGGACACTACAGAGCATTCTAGAACTGACCTGTCTCGTGATTTAGCAGCACTGCATGAGATTTGTGTGGCCCATTCAGATGAACTGCGAACGCTCAGCAATGAACGGGGTGCACAGCAGGTAGGTTTTTGCCAGCCTTCATGAACAGTGAGGTTTGATTAGCACGTACGCACAGTGTCAGAAGGCTTAGAGGTAATTCACTGAATTCTGGTCAAAATTTTATTTTCAAGAATCTGAATCATAATTTCACAAAGATCTAGGCAAAGGAGTAGTGGACCCAGAGTAAAATTACGTATGAATTATCACTTCGGTGATGGGGGAAGATGGCAATGAGGCCGTTAGGTGGCATTTTCTTTGTTTCTCTCACATACGCAGTGCATGGCCAAGTGACTTGCAAGCTCCAGGTTCTGGAGTGTGGCCTTGGAAGATGCCATTTCTAATGAGCTCTTCCTGAGTACTGTCACTAGCCCGGCCGGCCATTTGGCAGGGACCCTGTAGAAGAGATTGAAGCATTGTGTTTTGGGACTCTGAGTTTTCTCCAAACCCTCAAGTTTCAGTAACACTCTGGCTCGTTAAAAGCTTTGGTAGGATGTGTGCCACTGGCCTCCTTACATGTCACATGGTACGTATACTGTCTACACTGGGGCAGTTTATTATGGCTTATTAAAAATAAAATTCCATTGGGCAATTTATTTAATTTTAGGCATAGTCCTTTTTCTTCCATGATCTCTAAGTATTCACTAGGCTGCAGGTTGAATGTCCTTATGTATATCTTAAGCTTTGTAAGCTGAGTATGTCATTTATAATGAGACATTTCTTTCCTGGTAAGATGTTCTATCCTAAGTAGGTATGAGTATGCCACACAAATGAATTTGTTTGCTTTGAAAGTGCACAGAAATTCTATCTGGACCAAAAATACTGAGCCAAGGACTAAATACAAATCTTTACAGTTTCATGCTTTGAGTAGAATGGTTAATATTTTTTTAATTCCTTTGAATTGATAAGGGCTTTTTACAAATCCAGATTTCCTGAACAAACTGTCATCTATTTACTAATCATTATCATACTGTTCTTTGTTCACTTAGCATGTACTGAAAAAGCTCCTGGCCATAACAGAACTGCTTCAACAAAAACAAAACCAGTATACAAAAACTAATGATGTCAGGTAGCAGCCTTTGCCCAAGTGCTCTGCTTGGATTCAGCACGCCCAACACGGTAATTCACATCAGTATAATGTCTCCTTTGCTCTTGCCAAAAAATAGCACACTTTTCCACATTCCGGTGATGTGTGAGCTATGCAAACAAAGTCCAAGAATCTGCTGGTGAGTAACTGTGCCAGCAGCTTTCTGTAAGCTATCTGTGCAGGATATTTGCACTTTTTCCACATATGGAATCAATCTTTACCAACTTCTGAGCCTTGGTGTACAGATCACCTTTCACACAACAAAATGCTATGACTGACTGTATCTTGAACTTGGAAAATGTATTTTCAATACATCCAATTGCCAAAGTTATTTGCTGTGTCTTGGAAAAAGAGAACTATGAAATCGACTGACAAGAAAAAGGATTCTGTTGACAACTGGATTGCTGACTGTTCTTACTGTAACTTCTTCCTGATTGGGAATACGACCGTTTGACTGTTCATTGACTATTTGTATTTACAGTTTCCAGAGTTTGCCATTATAATAGGAACAATCTTTGCTGTATACTTTTTTAAAATACTGTGCTATTTCTCTTGCTGGAACTGTTGAAAGAAAATATATAGAATGGATCTATTGCTCATCAGCTTTATTTTTTAAAACATACCACTTATTTTGTTGGAATTGTCAAAGACTGTATTTAGATCTCATGACGCTTTCCTTAAATGTTTACAACAGTAAATAGTTTGAATTCAATAAATATTATTGGTCATTGTACTGATCAATGCATGTTCCCTACTCATCCATTCTGTAGATTACCAAGTTATTTTGTGTTGAAAACACCTGGAATGCTTTTGTTGAAAGTATTCATTTCCCAACCTTTAAATAGCTCTCCATCTTTGAACTTCTCACTACTTGTTCTATCTGCTGCATATTTAGTTTGTATAGTTTTATTTGCTTTTGTGTATGTATTTTTGTGAAGTATTCACAAGGGTTAAGTTAAAATAAAACCAAGGGATATCTTGAATAATTGATTACTTATGTCTCTCCAGCTAAGCATTTCAGTGGATTATTTTCTTCCTCCCTTAGAGGCAGTTCAGATTTAGTGCCAGAGCACGGCCTAGCAAGAAAAAGCCATGTTTGTGTAGGAGAGAGTAGTAGTACATGGCAGAAAACCCTTTTCCACGGGGGGGGGGGGGGGAAAAAGCCTTCTGTGGGTGCAGGTGAGCAGTGATGTTTCTTGGTGTCAACTCAAGGCCCATTACTTTTCCATCACTCCTGCTTTACCACGACACTACCCCACCTGGGTTACAGGATAAGGGATAGGGATGAGTGACACCTCCAAAAAATATTTCAACAATATGCAAAGAGGTCCAAATTCTAGTACTAGGCAATTTAGTTCTCCACCATTAATCACATCGCCATCTTCAACCATACAGACCTACCCACTGAAATGCTTCTCCCTTTTCTGCCATGTTTATCTTTTAAGCTAGAATAGGAAATATATCATTTACCTTTGTAGACCTTGCAGTAACTAGTTGGGTCAATGATGAAATAAAGCCTCTAAAACTTTCAAAATGGGGCCAGGTAGGAGACTCTGCAGAGATTAATGTGGACCTTGCTCAGATGCCAAAGTTTACTGACCTAGAAGACAAACAAGGTAAATTACCAACACTGCAGTGCTATCTAGAGGCTAGCAGCACTGCTACGTAACTTGGAATACACTGGGAAATGGTCAACTTAAGCTGCTTCTACAGTGAGAAGAACTAAACTATAAAAACTTATTAGAAGAATATGCATATAGTAAATACTGCCCTCAAATGCTGAGAGGTAATTAAAATATACTCTAATGGGTGTACCTGGTGGCTCAGTCGGTTAAGTGTCCGACTTCGGTTCAGGTCATGATCTCACGGTTCATGGGTTTGAGCCCCGTGTCAGGTCTGTGCTGAGAGCTCAGAGCTTGCTTCACATTCTGTATCTCCCTCTCTCTCTCTCTCTGCCCACGCTATCTCTCTAAAACGTTAAAAATTTTTTTTTAAATATACTCTGATAGAAGGTGCAGCCTGGGATTCATGGACCCTCAAGACAGCTGTATATCCATAAAATTCAGATTGACAGGGTTATTGAGTTTCACAGAATTACTTCAACCAGTTTTCCAGAAAAAAATGGACAGCCCTAGTTTGGTTCCAATTTAGAAACACAACAGTAAGATCACAGTTAAATACCTGAACAAATACTATAACTATGCAACATTTATTAATATAGACAACCAGTATTCCGATTAGGCAGTTATATTCCCTATTTGCACCTTGGGAAATTGGCACAGTGGTCTGTACAGTTAGATTTAATATCAACTCCAATTTGAATTAAATTTCTTAAACATTTAATTTGAAAAATTCTTAGTAACTATTAACACCTATCTACTGATCGATAGCAACTTAGTATTTTTATCTAGACAACTATTCAGTACTGTATATTTACCAGGATGCCTGAGTGGCTCAGTTGATTAAATGTCCGGCTTCAGCTCAGGGCATGATCTTGCGGTTCACGAGTTCGAGCCCTTCAGCAGGCCCTGTGCTGACAGCTCAAGGCTCAGATTCTGTGTCACCCTCTCCTGTTCATGCTGTCTCTCTTTTGCTCAAAAATACTTAAAAGACTGCATATTTTACTTGATTTCTCTTTTAGAAACCTATTTGGTAATGTTTTCGGGTAAATAATTGAGGAAAACAAATCCCAATTACCACCTGACAGTTGAAGTGCATTTTGTAATTCAGTAGGAACATACAAAAGCCAAGTACTATCAAGATGACATTTGAAAAACCATTTAAAAAAGGCTTGTAGAAGGCAAAAAAACATTCCCTAGCATGTTTAAAGCACACTACTTGGTTTTGGCTTTTTACCTTTTGTGCTTCCTTAAAAATTAGGTTTGCATATTGTGTTTTGTTTAAAAAATTATAGGCAAATAAATTACAGCTTTGACTACTATAGAAAGATTAATTTGGTATTTAGTCATGATGGGCCAGACTGTCTCCTTTGAAAAGGGTTTATTTCACATAAAGCTATCCTGTAAGGGAAAAAATTTAAATAACAAATAAAAAAGTTTGATATCTTTTAATGCTTTCATATTATTTCATTTTTAAAGAAAGTTAAATGTCAGATATGTTTCATCCTTCTGTTGACTAGTTAACATTAAAAGTCAATTTCAAATGGTTAGAGAGAATCAACCAGGTCATCGTCAGTCCATTCTTCCTAAGAAGGAAAGAAAATGTAGTAAGAATAACATTACACTGAAGCATAACATTATTGTTTATCTCCTTACTTCCTTTTACTCTGGTGATTACAGGAAGGTAAATCAACCAGGAAAATTTGTAGTAGTTCAGTCTTAGAGCAATATGGCTTGGTCCTACCAAACTACACCAATCCATGCTACAAGATGTAGCATGTCCTATTTCTGCTGCCTTCCATAATCACAGGAAGAATTCTTCATCAAGTAACAACCGTACTGCTTCAAAATAGGCTAACATAATAAGACAATGTACATAAAGAAGGGTGCAAAAAAATGAAAATGAAGGCTGTCAAAGCCCACTCCTCTATTAATACTCGCATTCTGGAATGATAAAATCTTAACAGTATGCTCAGACCAAATTGTACAACAAGAATAACTTAAAATTTACCTTTGAAGAACGTACCTCCTCATGTTTGGGTTTCTTGGAGACATAATCATCATCTTCATAGCCTTTCCTCTTCTTCCTATAATTGAGCAACCATCAATAAGCAATGGAATACTGGTAACAGAAACTACAAAATAAATTTGCAAGGCTGGTAACTGGTATGCATACAGCTGCTGAAGAACAAAGCCTGGATAAATGGAAAGAGGAATTATGGATAAGAAGAGAGTATCCTTCAAACTAATCTTTATGTTCAATGCAATTCAAACTAAAATCCTAATAAAATTTTTCATGGAACCTGTCAAGTGTAACTCGTATGTGTGAAAGACTGTGCAACAATCACAAAAGAATCTGAAAGAACTGTGGGGCTCTTGTCCCAATTATCATCACTATATATGAGAGATACGGTAACTTAAAGTATGGGACTGGCACAAATCAAACAGATCAATGATCAGAGCAGACAGGCAAAAACCAGGTAGGTATATATATATATAGGAATTTAATCTACAATGAATATTTAACTGAGAAAAATTATTAATCTTAAAAATGACTAGTGTAACATTATGGACTTAAAAATGATTATTAATGAGATTTCTACCTTAGAACATTCACAAATCTAAATTGTTTTAACAGCTGAACAAAAAGCAAAATGTAGGTTAACTTAGGGTAAGAAAAGATATTCAGATGTAAAGGTCTAAAACAACACAAAGTAAAACACGAAGAAATCTATGACAAAGTGAAACAACAGAAGAGAACAGCTTTAAAATACATTGGAAGAGTATTTAAAAATATATCAAGAGCTACAAATTAAGAAAATACCACCAGAAAACTACTCAAGGGTTATAAGCAAGCAATACAGAAGTAGAAATAAAAATGACTGTTGAATACAGAAACATCAGTGCCTCATAGTAATATGGGAAATGCAAATTAAAATACCAATGTGATAGCTCTTTTTTCACCCAGATGGGTAAAAGTTAAAGATTGGTACTGTTAAATGTTGTACAATATGTTTGAAACATTAATGAAGAGAAAAAACAAACTTACTTCACACACACATGCAGAGAAATGGATGGCAAAGGTAAACCAACTAGAAATTAACCTCTGAGGTCTCAAGTGGATTTGGGTTTTGGTCTAGGAGAACTTTGGTTTACCTGAATCGATTGACTTTAATAATGACAATATAGTTATTACTTGTGTAACGGAAAAAGACAAAGGAATTCCTTTATAAAGAAAACAAATACATTAACTAAAGTAGTGCCTGTAAGTGTGGTCCACAGACCAGTGCTAGGCCGTGAACCATTTCCAGTATGCTTCAAGTACAAAAACTGAGTGTGTGCTTAGAAACTTTTACAGCAATTTCACTGATTTTATGACTGCTGAATCTAATAAAATTTAAGCTTATATTTGTCTATTTCATTTTCTAATAATTTATGAACTGCATTTTATAATGGATTAAAAAAAGTCCCTTTATATACAGTTTGAAAAGTACCTCTAAAGTACTCGTGGACATGCAGAATTTGCTTGACACAGTGTAAAGCAGATAGTAACTTGGAGTAAGAGGTACTCTGGCAATTAGGAATTTTGGCTTGTGGGCCATTCAGTTACCTAGCTAGAAGAGGAGATTAATAATTCAGTGGTCTAATCCAGAGGGTGATAACATTTTCTTTAAATGGGCAAAAAGTAAACATTTTATACCTGTAGGCCATACAGTCACAACTACCCAACTCCTGCTGTAGTGTGAAAATGGCAACAGACAACATGCAAACTAAGGGAAATGTCTCTGGGTCAAGACAAGTTTTTCTAAAAACAGGTAGTTCACGTTTGGCCTGTGGGCCAGAATTTGCCAACCCCTTCAAACTCTATGTGAAAAGAATATCATCAGTGCTATAATAATTTCACTTATCAAAGTCAACATTTTTTTACTTACTCATTCCTAAGAGTTACCACTGAAACCCAGGAGTGAAAACTACCCATTTTAAGTCCTATGCTAAGCCATGCTTTGCAATTATAGTTATGAATATAATAAAGTCCCATATTTGGCATGCTTCATAAATCCTTGGATATTCTACTACCACTGCGTAGTTACACAATTGGACTCGTGTACCTGGATCTGAAGGCCAAGGAACACTGTTCTGGTTTCTCATACATTATCCAATTGAGTATATTCACCAATTAGAGAGAGAACGTCTTCGATGCCTCCTTAACTTTAAGTTGCCAGGGCTAACTCTCAATACTGACAAGGAAGGCAGAACCTTTGAATCAGAATGCATGCCACAGGAAACAGAAAATAGTCTTCCCATTCTTCTTATCTGCCTGGATGCCCAACTGTTCAAACCACCAAAGGATTAGGTTTGAGTAGATCCCCCCCTTCAATTTGCAAATCATAAAGAACCCAAATTCTCTGACTGCCACACTTAGCCTACAAATCGATAAGATACCTTATAGGTGTTCCTTACAGCTACCAAGAAGGTATCTAACAGCACATTTTCTTCCTGGTTCTGTCTTCAGTATAAAGTTTACCACTGAAAGAAAATGAGCCAACTTTCCCTACTCTACCAAAGAGCAACCTTGAAAAGTATGCTTGTTCCCTCAGACAAGGTATCAGACCTGCAAAGAACCCAAAGATTAGACGGGCAAGAAGAGGTTCAAAGATTCCTGAGGAAGACTAGAGACTCCACACGGAGTGTAAGAATGGGACAGGGCCTGCAAGCCAAAGAACATGTCAGTCACAGCCTGAGACCTGTAGTAACAAAGTCCAACCATTACCTCGTGTTTATCCTGTTAGAAATGTCCACTCAATTTAAAAAACATCCAACTTAACGGGTAAGTCATTTTTCCCCCCCAAAAGCAAACATTTACCAATTAAATGATTTATTTTAAGAAAGGGCCAGACTTGAAAACAATTGTCAAATAACACATCCACTTACGTAATTACGTTAAGGCCAAGCTCAGCAGAGTGACATCTCTCTAACTTCTGTTTCAGAACAGCAACTTCTTCAGGTCTGGGTGGTTCATATTTTTTTACCAAGTTTCTCATACCTATGTGGATAAAAAAGATTTATAACATAATAAAAAGCCTTTTTTCCATAAGGGAGCCAAATATTTTCCCACCTTATAATAGGAATAATAACAAAACTCTTGAAATGTGATTATTATCAGGATTTGCATGGTTCTACATTAAAATCCAATGAACAGCATACTTCAAGTAATGAAAGCTGTCTGCTGGTTAGCCCGTATCACATACAACGTAAAAATAAGCATGTTGTACATTCCAGTCAGTTTTTTTCCCCCAAATCCCACCACGGTCACTGTCTGCTCAGGTCTAAGGCTTTAAAAATCCCATGATTTAGTGAACATGCTTTGTTCGCTGCCACCAACCGTATTTATAACATTCTCTTCTACAGATGGTGGTCCAAAGGTTATACCTCTTTACAAAGGAAACCATTATCAGATAACATGTAATAAAGGGAGGATGCTTAGTAAAATGTGTCAATGATCCTTTGCTTCAACAACATGCAGAACCTATACGATAAAGCATTGCCAAGAAAACAAAAATGTCTTCTTTAGGATAAAAGCAAACTACTTTTTCAGTGACTTCTTAATTGCAAAATCATTCTCTACCAACCAAAGAATATAAACCTCAAGATTTTTCAAGGGAATGATGAGAGATCCAGGGCTTATTATTAGCCGGCCACAGGCTCAAATAGGGAGAGCTACTGGCTTCTTTATACTGCAAACAAAGCAGTGTTTTCAACTGAATTAATACTTATGACTCAGTACCCTTAGGACAGTATCTTTGTTCCAAAACCTTATGAGTAGGATACCTTAATATTGTTAAAGATCTGAATAGTTTGTCGAGAGCTTCATGTTAAAACAAGTAGAGTTAAAAAAGATACCTGAGAAGAAGTCAGTAATAAACTGCCAGGGTACAAGGAGCCTGTGGGTTACCTTTAAGGCCCCTTTAACCTACTAAATTCCATGATCCTAATGAAGATCTCTAGCCAAACCACAATTAGCTTGGGAAGTGAACCCTCTAGTGGTGTAACTGAAGACATACAGTTTTGTGATTCATAAATCACCAATTCATCCCTCTCAATGAAAGAGGAAAGGAAGCCTTCCATTTCAAGCAGAGAATCAAGAAATGATATTTACATGCTCTGAAGCATCTCGACTTTTAAAACCTAAAACAACATAAAAAATATGCTATTTTATTGGTTTATTATTTCAACTGTCAATTTAATGAACAAGGACAAATACCCCCAAAAATGTGAGGGACAAACACAATACACTGAATCCTAAAGCCTAGTAGCCACGAGCACTAGTGTGACATGGACAAGAATTAAAGAGCTGGCTAATCTCTACTCAACCATTAACACAAGGTTTCTCAACAATGGCACTCAGTAGTGTCACTCAGTTTGGGCTATAAAATTCTTTGCCAGAGGGGCAATATTTGTTTCCCAAGTCTGCTATCAAAAGACCACAAACTCAATATGGTTTTAAACAACAGGAAAGGATTCTCTCACAGTTCTGAAGCCCCGAGTCTGAAATCCATTTCACTGGGCCAAAATAAATGTCAGCAGAGCCACGCTCCCTCCGGAGGCTCCAGGAAAAAATCCAGCCTCTGCTGCCTGCCAGCACCCCTTGGCTTGTGGCCATCTCACTCTGATTTTCAAGGCTGTCATCTCTGCTCTGCCTTCACAATGCCTTCTCTATCAAACGTACCTCTGCCTTCTCTAATCAAGACTCCTGAGATGAATTTATGCCCTACCTGGATATCCGAGAGGATGTCCCATCTCAAGATCCTTAACTTTAATACATCTGCAGAGACTTTATAATATAAAACTCACACGTTCCAGGGATTCGAACATCAGTATCTTTGGGGAGCCATTTTTCAGCCTGTTGAGACTACGCTGAATTATAAAACGTCTAGCAGCATTCTTTCCTCTACCGCCCCATGAGTTCTGATGCTACAGGTGTCCCAGACAATGCAAAAATCACACCCAATTGAGAACCATGGCTTTTGTAATACCAACAACGTGATTAACAAATGACATGTATTACCTAGTTAGAGCTGATTATAACACAGAACTTCAAATTTAAGTATTATATTTAATTTGGTTCCCTTTAGATCTTTCCCTGTGCCTACCACTTACATATCTGTGCACACTTGAAAAGGACTCGGTTTTGAATCTTAACCCTTTCTGAATCTTATATTTTCACACTTTAATAAGTCTATATATGTGAAAAGTACCTCCTTTCATGTACCATCTAGTTGTTCCCCATCAATGTATCCTTCACGCCTTCATGATACATTGATTCCATGAAAGTAAATGTAAACAACTTATACGGATGTCTCTAGTTAAATATCAAGATGACATTCATTTAGAATGTTCTTCTTTGTAATAGAAGAACATTTTATAAAGTATTCTGGTTTACTTACTTTTCATTATATCTAGTAACTGTGACAAGCAAGTTCTGTTCTCTTTCAGCATCAGACTTTCTGATAAGTAACTGGGAAAGAATGGAAAAAAGTTTTAATTTATTGAACACATACAGCATCTTGAGAAATACGACCTCATAAATTGTTTCCTCCACCTTCATTTCATCATGGTCAGTTTTAAAATTTACTTAAGTATTAAATAACAATACTTCGAACACAGAACTATAATCTGTAACTGTTTAGTCTTAAAGATTTAATACCACTTAGTTTAAAAGATATTTAATATTCAAACTGATCTGTCTAAATTTTGTAATAAATATGGTTTCAGAGAAAAAATGGTATGAAAATAACATTAAAAGTATCAATTATTACTGCAGTTAAGTGTTTAATATATAAACCCTATGAGTCTAACTTAGTTTGACAGATGAGCAGTCTGAGTTACAGGCACAGACAGGTCACGGCTTTGTAACTTGCCCAAAGCGATAAAGATAGGAAGTCGCAGCGCTGGAACCTGGCACTCGGAAGGATTCTCTTAGTCTCCTCAGTATCTAGTTAACTCCTCCTGGTGCTAACATGGATTCAAACCAGTTAGGAATACCACCTTATGCTTTACAAATCTTTTACATCATATTTGCATAGAGGCCAAATCAAAAGTGTTAATATTTTTCCATAAATGGATGTAAAGCCCAATTATCTGTTTTTCTCAGAACCTATGATAGCAGCATGGAAATATAATATTTATACATTCAAATATTTAGTTACTCTGAGCTTGATCTATAATTGATAAAAGCCCAAGTGAACAGATTCTCAAGGCATCAGTAATCTTTCAAACACAAGCACAAAAAAATGATTAATTTCTGTGAAAAATAGTGAAATACAATTACAATAGAAAGACAAGAAATTTTGTTGCTATCTTTTAAACTATCAAGATTATTTAAATGTTATTATAAAAGTGTGGTACCTAAGTTTGATATCACATCATCATCTATGATGGAAATTTATTTTAGATATTAAAATACATTTCTGGCTATCAGTAATACTACTAGTTTTTTCCTTGCTGTTTTCTCCCTAAAGCCCCTCACATTTTTGGCATCTTCTTTTGTTTCGTTTCATTCTTCCTTTCCTTTCCACTTCTTAAACGTAAGGGTGATGCATTTGGTTCTAAGAATTAGCTGACCATACCCTTTGCCTCTATGAAACTTTAAATTAGCAATTCAATCTCAATCCTGAATTAGAATTTTAATATTTTGATTTTAAAAATTCAGTAAAAGAAAAAAAAAGGAAACTCTGAACTAACAACAGAACATCCTAGGAGTAATCATCTAGGCTAGAACATCCAGGATAGAACAGCGCACGGGCTTTCCCTTTTTGAAACCAGCAATATAAGTAAAGGCAATTCCAATGTATCCTCAAAGTTTGCAAAGTAAATTGGAACTTAAAAGCAATTTGAAAACATTTCCTCAAAGGAAAAAAAAAATGCCCATATGTTTATAGTCCCTGGGAAGTTCAGAAGTGTATTTAATTTGCAATGAGTCCAAGTTTCCACGACTTCAGTTTTGGCTATCTGAAATTGTAACTACATTTGGACTTTAGGATGCTTCATGTCTCTGTTATCTACTTAAGAAAAATAGAAAAATCTCACCACTGGAGCATAAGATACGATGTATAAGTGGATTCATCAAATATTTGGTTAGCTGAACTCTGGAAAAGGGAGGATGGAAGCTCCACACCTAACCTCCAAAGACACCCATTATCTGCTGGCTATCATTCCTAACAAGGATTTAGAGCTTCGTTTGTTTTAATAGCACAGTGGATGGAATATAGAAGGCACTCAATAAAGTGTTGCTTAAATAAGTGGAGGTATAGATTACTTTGGGATGAAATATTTAGATTTATCCACCTTTGGTGAGCTATGTTTGTGTAGAAGAGGCATAACATAACCCTAAGCCCACAATCCCTTATCTTGGACTTGTTTTGAAATTCATAAGGTATTCGTGTTTTGGAAACGCAACCTGGTAAAAACTCCAGTGATGTCTGTGGAAGTATGTCCAGTTATCAGTTATACTCACACTCTGTAAGGAAACATATACATACTCCCATTAAGTAGAACAAAGACGAAATCACATGTGTTCATGTTTGCTGCCACCATTAGCAACAGATTCTGAAACCAGGGATGCGGGGATTACAATCATGTAGAACGGTTTAAGTTCAGAAAGTTTTATCATCTTTCTTCCTCACCTTTTTCTTAGGAAAAAAATCGGGCAGAACTTCAAAAGCCATAGAGAAATTATAAAAATTTACAAAGTCTAAATGTGCTACTAGCCTGTGCTTAAATTACAAATCAGTATGACAATAATGCTTGCTTAATCTGTGCACAAGACTTTGTTGTAAAGAATCAAGCAAACGGAATTCAGGGAAGGTGTTTATCGCAAAGCCTGGCTCACCGTGTGCATGTATGTGTCAGCTATCCACAGCTCATGTGCAATTCACTGGGACGTTCCCTAAAGCCTTATTCATGCCACAGTTCCTTCCTGAATTTCCCATGCCACACATGCTCGACAGCAGGAGATGAATGACAAACCAAGGCAGATTATGTGCTGAGCATGTTGCTTATCAGTTCATAAAACTTGCCCTATACTGAAAGCGAAGCTTTCTCAGTCTTCCAAGGATCGCTGGATTTCCTTCTACTTTCGTCACAAAATAGATCTTCTCAGCTCAAAGATACTCAATTTTTAAAGATTTCCTTAAAAGGTGATTTCATTTCTTCTCTCAGTTGCCTTCACCAACCCTCCCAACCACAAGAGATATAAAGGACTATAATCACAAAGCGAATTTCATGAAAAAACTCAGTCTCCAAGGAAGGAATAAACTGACTCTCAGCAAAGTTAAAACACCGATCAATACCTTTCCATAGTGATTCCTGCTCGAGATGCACTAGATAAAATGGCAGTCAGGGCAATTTGCGAAGGTGTGTATAAAAGGTAAGCATCTGTCAATGCAATTCTATTAAGAAAGTCATCAGCTGTTTTCCTCAACATCTCTGGATTCTCCATCATGGGGTAGCGAGTCTAGAAAGGAAATTTGCAAATGTTATCATTTCTGAGAGTTAATGCAGTAATAACAGTTCAAAAATATTTATATTAACAAGATAATACTTAACAGAATTTTTATTTATGTAATTAATACCCAAGCTTAATCGTTTCATGTAAGATTGTTCTGTATTCAGCATCAGAATGTACCCAAAGTGCAGTCATTAAATTCTGCATGTTTTAAAAATCTGCTTTTTCTCAGTAGCTTTCACACTTTTTCTCTTTTTTTTTTTAATCACAACCCATAACAAGAAATATATGCTTTAAGATAATTTATCTAAACTTCCTAGTATAATACTTCACACTATTCTGATTTATGTTAATCCTTCTTTTTGTCCTTTTTCCACCTAAAGAGGAAAGGGAAGAGAAGAAGGGGAAGTGAGGTTTGAAGTTGACCTAGGAAACACATAATTCTGAGATAAAGGCTCCTCAGAGCAATCCAGGTGATTCAGCTACAAGACAATTTAGGAATCAAAGCACTGCCTCATCTTGATTTGAAATCCCTGCTACTTAAAGTTTTCTTTTGGGAAGAAGTAAATGGAAATGGATCTTGGTTTGATTACAGAATGATTTTTAGAATATGCCCAAGAAATACAGAAGATCTCATACCTCCTAAACGCTCTTCTTACACTTAAGATGAACTCTAAATCCTAAACCCTTGATCTATTTCAGGTACCAGCATCAAGTCCCAAAGCACTAAGAAACTTCTTCTATGCCCTCAACAAAACATCCAGAGTCAGCTGTACCACCACACTCACATCTTACTCTCCGGATGTGCCTGACCTCTGGTATGACAAATTCAGACATTCCACTCTGACTACAGTGCTCCTTTCCCTAATATATTTGCTCAATTACTTCACAGCTATTTCCTTACTTCCTCCTCAGAACCTCTGGTCCCTTATCCCTCTATTTGCTCCTCCTCACCAATGTCCACTGGTCCTCATGTCCCTCCAGAATTCCCTGACCCAACTTGCTGCCAACATATTTCTGAGAAAACTTTAACATCAGCTGAATTCATGCAATCTTCCACTTTGTAACCATATCCTGATTCTGAGTGCTGCTACAGAAAACAATACCACCAAGACTCTGGTAATATTACTATAAATTCAAGTTCACGGACCTCAGCAAGGCTTTTAACAATATTGTTCCACAGAAAATATGTTCTCTCATTTTTCAGTGACTGTGTTCAACACTTTCCACCTGTCTCAACGTCTCTGATAATTTTCAGAAGCTCCAACACTCTTTGTAAATGATCTCTGCTTTTAAGAAAGAAAGACACTCTTTCCTGTCAGCACCAATCGCCCAGGCCTACACCGTCCTCAATCCATACTTTCCTCTTCCCTTCTGTTAACATAAAGAGCTATTATTCTCTCAAGGCCAATTCTACTTTGCTTCAAATCCCCTGCCAACTCTTACCATACTCCAAAGAGAAACCTGACTTCTCTTCCCTTCTTCAAGCTTTTTCTCATGCCTCTGTGTCCTCATCAGTTTCTTCCACAAAGCAAAACATAAAACTGTCTATTTCTAGAAGTTCCCCCATCTTCTCAATCACCTTTTTCCATTTCAAAGGAAGCTGTTTAATCCATGTTACACAAACTTTTCTCACCTTCTATGTGTTCCCCTCTAGCTCTAGTCTGTTTTCTTTCTCCACACTAAACGGAGACAAATTTCACAAAAATCACAAAGGACCCTTCTGGTACTAAATCGAGTAAACACTACCCTTTTGCTTTTACTTTGCCTGAGTTCTGAACACGACTGAAAAGAGAGCCTGTGCTCACCTTCTAAAAGTATTGTTCTTCCCTTTACTTCTCCAAAACATGCTCTGGAGATCCTTTAGCCTCCTTACTGGCATCTTACCTTTCTCTAGTTGCTCTTTAAATGGTCCCCTACGGCCAAGGCACTTTAAATTTTCAGGAGCAACAACACCTAAATCTATTCTGATTTAGCCTAGCTTTCTTCTCTGACCGCCAGACATGCCTGATGTTCTGCAGGTATTAAAAATTATGTCCTAAAAACCAGATTAATCAATCAACCCCCACCCCTCCACCATCCACAAATCTCTCCTAGGCCAGTGTTTCCTTTATCAGGAAGTGAACCACCATCTACCTATATCCTTAAGCCAGAAACCTGGGCTTCCTCCTCTGTTCTCAATCTCTATATGAAATCAGTCTTCAAGCTCTAGTGATTCTGCCAGAAATTTCTATCCAAGAGATTCTCTCTGTATCCACTGCCACTATGAGAGTCAAACTACCCACCACCTTTCGCTGGACTACTCTACCAGCATCTGACCGGTACCCCTGCATCCATTCTGATCCATTCTCCACACTCGGCCTGACACGTGCATATGTACAATAAATATCTGATGCAGGCTGATGCAGGGGCTTGCCAACAGGATTTTTTTATTAACTGCAAACCTAATTATGCAAATCCCCAGACTTAAACCTTACAGTGGTTTCCCACTGCTCTATTCAAGATCCTTAGTATCATCTCCACAGTCTAAACTCTACCTCCCCCTCAGGCAGCACTTTGTGGCAGTCTTCCCCCTCTATCTCCAAGCTCTGCTTAGGTGTTTTAGTGCACCATCATTTCTTGGATCTGAGCCTTTGACCAAAGAAGGCTCCCTGACTAGGATGTTCTATTACCTAATTCCTACTCTTGCTCTGAAATTCCACTCTAAATGACACTTTCTTAGACCTGTCTTCCTTTCCTCTCAACCTGCTATCTCGTTCTAAGGTATCCTGTATTTTCCCCTCTGTGATACTGAGCATCGTGAATACATGACTAATATTTCAGATTCTTCTGGTTAAAGAACTATAGCAAAAGGGAACACACTACTAGTTTACTTTTTATCTCGGCAAGATTACCTTTAAATCAATGAGAAAGCCCTCAAATGGTCTATAAGGATTGTGGACAATAAGGTGGAAATTCAGTTGCTGTATGAGAAGTAGTTCGTATTCCAAAATCTGTTCAAGGGCCTTCTCCTGTCCAAGAGGACTCTCTCGCAGATTTCCAACAAACTGTGGACTAGATACATTGAATTCATCTACTTTGCAGGCCAAAAACGCACAAGTGAGCCTAGAAGAAAAAATAAAGGGAAGGGAATGGTATCTGTACATACTCGAGAAATATCTGAATATTATATTTCTTAAAATAGGTTCTAAAAATGTTTAATATTAACAAGTGACTATGGCTAAACACTGCAGGAAATTTATTTAAAAAGAGACAGAGAAAGTTTCCTGTTCAAACTTTCTATCCATTAGGAGACTATAAAATTAGATTGAACAGTACAATCTTGCCACAGCATTGAACTATTATTGATTTAATGGCAGTTTCATATAATTCAATATAACTATCTGGAAAAATAACTGAAGAACAAGAGTCCTCTGTATCATGAAATGCAGATGGAAGAACACAACACGACAGACAGGAGTACCTGGGAAGAATGCAGAGACAGAAGGTAGGTTACAAGGACACTGTGGCCATGCAAGGCCCCGAGGGATGGCTCTGAAGGCATTTCCATAGGGATTATTACCTCAGGAACAAACCTATGTAAAACTCTTGTGGCTACCACCCTAAATTTCACAGTGAGAAGCCAATCATAAAATTACCCCCAAAATCAAGACTCAAAGTAACAAGGGCCTGACCTGGACTAGCAGAAATGGAAATGAGAAAGAGAAAATAAACAGGGACAATGTTACTGACAGCAAGCTCTTTGATGAGTCTCACACTAACTTCATCTTTATGTTTAACGGACCTTTGTTAAATTCAAGTGAATATAGAGCTACAAGACTTGTACGCTAACTGATGTAGGAGAGAAGGTACCACAGAGGATTCTCATTGGAGCAACAGGGAAAAGGAAGGTGCCACTAATAGAAAGAGGTATTAGGGAAGTTAGTTTTAGAGAAACAGAATTTAAGTTTGGACAAGCTGAAGTTCAGATGACATCAGTATTACAGGGAGGGACGTACTGTAGATATATAAGGAGTATAAGGACAGTGTATATTCAGAACAGAATACAAGTCTAAGTTATAAGCACAGTGTAAATTCAGAATAGAATACAAGTCAAAGTCATTGTTTATTAGAAAGTCATTTTTCCCACACACACAAATAGTGTAAAAGTCTTCTTAAATGAAATCAATAAAATAGAATTATACTCACATTATTATCCGGGGGTGATATTCCATTACTGAATTATTAAGATAAAAACGCTTGAAATACATACAAGCAGTACCCTAAGATTAAAAATATATATTATTTTTATTATATGCTATCAGAATCTTTCACACATACGTTAAGTTTTATTAAAAATTTTTTAAATTTATTTATGTAAAGATTTCTTTAAAAAAAATTACCCATACAAAATAACAAAACTTAATTCTTCCTTAATCATATAAATTGTGATGAATTACTACAGAAACACCGTAGCCAAAGACCCTTTGTTGTCCCTCCTCACCCACCCTGGGTTATCCTTCCTATGGGCAATGACTTAATTTTAAAAAGTCTCTGTGTATTTATTATTTTTTTTAAGTTTGTTTATTTTGAGAGAGCGAGAGAGCGCGCACACGCGCGAGGAGAGGGACAGAGAGAGAATCCCAAGCAGGGTCCGCATTGTCAGAACAGGCAGAGCCTGATGCATGGCTCGAACTCACAAACCATGAGATCATGACCTGAGCTGAAATCAAGAGTCGGACACTTAATTGAGTCACCCAGGTGCCCCGTGTGTGTGTTTATTTTAGACTTCAGAGTAACAAAGCCATCTAGATTAGAAAAAAGCAAGAAAAACATACAAATATTCAGAGCTTAGCCAGTCAATCTTGTGAAAACCTGACAGAATTAACACAGTTGGGGCAAAAAGCCTTCTCTAAATCCACTCTCGGTCTGTGTGACAGAATCATGATCATGACACCAAACTATAAACAGGAGAGGCAGTACCTACCAATTACTGACTATATCCCACGGCCCAGACTCTGTGTCAAGCACCAAGCTACTATCTTTTTTATTCCTTACAACAGCTTGGTGAAGTACTGCCATCAACACTTTACAGAAAAGGAAACTGACTACCAGTGAGGTTAATGGTCTTGTGCAGGTCATACATCCAATAAGGAACAGGGCTGGATTTAAATTTTTTTTTTAACATTTTTAATTTATTTTTTGAGAGACAGAGCGAGCAGGGGAGGGGCAGAGAGAGAGGGAGATGCAGAATCCGAAGCAGGCTCCAGACTGAGCTGTCAGCACAGAGCCCGACGCGGGGCTTGAACCCACAAACTGTGAGATCATGACCTGAGCTGAAGCTGGATGCTTAACTAACTGAGTCACCCGGGCGCCCCCAAGGAACAGGGCTGGATTTAACTAAGACCTGCCTGTACTTTTAACCACTAAGTAATTAGCTAGACCCGACAAGATGAATACTTCTTAAGATAGGAAAAAAAAAAGTTTTCTTTAAATATTTTAAAAGTTTAGCTTTGTGGTTTTATGTGAAACAAAACAATAAAATTCATTAGGTATAAATAAGCATGTTATACAAAGACAAATTCCACAAGTAAGTTCAGTCAAGAATTCACTTTCTTCATTTGAAAAGATCACTTAAACCTACTGCTTTATGTTATAGTTCATTTACCAGAAAACAACCAAATCTGGAGATAGAAAGTCATCAAGTCCATCTAAAATTCTTCATAAATCTTTCTTCTCTAAGAGGAAGGTCAGGTAAACTTAAAAACAAAGAAAATACCATGAGTATTTTTTAACTTGGTATTTCCAATATACTTCAATTTTTTGCAAATTTGAAAATGGAGATTATTTCCAGGGCACCTGGGTGGCTCAGCTGGTTAAGCATCCAACTTTTGGTTTTGGCTGAGGTCATGACCTCATGGTTCATGAGACGGAGCACTACGTCCAATGTGCTGTCAGCATGGAGCTTGGGCTTCTGTCTCTCCCTCTCTTCCTGCCCCTCACCCGATAGATTGAGCACGCTCTCTCTCAAAATAAATAAATATTTTTTTTTAAAAAGGAGATTATTTCCCGGAGGGTTATTCTCCACTGAGTCAGAAGTTATTCACTCTCTATCACTTTAAAACTTCAGATGGACTTTCACTCAAGACAGACTTTCATATGTGATCTGCACTACAAACCTGCAAGACCATTATGAAAAAATATTTTATACTCCTTTTTTTCTTCCAGGTTTTCAACCTCAGTTTATGTTCACTAAACAAGGACACATTCTAAAGAAACAATTACAAGGACAGTGCATTAAATCCATAGAGCCAAAAAGTCTAAACTACCGGTGTCTCCTCACCATTAGCACCGCACAGTAAACACAAACACACAAAGGGAGTCCTTAGAACCAGACATCGGAAACACACACAAGACAATTTTTCACAAAGAGAAATCTCCAGCTTCTCCTAATAAGGTTTAAGACCTTCTTACTGCATGAGTTTCAGCTGGGGCATCTGAATACAAATGATGAATGAATGTATTATTTCAAACATGTGTGACAGACTTGAAACGGCATCAGTCTGTGTTCAACTCCCGGCTCTATTGCTCATTAGTTGAGAACCTGGAGAGAAAATTTTTTTCTTCCTCTAAAAAATGAGGATATCATGACCTATCTAGCAGATCTCAAAATTCTTTTGACAATGGGAATTCCTAAGTTAAGGAATTTATCAAAAAAAATACAGAGTGACTAAAATGTCTACATAAATTACTTATTTATATAACTAAGGTGCATTTTTTTTTTTTTTACTAAAGTGGGTAGAGAACTTAGTTACACATTTAGAAGCGTTCTGATTTCAGAAGTCAGCTAAAGGATATTACACTTTATCCACATCATTACTTACCACAACAGATCTTGGCATTGCAGGCTTAAACACTGAACAGAATTCTAATAGTCTCTTCTCATAATATTTGCAGAGCATCATTTCTTCATGAGGCTCAAGAAAGACTGGATCATTTGGAAGAACCTTTAGATCAAAAGTTACAGCAGAAGTTTAATGAATTCAATAATCTTAAAATACTACTGTCTATCCAGATTAAATTTGGTTTGTATGTCCAACCATTTTTTTTCTTTAGAGAGCTATTGATTCTTACATAAAATAGCTTTAGTAAAATATTTGATAAATTTAAACTATATCATCAATTCAAAATTTCTCAGAATGTCAGTTGGACATCTACTTCTTCAGAGTAAAAAGAATGATGAGAGGGTGAGATATGCTCACAAGTTTGATGTCAATTATAAATCAAGAAGAAGAGCTCTCCATATCCTTTTCTCAGTCATTAAGTCACACAGCTGAGGTAAAAATCAAATCAAGGGTCTCAAGGATGATTCTGACCCTTAAAACATCGCCTATCTGTCTTTATAAACTCTGCACAGAATACACTAGGTGGTCAATAATACAACACTTTTACAACAAATTTTCACTAGGTAGTGTTACTGGTTTAACTATGACTAACAAAAAAAAAGTATGTTTAAGTCCTAACACCCCAGCACCCCAGAATGTGACCTTATCAGGAAACAGTCTCTGCAGGTGTAATTAGTTAAGACAGGTCACACTGACGTACAGAGGGCTCCTAATCCGATATGACTGGTATCCTCATAACAAGAACCTGCCAAGATACAGGCACAGAGAGTACACGGCTGAGAGAGAGAAGTAGAAAGTGGAGTTACAGTGTCACAAGCAAAGGAATGCCTAGGGTTATCAGATGAAAGAGGCAAGATCCTGCCCTAGAGACCACAGATAGCATGTTCTGGCAACAACTTTATCCCAGACTTCTGGCCTCCAGAACTGTGAAACAGCAAATTTCTGTTGTTTTAAGCCACCCACTGTGTGCTACTTTTTTAGAGTACCCCTAGGAAACTAACACAGATTTAAATTTATAGACAGCCTGGCATTGTGATTTAGAGCAGAAATGCTAGAACTAGACTCCTTGGGTTCAAATCCTGGCTCTGCCACTTACCAGCAATGTATTCCTGAAAAGTTACTCCACCATTCTAATACTTCAGCTTCCTCAGCTGTAAAGCGAGGATAATAGCAGTATCCACCTCATGGGAGAGTTAGGATTGAATGAACACTCACTGAATGCTCAGAACAGCGCCTGGTACACAGCACGGCATGTACTACTTTATGCACTACAAAAACGGAGCGGTATGAATCAGACGTGAGTTAAATGTCAAAGGACCTCAGTACCAAAAGGTCTGAAACGCGGAAGGCGTGATGGAGAGACGCTTGCACTAGAAGAGGTGGCACACCTTACGAAAAAAGATTAAACCGGTGTGAGCGTTCCAAGAAAGGATTTGGTTGGCAGGACCAAAGTCTAAACTATCCTCAGGCAACTGGTTTGTGCTAACCCGTCTCCCGTCTCCCTGCATCCGCCCGGCCCCGGGCCCCCGCCCAATCCACCCACCACCCGTTTTCCTGAGGTCTCCTTCTACAACAGAATCTGAAAGGTTCATTTCCCATTTAAAATCTTTCAAAGGTTCTCCATCTCACCCTCATAAACTCCAACTCCCCGCTTCGGCGAGCAAGTTCCCGCACCTGTCCAGAGCTCCGCCCCACAGGATCCAGGGCATTCCGCGACCCGGCCCTGCAACTTCCGCCCTCCCACTTCGCACCTGTGGCTCTGGCCGCCCGGAACGTCCTTTCCGTCTTCTCTGCATCAACTACTGGGAAAAGCCTCCCCTGACATATCCTCTTGACAAATAAAAGGTTCTCCTCCCTCGCTACGTTGGCTTCCTACACTTATCTTCGCCATGTTACTGATTACTCATTTGCCATTCGACTACGTTAATGGCGTCATTCGACTCCTTCCACACAACACCTGGCAAGGTACTCGCCCGTTCATTAAATAAACTCCCTGCGCGCCAGAGACACCCGGGCAGGGGTGGGTGGAGGTGTGCAGAAGCCCCAGGGAAGGCGGGGTGGAGAAGGGAGGGCGGGCAACAGCTGCTCAAGTTTAGAGCCGGGGCAGGGGAGAGGCCACCGGAAGGCTCACCTTCCCGTTGGCGACCGCTTTGCATTTGAATTTACGATTGGCGTCCGCCCGCAGTCGTGCCAGCTGCTCCTCACTGGCGAAAGTCCAGTGCCGCTTCTGGCTACTGTTGTGGTACATCGCGAAATCCCAGAGCGGGGCCAGGAAGTCTGGAGAAAGGACCGCAAACGCCGCAACACCGGAGCGGAGAGCACGTAAGCCTCGACCACGAACCCGCCGAAGCCGAGGGCGTCACCTCGGCGGGCGCGTTGACGTGACGATCACGTGGTGCCTCCGTCCGCAGTCGCGCTTCCGGAGCGGACTAGGAGGAGAACACCCCGCGGGTACCTCCGGGGACGCCAGACAGACAAGTGGGCGGAGCCTACGGATACGCTCCTCCTTTTTGTGAGCGTAGGCTCCAGCTCCGCCCCTTCTCGACAAAATTTAAAGGAGAAGCGACAGGTAGGGGTGTAGAAAAACCGAAGTTTCATGCGGAGGCCAATATGAACAATTCACATGGGGTAATAAGAAGTGGACAGGGGACCTGGGAAGTGGTCACTTTTAATGGGGTGTTCAGGGGCACCTGGGTGGCTCAGTCGGGTAAGCATCTGCCTTCGGCACAGGTCATGAACTCATGAGTTCGTGAGTTCGAGCCCGGCTTCTGGCTCTATGCTGATAGCTCAGAGCCTGGAGCCTGTTTCAGATTCTGTGTCTCCCTCTCTCTCTGCCCCTCCCCCACTCGCTCGTGTGCTCTCTTTCTCTCAAAAATAAACATTAAAAAACTTTTTAAAAATATGTATTCAGAGTACATGAGGAGGAGCAAAGACTTGAAAGAGGTGAGAGAGTATGCCTATCAGTCATGTGGGGGATGATCTTGGGACAGACTGAACAAAGTCCTAAGGCAGAAGTATTCCTGGGTCTTTTTAAAAAAAGGCTGTGCCAGGAACATTACACAAAATGGTTTCAGAGAGCTTGGAACATGATTGAAAAGTGAGAAGCAACGCATATATATTGTTCTGCCACTAATGTGACCCTGTCCTTTTCCTCTTGCAGTTTCCTTCCTCATCTGTTGATTAGTAGCTAGTCTCGTTCCATTTCCATATCTGAAGCACTATGAATGGTAGTTTTAGGATTTTCTTGAATTCATCTTCATTATTGCTCCAAGGGAGGCTTACAATAAGCTATTGGTAATGCTTAAGAGATGTGCAATTTTTATTACTAGTATTTTTTGAATTGCAAAATCTATATGGAGTCCCAAAGCCTTTACTGCTTTTGATATTTGTCCCATTTACGCATACCTTATTCTGTGCCTCACACATCAGGTTAGGAAGATGGACCTACTTACAGCAAATAATTTTTCTAAAACCCAAAGGCAGATAAAGAAAGTTTAGATCTTGAAAATACACATAGGTAACAGGAGGTGGCAGGATATCTGGAACTCTGCTTTCTATGAAAATGTTTTTAGAAGCTTAAGAGAGAGCTTTTTTGTTTCATTTTGGTAGGTGCACTTGAGGGTAGAGTTTGCCAGAGTTATTTAAGTTCCTCACTCTTGAATATTTGTAGTTTATCACTTTGGAAATCCAAACACTCCTTGAACATATGTTGGTGATTTGGACTAGCAAATTGGCTAAGAAAAGAAAAAGGAGAAAATGTGCTGATTTTAAGGAAGGACATGCCAAGTTATGAGTCCAGTGGACTGTAAGCACCCTAAAATACTGTGTAACAAGGAAGAATAATTTTAAAGGAAAAACAGCAAGTTGCAAAAGATAGGCAGGAAATGAGGGGATGAGTATATAGGTGTATAAAATCTTAGACCAGTGACAGTTATGTATACTATATCTATTTATTTTGTTTTACTGAAATGCATTTGACAACTCCTTTAGTTTCATGTGAAGAAAAATAAAGATGGACATTTTGGAGAGATGAAAGAATAGGGTTTCCACAGAATAAAAGTAAAATTGCTCAATGTCATAGTTCATTAGAAAGACAAATATGAAAAACCTGGTGGTGATGATGTACCCTTTTTTTTTAACCTGTAACAAATCTTATCTAGGAAAATTAACATCATAGTTTTGGGATGTAGAAAGAATTGTATCTAGATTAACCAGCTACAGAATAAAATTGTTACTGGTGCCCTAACATTAAGGCTCAAATATAATTTCTTCCTTTTCAGGTGAGCAGGCTGGACGTGACATTAATCACTATGTCTGAGGGACATTCCCTGTTCAGCTTATTAAACATAAGTTTATTGCTTGTGCTGTGTCTACCAGGGAAGGCAGACTGTGGACTTAGAACTTGGTGTCTTTACCTCATTTCATTTAAATTCCAACTAAAAAGTATCAAGTCTTTCTCTCCATGCTTTTTATTTTAGTTAAGGGAAAGGATAGAGAGAATGAATTTCAAAATTATCAATACATGGTCACTTCCCCTCCACTTCCCACCCTAGCCTCATTACTTTAACATCACAGTTTCCCCAACACTGGGTGGAGATTCAAAACTTGAAAACAAAGATCATTTCAATAGGCACTATCCAAAAGTGAAGGTTAACAGGAAAGATTACAGTGATTTTTTAAGTAAACACAATCTCTTTTATTGTCCTACAGTTGTTGAATTGGGTTACAGTATGTATTCATTGACAAGCTCTAAGTATTTTGACTGCATGCATTACCTCAAAACCCAGGACTGTGAATCTGAGATCAGGTGATGCAAAACAGATATCATCTGATGGTCATGGGGGAAAGGCTCTATTCTATACTTCGCCACATGCAATGCCAAAGTTTCTCATGACACTATTAGGAATTTCTCTTATCTTCTTACAAGATAATTTTCCCTCTTCTTCAGCTCTGCCCTGGTGTTCTTAATGTTTTAGGAAAAATAAAAAGTATCAAACTGCTTGATCTCATGAGTAAAGGAAGAAAAGGGAAATTAGAAGGGTGAGGGGGGGTGCCTGAAGAATATATGTACTTGGAGTAATTTTGTAGTCTATAAAAACATTTTATTAAGTGGGCTAATTAATTTATAGTTATTTCCCAAACACATTAGTATAGCCATGTCCACATAGTTTCTGATTTTAGGACCATAAAGGAAAATAAAAAGGTGGGAGGAAGATGAACCACGTCTATGCTCCCAGAAGCACACACCTTTAAAATCTGATCTGCAACTGTACCCCCCTTCAGCTACTGACATGGGTATCTGACATTCTAGGTATAACTTGGCAATGATATTAAAAAACAAGCTCTTTGCAAATCTATTTGATATATGCAATTAGCATTAGCTTTACAATCCTTTCCTAGTTGTTTTTTTTGTTTTCCAGTTTTCAAATTATGAGTAAAAGAGAAAAGGAGCTGCTTGCAGTAAGTACTGAGTTTCTCTAAAATTTGACTAGTACTAAAGGAAAAGGAAAAGAAGAAACAGCGTCTAAAAAATATCCTTGGTCTAAATGTAACCCCCCAAAACTGAAACACTTCTTCTTTCATTTCAGGGCTACTTAAAGAGACTTGACAACACATTGGGAAGCAAATTCTATAAATCCATACCTAATTCAACATCTTCCTAAATCACCACTATTCTCAAAGCCTAGTATTAATTGTTAGGTGGTAGTGATGATGGTGATAGAGATATAAAAAGGGGCTATTTCATGGTCCCTATCTCAGGATCCTAAGACTATAGTAGAATGACTATGACAAATGCACAAATATGGTCCCTTCTCAATGACATTAACCTTGGATAGGGTTCAACAGGGAGTGGGGTAGTAAGATTTCTTATCGCTAAGTGCTAATACCTGGTATTAATGAAGACAAGACCTTAATGTGGTTTGAAACTAATAGAAAATCCAGAGCCTAGTTCATTCAACCCTTGCTAGCCGTGGTTCATTCCAAAGGCTTATAGTCTCTTCTGATAGAGTTAGGTAGTCGATGTGAAGGGAATTCCTGTGTTGTTATTATTGTTTTAATCACTGTTAAATCCCCAAAAAGAGTTGAGCTTAGTTCTCTTGCAACCATTAGCAGAGGGTGATGAATGTGAAGCCGATTAGTATGTATAATGTTAAAAATTTTGAGTGGGAGAGAAAAATTATCAAAATTGCATTACTTTAATCTAGAAATTATTTGTGATTGTTTTAATAATGAGGACTTTATAAAATACACATTAAAATAGGACAATGGGGTCAGTTCAAATGGTGAGGCCCTAATGTCCAGTCTATGAGTAGCTAAGATTCAGAAACATAAAATTGAGTTCCTTTCCATGTTCCCAGATAGATATGTGTATCATACATATCATATAACATATGATATATGGTGTATGAAATGTAATACACTTATATGAAATGTTTTTGTATGTAATTCTGGATGTGTGTTTTTAAAAATCTTAGGTTTTTCTGATAATTAGCATTACATTTGGAAGTTTTTGCATAGAAAAAATATAGAACTTGGCAAAGCCCTACAGGTTGACTGGGGTGGTGGGTTGAAAGACAAGCAGCAATTCTAAAATAGTGACTTTCAAATATGAATGAATCTAACAGTCATTTTGGAGCTTGTTAAAAATAAATCAGAGATTCCCGTTCTATACATCTAGAGTGGAGCCCCAGGAATCTGCATTCTTAAGTTGAGTTCGGTGGTTTTCAAACTTTAATGTTCTGCATACCCAGTTTGAGAGCTTGTTAAAACACACATTGTTGGGCCCTACCACCCAGTCTTGAGTAGGCCCAAGAATTAACATTTCTAACTAGTTCCTAGGTGATGCTGGGAACTCAGATTATACTTTGAGAACTACTATTCCAGTTACATCAATGCAGTTGATTTTTAGATATTTTTTAAATTATTTTTATTTTTTTAAATACTTATTTTTTAGACAGAGAGAGAGAGAAAGAGCACACGAGCAGGGGAGAGGCAGAGAGAGAGGGAGACACAGAATCTGAAGCAGTCACCAGGCTCTGAGTTGTCAGCACAGAGCCCAACGCAGGGCTCGAACTGAGAAACCATAAAATCAAGACCTAAGCTGAAGTCTGATTCTTAACCAACTAAGCCAACCAGGCGCCCCAATGCGGTTGATTTTTAAAACCCAGAGGATGATGAGAATGATAGCATACCTTATCGTGAAGAGTCTCCACTTTTTCTGTTAGGCTGAATGAAGGAAACCATACTTTTATTCCAGGTTACCTTTGTGAGAAGAAATAATAGGAGATGCTTATTCATTTCTTGGCTTCATGTTTATACACAAGCAACATGACCAGAGTGAAACTTCTAGTCCATTTGAAAAAAAAAATTATTCATAACCATATTCCCAACTGGCTAAAAATGGTAAGGAAAAAATTTATTCTCCCGCAATTGGATTAAAACATCCTTTGGTTATAGAGTAATAAAAATTACCAACCTCTTTAGTTATTATTCTTCCATTGCTATAGAATTTACAATTAAGATGATAATATTATGGTTCTCTAGGGGAACAGAACCCACAGGTTGGATGGATACACACACACACATATATTTGTATTTATATACTTATAATTTATTATAAGGGATTGGCTTATGCAATTATAGAGGCTGAGAAGGTCCATGATCAGCTGTCTATAAACTAGAGACCCATGGGAACCTATTGTAAGTTCTAGTCCAAGTGCAGGAGAACATCAACATGGCAGTTGGAACAAAAGTCAGGCAGAGAGAGCGAATTCACCTTAAACCCTTCTTTTGTTCCATTCAGGCCTCCCCCAGATTGGATAAGGTCCACCCACACTGAGGAGGTCAATGTGCTTCATTTTGTCTACCAATTTAAATGTTACCTTGTCCAGAAACATTCTCAGACACACCCACAACAATGTTCAAGCAAGTATCTAGGCACCGGCTGTCCTAGTCAAATTGACATATAAAACTAACCCTCACAATAATACAGTTTTCCTGGAACCCAACCTGTTCATTTACATGTTGTCATCTATGGTTGCTTTCATGCTAAGGGACAAAGGTGAGCAGTTGGCCCATTAAGCCCAAAATACTTATTATCTGACCCTGTACAGAAGAAAGTTTGCTATTACTTTAAGAGCAGTTTAAAGTTCTTAATGTAAGTGAAAATCATCTAGAGATTCTGTTAAAATGCAGAATCTGATCCATAGGCCAAGCACAAGATTCTCTATTTCTAAGATACTCCTGAGTACGGCCCGGTTGCTGGCCTGCCAGCTGTACTGTGCTTCTCAGTTATCACTATCATCACCTTCCCTGACTGCAATGCCCCAAACTCCTCTGTCTATACAAATTTCTTTTAAGTCTATCTAGCTTAAATCCTGTTACCTCTGTTACTGTATACGTATTCTAGCTTAGTGTGATCTCTTCTTACTCATTAAACTTGTTCTGCTTCACTGTTTTGGACTTTAAGTGTAATCCGTGTTACTTTGTATGATTATCTGAACTGCCACAAAGACTTAACGTCCTTTGGAGAAGGGATCCTGTTTTCAGACATCACCCATGATGCTCACATCATGACTTACATCTGGCAGACAGTCTAAAAATACTTATTAATACGTTAATAACTGTCCTATGTGTGGAAAAGACCTTTTTGTCAACAGGGTGTCATGACAGTAAGTGAGATGATATTCTTAGCCATTAACAGTTTTAGAACTTTTTTTTTTTGCTTTAATAGATTATGATACATTTCATTTGGTAAGGATTATGTGTCCTCCAGAACAAAGATAGTTTTGAAGTGAAATATAAACCTTTGGATTGATATATTAAATCAGAATATGGAACTGAAATTTAAACTTGGCTTAAACCTTGAGGTGAAAAGTACAACTTAATTATGAACTGAAAAATTGCTTATTGAGCACACTGAGACTGGAGAATTAGAAATGCAATGTTAATTTCACTAGTTTAATAATCTCATTTTCAGAATTTGCTTGAAGAGATATTGATAAATTACAATAGCCAATCATGTATGAAAGTTTACAGACTATGAAGATGTTTTATTTTGCCATTAAGAATTACACATTCCAAGCTTTTAAAGAGAATTATGTGAGTAGTTAAATAAGATGAGAAACTTCTATAGTCATAAAAATTAATCAACTTATTTTGCTCTTCTAATAAATTTTAAATTTCTACCTGAATTATTTCAGTATAGCCCAAGAACAAGAGTGGTATGATTATAAAGCTACTTTCAAGGAATCCTACAGAGATAAAAAGCAATGATAAATGTTTGGCATTTCAAGTCCTCAAAGCAACTCTCCTAATATATTTTCCCCAAAATCAGATGTGATAATTTCACTATTCAATAGACTTTAGACTTAATAAATGTAAATAAATACCTTTCTCCTACAGGTTGTACCCAAAGAAAAAATATAAAGACATTTCCTATGTACAGCATTATATCAGATTTGAATAAAGTATTTGAGTTCTAAGTCTTCTCAAGTATCAATACAGAATTTTCTTCTAATCGACATATTATTTTTGGCTTTTTAATTTATTTTTACTAATATTCTCATGTTAATAGCAACCAGGATCAGAAGGAAAAAAAGCCATCAGCTGATTTGATACATCACAGTTTATCCACATGGTGGAGCCATGTGGCTAGATCCTTGAGACACCGGTTTATTGTGCTCATTTTGAAATTATTCATGGTAAATCCAACCAAACAAATTTGTTGTTCCTGTATGCTGTGAGTTCCTGTGTGTTCCTCTAGTACTATTAGTTTAGTTTCTTATTATCTCTCACGGCACAGTCTTGTTCCACCGCAGTCTTCCATAGCAGTGGTTCTCCAACCTTGGTTGTATATTAGAATCACCTTGGAAATTTTTAAAAACCCCTAGGGCTGGGGCCCTACCTGAGGTTACAGGTATCTTTGCAGGGTGGGGGTCTGAGTATTGGCAAGTTTGCCAATTCTATCCTGAGAGTAAGGTTGCACCTGAGAGTAAGTATTATGCACCAGTTATGCACCAATTATAATTTTAATCATATTCTTCCTCAGTTAAAATCATTCATTGGCTCTTCATCACCTTTAGGATAAAAAAGTTACTTAACATGGCAAACAATCCCTTTCACATTGCCTTTTTAGTGTCACGACCACTATCTCGTACTGCCCCCAACACACCAGGTGTAGGCTCATATCCCTAGCATCTAATACAGTAGGCACTACTTCATATTTATTGAATGATTAAAGGAATAATGCGAAATAGATTTTGTCTTATTTAGGGCAGAGATACTTGTTTCTGTCAAACAGCTTCTAAGTGTTTGCTTAAGTTTCAGTGGCATGGTGTGTAGAATGTGGCATGATATTAACCAACCAATATTAAATATATTCTAAAGCCAACACTGTGTTCTGCCAACTTATTTCACTCAAAGGGAACATTTGAAAGTTTCCTTAGGAACATTTGCTTCTGCATTGTATTTCTTTTTGATCTTAATTTCTCAACTCCAACATTTGTGTTTGAGTCAACAGCATGAACTGTTTGCCTGTGGGTGATGATGCTCTTTAGTTATTCTTTTTATTTATTTATTTTTTAAATTTATTTTTGATACAAAGAGAGACAGAGCATGAGAGGGGGAGGGGCAGAGAGAGAAGGAGACACAGAACCAGAGGCAGATACGCGGGGCTCGAACCCATGAACGTGAGATCTGACCTGGGCCGAAGTCAGAGGCTCAACCGACTGAGCCACCCAGGTGCCCCTAGTTATTCTTTTTAAATAAGTGGATCTTTGGACTCACTGTCTAGCCATTTAGAATCTTTGATCTTATAATAGGTCTCACCTAGAAGTGCCAAGAACATAAGTGAACTAGGTTTCCAAGGCTGGATATTCTTTAAGACTAAAGAGGTGGATTTTAGTCAGGGCCACCTTATCTGTTGCACGTGGTAGGCACAGTGTCCGGTGACCACAGCACTTTCAGAGGTGCATGAACATATTTTAATATGCTTTACATCAGAATTAAAAATAGACTTCTAGGTCAAAGAAAATGTTTTAATATAAAGGAGCAATATAGGTGTCTCTGTGCCAACCCAGTGATAAATACAATTTGTAATGATCTTTATGGAGGAAGGGACCCATGAAGACAAAAGTGTCTTGGGACCAGAAATCTCATATGGCCCTGATTTCAGAAAAAAGTAGAGGAGCCTCCACCCCTAAAGAGAAAAAGTCTATACCCCCGAGCCTGATAAAGGATATAAATGCTGATTCTGTCTACCAGGATATCTTAGTCTTTATTTTCATGCCATCAATATCTACCCCAGTACATTTTTTTTCTTTCCAGTCAGGAGAGGAGATAGTTGCAGGCACTCATGTCAAATAATAGAAAAATGTCCCTCTAATCATCCCCTTAACCTGCCTGTCACTATGGCATGCACCTAGTAAGTCATTTGGCATGTAAAAACCACTTTTTTTAATAGACACATCTTGATGTTTCTCTAATAAAAAGGTGCCAATACTAGAAATGAGTGTGAACAGTCATCAAAATAATACAGTCCTATCGTGCACACTCAGTGTTCAGGAGCAGTTCTCTAAAACGTCCTCTAGTGAAAGAGGTTGCTGCTGGAGTTTGCAAGTTTATGAGAATAAGTGTTTTTGAAAGTGTTAATCATTGCAAAGAGCTCCCATTTAGCTGAGCACCTTTGACGTCAAAATCCATATTAGAATACGGATGGTATTTTTGTGCAATGCTAAACAAGTGCTTTTGCTTTTCGAATGTAAATTCGAACATGCCACTGAATCAATTAACTGGTGTTTCTGTGACACTGGATAGTCTTAATATAGTTATTTGTTAAAGATGATTAATAAACTCCACTGCCTTTATTGGGCTTACTAGGAAATCCCTTTTTGGTGATAAGGAATATTTTAGACTTGATGATCCTTGATAACTACAATGTGTTTAGAATACATCTCTTGGCTATACAGAGCATCATTTTTTTAAAACTTCAGTGCCATTGTCATAAGTAGTAGGAAGCTCTTGGCTTCATGGGTTCTGGCTTCCTAGGTGGCATTGAAGTTGCATACTTTCTCTTCAAAAATAAATCAATGATATTGATAAAGTTAGTTCATAATTTTAAGGGAAAGATGGACCCGTAATTGTCTAATGTATTGCTATAGATACTTCTTTGCTTAGTTTGCCTGGCATCTTTCCCTTCTTCTGGGATCTAAACTTAATATGTATTGTGCCCATCAGACTTCTTCCTAGAAACGTAAGATAGAGGGCTGAGCCTTTTTCTCTCAAGTGGTGAACATTTAAGAATATGAGTCCAGGAGCTTCCAGTGATGGTGATTTAGACTTGCTCTGTGAGTTCCAAACAGATACAAAAAAAAAAAAAAAGGAATAAAAAAAGAAAGGAAACAGAGTCCTGAGGAAGGCATTCATATCTTTAGTTCCAATTCCTGAAGTCCTTCAAAACCTAAGTTTTCATTGTTCCTGATCTCTGTTTTTCTTATCCAATCTACAAGGTAATCTGGTAGCTTCTAAATATATATTATAAAAAACCCAACCTGTCCTTAACACTCTCCTTATCCTAAGCTTCACTCTATCCATGTCTTTAAGTAGAGTATTTTAAAATATTAATTAGGGATGGAATTTCAGACATGTCAATTGGTTAAAAAAGATTGAGGATAATAGGATTTTAGGATTAAATGAGATCACTGATATCAAATATTCAATCAGTGCCTGACATAGGATAATTCAGTAAAAATGTTCTTAATTATAAACTTTCTTGATTACTTATTCAATGCATACTTTGAGAACTGTAACACTTAACACATGTGATTACAGGTTTCCCCGCAATCCAAAAGTGAAGGATCCCCGTGAAAACTTTGTAAGCTGAAATGGCAGAAAGCAAAGGAACAATTACCATTTAATCTGTATGGAGAGTTTCTTGAGCATCCCCAGACCCGAAAAATAACCTCTCGTAGGCTTTTCAGATACCTCAGGACTCATCTTGCTAACAGTTGCACAGAATAAATCAAGATAAAGCACAGTTACTCACCAACAGAAGGGAAAGCTATGGCAGCCAGATGCTGAGTGCAGTTCCCAGAGTAGGAGCCTGGCCACGCTGCCTGTACGATGGCTCACTGCAAAACAAACAGTGAACGCTATTTTCACCTTTAGCCTGTTTTCTGTAAAAGTGAAACTTCTCTGCAGACTTCTTTCAGTTAGCAAAAACAGGTACCAATACAAGTGTTTTGTAAAAGGGAAGCGGCATAATGTGAGCTTTCAAAAAAGCAGAGGATACCTACAAGTGATTTTAGAACTCTCAGTTTCACAAGGCAAAAAGCCAACTTGGGTACATTTTCTACTCAACAGACTAAGTAGCCATCCAAATAATAGAAACCTACCTAAGGTCATCCCTACCTAGAGTGTAATGCTGTACAGAGTCCAGGGTGAATATTTTCTGTCCATTTCTGGTCTATGTGACTAATCTGGTTTTAAGATGTATTACAAAATTCATAGGCCCATGGGAGTTACACTGCTATACTGATGAAAATTTAGAATAATGATCAGGGATTTTTATGTATTTGTTTACCGTCCAATCGATGCACATGAAAATTCTGTGTGGTATCTGCCAAGAAAGGTGATGTCTGTGAGAATTTACTACTTGCAGTCTAACAACTTAGTTCGTTTCTATTTCAAGGATGCTAGCCAAAGACAGGAGATTCCTGGGTCAGAGGCAAAGGACTCAGTTGTTCATAGCACAGAAAACAGCACCATCACCAGCGTATTTGCCTTGGTTCTCCTTGTACCACATGATAAAGCAATGGACCCAGAAGATACCTGCACATGAAGTGGGTTGTACAATAGGAGAGGACTCAAAGGGGAAGAGGTGCACAACTTTTTGAACAAGTTGTAAAACACTGTAGCAAGCAGTAACCCAGTCAGGTCTACCCATTCACCCCGTTTTGTAGTCACCTTCACCTGCTAAATGTTTTTGTGATTAGTTATAGAAACTGGTCAGTAGCAGGAGATTAATTTTGACATCCGGCACGGAGAGCAACAACATGCAGGACGGCTCGAGGTCGGTGGCAGGTAGCCTCTCCTCGTGGCATCTGTGCATTATCTCCTCTAGTTCAGGAACCACTTCTTCATGTTCTGCATTGTTAAATGGATTGTTCCTGGCCAGTTGCATATCTCTCATTCAGAGAAAAAGGAATTAATGCTGTTACAAGGTCAAAGTTCTTTAGAACTTGCGTATGTTAAAAAAATATAGATCTTACCTCTGCACTTCCCTAATATAATTTTTTAATTCTGTTCACATAATCACTCACTCATAAATGCATCATAGTTCATCCTGTGATTGCTGGCTTCTAAGGATTTTTCTCACATATTTTCCCTGAACTTCCTTGATCATGACCACAAATATAAGCCTTGCTCAGGCTATGTAGGAAAATGTGAACAATTCATTTTCCACTCATATTAAAATCTACCATTTAGAATTTTATAGCATAAACATAGAGCACATCTTCCCGATCGTGTCTTCTTCTCTTGAAGTCTTTATGCCATAATCGGTGAATTCCTAGAATATGGCCTGGTCTACTAGTAACTTCCTGTTTGTCTCCCACTGCTGTCAGAAGAGAGGATAGGTGAGAAGTGTTGGGGGAGGGGAAAGCAAAAGAATCGTCTCATATGTGCAACGAAATCCACATTGATCAAAGACAAGAGCCAATATCAATCCAAAGTCCTTGGATAAATAAGTATAGCCACACCCAGAGAGCTGGTAGACCTGGCATGGAGCCTGCAGAGGAGATGGGTGACTATGCTAGGAACCAGTAGCCAGGGGTGCAGAGGGTAAATCACATCCTTGGGTGCCAGACTAGAGGGAACACTGTGGTCAGAACAGAACTGACCGAGGTCTCATTCACAAGCCCATACACATCGCTCTAGCCCAGGTTTGGCAGTGAATCCTCAGTAGCCCAGGCCTGAACTTATATCTGATCATAGAGTTAAGTGCCATCTGCTGCGAGTAGGTGACTGTATGGAGACCCAATCTCATCAGATGCTGCAAGAAGAAATGCTGCGCTCAGCCGCAGTAGTTATCCCCTCCACAGGCTGCCCTCTTGGGACAGGGACCAACTCTGGCGTGCAGAAAACCCCCGTCAGCACGAATCCCAGAGATTCTCTGTGTATTTGGTGGGGAGAGGATGGAGTGGTCCCCACAGTGGGGAAGAAGTGACTGAAGCTGTTGTGGCTCATGATTTAGATTCAGAGAACACTGAATGGCACCACCAACCCTGGCCAGTACCAGGGACCAGAGGACGCTTCAGAAAAGGCACTCCAAAGTATGGGGCCCTTCTGAAACTGGGAATGCGTAAACTTAGGCATATCCTACAGCCCACTATTTTAATGTATTTAATGCATCAGTTCTAATTTTTTAAGTTTCTAGGCTTTTAGTCTTATACTAGTTCTTTAAAAACATTGTACCACCAAGAATTTAATGTTCTTTGAAATATTTCTTTTAAAATATCAATAGTTTTTCTAAAACCCTGATATAACTTATCTGCAAAAACAACAGATATTCCATGTCAATGGGATGAGAATTGATCTAGGCCTGAAACTACTCTTAATACGTTTTGTTTTAACATTTATTTACTTTTGAGAGAGAGATAGAGAGCACAAGATGGGGGAGGGCAGAGAGAGAAACACACTCACAGAATCTGAATCCGGTTCCAGGCTCTGAGCTGTCAGTACAGAGCCTGATGCGGGGCTCAAATCCAACAATAATGAGATCACCACGTGCAGCGAAGTCGGGAGCTTAACCGACTAAGCCACCCAGTAGCCTCATCTTAATACTATTTCAATGTTTCTCTCACTCCTTGTTAAATATTCACATTAATATTTGTATTATCTAATTTTATATGGATGGCTTGGCTGATCTTTAGTTGCTAATTAAAATAATTTCATGCTTAATAGAGAGTGTTTGCTTATAGTAGATGCCTTACCTCATTAAACCATTAGAATAACTCACATTTTTATAAAAGTTTGGTGTGATCATGCCCATTATCTTATTTGCTCCTCACAATTCATTTATGCATATGAGTAGCTGCTGCCTTTGAGAGATGAGGAAACTAAGGAGAGTGACTTAAGGTTGTCCCAGTTAATATATTTGGTATCTCAGCCATGAACAGAGCTAGGCTTTCTGAACTCCGCATGTGATGCTCTAGTGCTTGCGGTAACTATCATGTGCTTTCCCCAGGCACATCTGTCATGATTAAGTTAGTATTTATTCTGAATCTCTTTCTGCTATTCTGTATGTCAAAAAAGATAACATGTCATTTTTCTTTCTTGATGCCTCTATTGCTTCATGGGAATATAGTTTTAATATTCAATAGTGAATATTAAATACATCTATTAAACATGATATATGACAAGAAATCTATATCTTGCATTCAGAATTTTACTGTTACCTAACATTCTGTTATACGTGTCAATGCAGTGAACACAATGGATCCTCCTGCCAGTCATCTTTTAAACTACCTAAATATCCCAGCTTCTCAGGGCTGAGGGCAGGAAGATCCTGCTGCATGTCAGATGTGATGCCCCCTGTCCTTTTTTCAATTTAGAATAAAGCAGAAAGTAGTAGTATCCTTCTATGGTCAATAACCAATGAACAAAACTGCTCCACATTTTTAAAAGAAATGATGCTGTCACAGCCTCCCCTCAGGGTCCTGGCAGAGTTTAGGGGGACCCTAGGGAACTTACAGGTTCATTATGCTCTCTTAGGCATGCAGGCCAACTTTATACAGTTAGGGGTGGTACAGTCAAGTGGGGTTCAGTGAGAGTTCTGGAGTTGACAAAAAATGAGCAGACTCTTATTTACAAATTGTGGGCTTGGGTCAGTCTATGTGTTTAACTTCTGTTTGTACTCACATCAATGTGTGTTTTTTCCCACATGAAAACCATCCCTCATTCTTCTTGAAATAACTTGAGACCTTGGCTTCTTTGGGATTATTCTTTTACTAGCAAAATGTCCAAGGCCGTAACAATGACTTTGTGATAGCCCATGTTTATCTGCAGAGGTTGGGGTACAAGGTTAATGACTTCTGGGAACTGAAGCTCAACACTCTACACTACCTTTCCAGTTGTTTTTTTCTCTCTCTCATTTTTGATGAAAAAATTCAGTTTTGAAAACTATTTTTAATGATATCTAATGTATATAGAAAGAAGAGACAGGGCAGGATGACAAGCAATGGCATACATTAGAAAAACTAGATGAAAGACTTTCCTTTTTTTTTTTTCTTTTAATCCCGTTCACACACTTAAGGGCCCGTCAGAAAATGGTGCTATTTGCCAAAATCCTCTGCAGAAGATATTTTTGATAAAAGCAGTGCAGCCCCAATATGTCTTATTGACTCTGTTCCTTACTTCTACCTCACGACCACTACAGTTAAGTTACATCTGAATTTATTGAAGTGTTGAAGAAAACTAAAAGTAATGGAGAAAGAATTGTAAACGAGTGTGTTATATGTGGCCTTCTCATGGTCCAACAGGGAAGTACCCAAGGACTTCCACATTTCACTTCCAACCTCATTTTATCCCCAGATCTCTAAGAGTTTCTCCTTGGCAACCTCACCAACTAGTGTTAGAAACTCTATACCTCATCCACAGGGTTAGTTTCACTCAAGAATCTATTTATTTCCCCTCACAGAACTCTCTTTTAATTATGAACTAGAATAATCCCACGCAGGCTCAAGGAGGACAGTTCAGGCTCATCATGCACATTTCAGATCTCAGAAAGGTCTAGAGTGCATGTAACCTTTCCAACCTCAGCCTCTAAAAGTCTTCCAAATGGTATGAGTTGTAGGTGGGGATCTTTATTCTTAATACTCAGTGACTTGTTGAATCATACACAGAAACAGATACACACACACACACACACACACACACACACACACCCTCCAGAGCAAATGATGTCCAGAGACAGGAAGGACTAAACCCATAAGAGAGAAATTTCCTTTCCTATAATTTTCAAGGCCACCATTATCCATAACTTTGCCAAGTATTAATTCTTTTCACTTCCTCATTTCCAGATGTTGTTTCCTAAAACCACAAGGCATAAGGAAATAACAAATTCCTGTGTCAAATTCATATGGCTGCTTCCTTAGCTGTATGTGACCAAAACAAAACATGGGCATTATTGTTCTTCAATAATGGATCATTCACTGGTTGTAGAGGGGCAGAGTCAAGGAGCAGGTGAAGAGATTTAATTTCTTCTAATTAAAAATTGTAGAAGTGGGTTGCTTTGGCTAATGTACATAGGGGAATAATATCTGAAATAATAGTTAAATAAAATTTGTTTTGTAGGAATATTAAAAGGTAAAGATTCACTGTGTGCTTAGCAGTACAGTTGACCCTTGAACAACATGGGGGTTAGGGGTGGCAACCCTACATGTGAGGGAAAATTCAGGTAGAAATTTTAACTGCAAAAACTTAACTACTGATAGTCTACTGTTGACTAGAAACCTTACCAATAACATACATAGTCAATTATCATATATTTGTATATGTATCCTTACTATTAAGTAAGTTAGAAATAAATAAAAAGGTTGTTAGGAAAATCACAAAGAAGTGAAAACATATTGACAGTACTGTACATATACAAAACAATTTCAAGTATAATTAGACATGCACAGCTCAAATCCATGTCTTTCAAGAGGCAACTGTGTAAGATAAGCTCTAAACACACTGAATTTAAACTGTGCAACTAGAACTCTTAACACAAATGAAGGAAAGGGGCAGAACCAATTACTTGCATTTTACTAAAGGATAAAATTCCACTTAATGATATGTTACAATGTAATTATTATAATAACAATAAAGAAGTTAACTGTTGTTTGATATAACAATGACTCAGAGACTGTGAATCTGCTATTTTGAGGAGTATTTTCTGGGGTTTCTTTGTATGAACTTTCCTTTTGTAGAAATATTACTGTTTATTTACTTTTGCAAAACTGCCGGGAGCCGCACCGGCCTTGCTGGATGACACGGTCACAGTAAGGAAATGGCAGACGTTGCACAGCTCCTGCCATGAGAGGCAGGAACTGGCATCTCCTTCCGCTACTCCTGCTCACGTGAAATTAAGCCTGTTGCTATTGATTAGGCCTCACAGTGTTCCAAGTCACACCAATATTCCCCACACAGATACCTCATGGGAAGAAGCATATTCCCACCTCTATAAAGAGGAATTTAAACAAAGCACTGCAGAAGTTTTGTTGAAAGGCTCTTCTAACTGAGTTTCACAAACTTAAGACCTGGATCATAAAGGGGTTAAAGAACACAAGAATAATATTAACTCTGGCCAGGAGAAAAAGAGCCTAATTTAGGAATAAGAAAACAAACAGGAGCCTAAGTTACTGCGCATACATATGCTAATTGGTGCCCACTTTGAGAATAGGTAAGAGTAGTTACAACTTAAACTCGTATGCAAAGGCCGGCTCAGCTAGGGCCTGTGGCGCTTACACCTTCACCATCAAAGAACAAGGTTGACAAAAGGTTTATTTACTAACCATCACGAATACATTCTTCCTCGTCTGAGCCAAATAGAATGCCTCCTAGCCTTGTTTATGCCTGAATCTTAGCGTTATTGTTATAAAATGTGTTTGCTATCTGCTTCTCACTGAAAACATCCTGCTTTCTTCTTAGTTGTAAGATTTACTACTGGTTCAAACAAATGTGTATGTTATCTGCTTTTCACTGAGACTATCCTGTTATCCTATTATGTGTAATTGTAATTAGAGTAGTTCTGCAAATATGCCTCTGTAAAACCTGTTTCTGCACCCTTTTCAAAGCATCTTTATCACTGAGAATTATTTGTAAAAATTCCACTTTTTGATTTCATGTTAACACTTAAATCTATAAATAAAGGCACAAAACCTGGCACGAGGGAGATGCCAGAGGGATGCCAGACTGGTGATGAACCAGGCTTTCTCGCCTCCATTTCCGCCAGTTTTCGCCAATGCTGCCGCCTCCTTCCGGGGACCCTGGACTAGCTGGAGCTGGACTCTGGACTCATGACAAAACATGGAAAGACCAAAAACATTGAGTAGGCAAATGTACATTGCCTAGCCAGGGCAAAAAAATAAAAAGGTAGAATCATAGCTCCAGATTGTGTCTATTTTTCCCCTTGAAAGTAACACAAGTCCCTGAAATCAGGACCAAATTTAAGCAAAATTTATATTTGGCCAGGGATATACAAAGTTCCTTTGATATTAGGTCACCAATTAAACCTTTCAGTAAAATGTAACATAAAATAATAACTTGAAATCTTCACCTTAACTCTTTTATTCTGGATGAAAGTCAGATATAAGCTATTTTTTACTAAGCTATTGATTTTAGAAATTTATATTTCTATCACCCTTTTAGTGTTTGGGTTAACTGTGTACATATTTCATCATTTATTTTGTTGCACTAATTTATGTTTGTGTGGAAAACCTCTTGCCCTTTCACTGATATATATCATGACCAACTATTCGAATGTTTTTCACATAAACTCTCAAATTTTAACTCTCTGGCCTGGTAGTTTACATATTCCAAGCAGATGCTCTTTTAAATGGTTTGATCTTATTTATGCGATGGAATGGTTTGGGTTTCTAGTAGACAGTAAATCTCTCACAGATATATCTTGTAAAAATAAATAACAGACTAAAATCAAATATCTATACAAGCCTACACCCTGTGCAATTCATCAGTGTATCCAATTTATGCATATTAAGCACTTAAAAAGTATACAGCATAGAGTCAAAGCTCAAGAACTGCTAGCCTCAAGGACTTGTGATACCTGCCCACGCCTACCCCATAACTGTAAAATGATAACTTTGAACAATTGCAGTGGTTTTCAGTGTAAGCATTATCTGGGAGCTTCAAAAAGCCTCCATGCTTAGGCCCCACCTCCAACCTATTAAATCAGAAATTTTGGGGGTGCAAGCAGCAATTCTTTTCTCACATTTTAGTTTGAAAAACTGTCAGGCCTATAGAATATCAACAAGAATAGTAAATCAAGATCCATATACCCTTACAAGTTTGTTTTAGCTCTCTGTTTATGTAAGTTTGAATATTTCTTATTCTTGAAACATTGGAGTAACTTATTCTGGAATAATAAAATTTTACTCCCAAATATTTCTGCATATAACCTGAAGAACAAAAACTTTTTCTGGCCTTTTTTTTTTTTTAAAGTGTATTTATTTATTTTGAGAGAGAGGAGAGCTCGAACTGGGGAGGGGGGAGAGAGAAAGAGGGAGACAGAGAACCCTCTCTGCTGTGTCAGTGCAGAGCCCGATGTGGGGATCCATCTCTCAAACTGTTGAGGTCATGAGCTGAAACTGAAATCAAGGGTCAGACGCTTAACAACTGAGCCACCAAGGTGTCCCCAAAAGAACATTGTTCTATATGACCACAACGTAACGATCACATTCAGGATATTTAATAATGATAATTTATCAGTTAACATAGAGTCCATATTCAAAATTTCCCACTTATCCCAATAGATCCCAATAGCTTTTTTTTCTTTTTAAATGAAGATTCAGTCAAATATTTCACATTATATTAATTTGCCTTGCTTCTTTTTTCTCTATAATCTAGAACAATTCTCCAGTCTGTCATTGATATTCATGAAATTTGGTTCCTCCTTCAACTTGAACTTGTATGATGCTTCTTCATGATTAGATTAGGTTAAGCATTTTTGGCAGGAAGACTATCTGAGGGCAAACAACGTTACTTGTCCCATTATCAGTGATACTAGCTATGATCACTTGGTTGAGGATTTTTATAATAAAAATGTACCCTTTTTGTTATTGATAATTCAATGATAGTTCAGGAAATGCTTAGGTGAAAAGAGAATATTGGTTGACTATGTAGGAATGGAACTGCTCTACTGAAGAAACAGGTAGGACCCTCAAGAGTGGAGATTGGACATCATGAAGGTGGATGACTTTTTTCCCCAATACTTTAAGTTTCTCCTCATCTTATCTCAGTTTTTGTCTCTTCTTCAAATCTCACTTTTGGGTGTTTTGGAAAAAAAATTTTCTAAGAGAATCTATGCTAGAAAAAGTACTTTTCAAACTTTTTTCTTTAAAATTCATGAGAATACAAAATTTGTCTGGCATTTATATTATTTTTAGAAAGAGAAACCTGATCATAGCCCTCTCTGATATAGTGGTCCTCTATCATCTTTAAGGCATAGGAACAACTCTTTGGTGTGGGTAGTAGGCCTGTACTTGACTCTTGCCTTAGTTTCTAGCCCCTTTTATACCGCAATGCAGACTCCCGCCATCTGGGAATATCTCTTGTTGTAGATACCTTTCTGGTTTGACAGACTGTTGCCTTCACCTGAAATGATGTGACTTCACTTGTTTGCCTGGTGAAGCTCTACCTGGCCTCTCCAATTAAGCTCCTGTATTAACCTCCTCTTTTTTAATATGATACGTCCTTTACCATGCAAGCTGATTACTCTTACCTTTCCCCTGTCCCCCTCCACAACTAACCCTTCAGTAAATGTCCTTCTATTAGGGCATTCACACTGGGTTTACTAGTTTTTTTCATGGGGTCTTCCCCTTGGGGTGGTGAGCTCATTAAGGGAAGATATGTTCTTAATAATTTTATTTCTCTAGTTTTGAGCTCAGTGCTTTACTTATACACAATGCTCCATAAATATCTGATGAATGAAACCTATTAAACTGAATTACTGATTCAATGGTGGTAAGAACCTAGGTTTCAATAATGAGTTAGATTAACCTTCCAGTTCTCTAAAATTATTTGTCAAGCTTTAGTCCTGGTTTTGGCCATATCTCATATTGCATGCGATTTTAATATTTTTATAATTACTTTTCAAAACTAAAATGCTTGTTTCTTAATCCTACCCAAAGCAATATTATCTATGACAGTTATAGTTTTGGGGTTTTTTTTAATGTTTTATTTTATATTTGAGAGAGAGAGAGATAGAATATGAGCAGGGGAGGAGCAGAGAGATGGAGACAGGATCTGAAGCAGATTCCAGGCTCTGAGCTGTTAGCACAGTGCCCAACATGGGGATCAGACTCACAAGCAGCAAGATCATGATCTGACCCAAAGTCAGAGGCTTAACTGACTGAGCCACCCAGGCACCCCATGACACTCATGGTTTTGATGTAAGAGTTTAGTTTTTCTAGTGTACATCAATATATATACTCACATCATTTCAAGATTTTTAAGCTGCCTGCCTCTACAGCACCTAAAGTCAACTTTTTGGTATTCAACAGTACGCATTTTGTTCTTTTGGAAAATTTCTCTGTTATCACACTGAAGCAATTCTTACAAGCACACAGCCAATGTACATTTTGTAGCTGTGAAGTAGATTTTATGACTTTTGAGTTTAGAAAACCAACAAAAATTTATAGGCCAAACGAGTCTCCTATTCTTGATACTTAAAGTTAGATTCAAGAGATATATTGCCTAACCAACATTTTTACTGGGCCATCACATTTTTATTAGCCTCATCCACTCTTTCTAATATCACCACCATTTCTCTACTAGCAAGACAAATCATCCAGATGTTGCCAGATCAATCAAATCACTCAATCAAGTCAAGCACATACACTTACATACACATGTGCATGTTAGGTGATGTGCAGAATACTTAAAGGCATAAATTAAATTCTTGTCTTTGAGGAATGTGGAGTTTAATTGGATATATTCGTTATATTAAAGATATTTAATCAAATGATTACATATTCAATGTAGTATTTAGGAATGTAGGATTTTATAATAGAGTACATAACTATTTTCAACTAGTAAGTCAAGAAAATCTTCTTGATGGAGTTGATGTTTGAGCTGAAAATTAAAGGATGGTAAGACTTAGATAGGCATCCCTGAGATGAAATACAACAATAAAAAAAAAAACCCACAATATGTGTCCAGAGGATTGTGAACAGATTAATCAAATGACTCATTAAGTTATTCAATTATTTAATTATGTATTAAACAACTAGATATTGAGCATCTGGTATGTACCAGATGTTCAAGTAGACTCTGAGATAAAATGGGCACAGTCCCTGCCATCATGGATTTGCAGTATGGCATAGGAAAGGGAAAGGACGTTGGAGCTTGAACACAGGAACTTTCTGTGTTAAAGACTTCTGTTTTTATTGTAGGAACAACTGGAAAAAACAGGAAGATTTTATTTTTGTAATGTTTATTTATTTATTTTGAGAGAGACAGAGAGCATGAGCAGGGGTGGGGCAGAAAGAGAGGGAGAAAGAGAGAGAATCCCAAGGAGGCTCCATGTTGTCAGCCCAGAGATTGATGTGGGGTTTGATGTCATGAACCAGGAGATCATGACCTGAGCCAAGATCAATAGATGCTTAACTGACTAAGCCACCCAGATACCCTGGAAACAACAGGAGAATTTTAAACCGGATGGTGACATGATCAGGTGTGTGTTTGGAAAAATAATTCTGGCTGTAGTATGGAGAGTGGTAGATTGGTTGGTGATGACAGTAGGTGCGGTTTTTGAATAGTATAAACTAAATCAAGAGATGATGGTATTCTATACCAAGACCACTGGTGTTGGAGCTAGAGAGATATAGAAAAAGTAGCATATTCAGGACATAAGACCAGCATGACTTGCTGATTACCTGGATACACAGGATTGCCAAGAATAAGCGTCAATGATGGCTCCCTGTTTTCTGACCTGCCCAACCAAATGGATGCTAGGACTGTTCACTAAACAGAATGGGAAAAAAATCAGGAGGACATTATGAGTTCAATCTATCCCAGTTCCATCTAAGTTCTCTTTGAGACATCCAGGAGGTGACTTTAAATAGATGTCTATAATTATAGGTATGAAACTTCAAGGAGATATAAATATGTGTTATCAAATGTGTCACTTTGTATTCTCTTAGAGTCTGATGCTGATTTGAAGTTAGAAGTGCAAAAAGTTTATTGATCAGAAATGCAGAGGGTTGATAGTGCCTATCAAAGGTAAATAAGTGAAAAAATAATTGGTCAGGGAATTGTGTCACCTGACACCTGACAGGAAAGAGGCAAGGAGACTTAAACTGTGATGCACGGATGACAAAGTCCTGACCAAATCAATGGTGAGCCCCAGATCAAATACTGCCTCTTCAAAGAGTCCCTCATGGTGCAGAAGTGAGCAGGCCGTAGGACACCTACTATGCTCAGTCACTGGCTGGGTGCTTCCCAGGAAAAGCATTGCCTTGGCTCAAATACTGTGGTGAGTTTGGAAAGAATATAGCTGACAGTGGTCACATAATAACCTCTTCACTGCTGAACGACAAATTCTTTCTCAAAGGGAGAGATCAGAGTGGCCCACCTCCCTGGCTGTCACATCTAGCAGAGATGCTAGCTAAAGACAAGCATGTGCATGAGATACTCTAACATGCAAATTAACCAAGATGTTGGAAAAGGATTTATTAAAGAATTATATAGGTAAAAAGCAGAAAAATTAGGTAAAAACCATGTTCTAAAGTAGGAGCACCTGTAGAGCACAGGGGCGCAGTGCTTGGTGTAAGCAGTTCAGGCCTCCACTGTTGGCATTGTGCTGCTCACTGAGGTCAGTCCATGGCGATGGGCAGGGGAAAAAAAGGGTCAACCCCTTTCCCTAGTCCCTGGATAGGGAATTTCACGCCTCTCATGGAAGAGTGAAAAATCTCCCTGGTGTGTCCAAGGCATCCTTAGATCACTGCCTTCACCTTGACTGTGTCTGGGCCATCTGCCCACCTGGCAGCCATAGTCCACTGTGTTTTATCTCAGGCGTGCTGAGTTTCAAAACTCCAAACTTTAAGGGCCCAGCATGGCACAGACCTGCACTGATCCTCTGGGGAAGAGTCTCACAATGCTATGGCTGGTGCCAGTTCGTCTCAGAAGGGCAGTAACACCAATGCGAAGGAGTGTGGAGTTTAAAGTGTGGCAAAAGCCAGCATCCAGGTTAGCTGCCCTCAGCAGGTATCTCTGTCCCTATGCTTAAAGGGTAGGGGAGTGCAATGGCACTTGCCAGCTCTTTTGTCCCCTGAGAGGCAATGCCACCTCTCCCAGATGCACTCAGAAAGGAGAGCTGTCTCTCTCAGCATATCGGAAGGAATCCTCAAATTGCACTGTCTGCTCCCAGGCAGCGGCTCGCCTTCACAAGAGCACGGTAGTGCCTGCTGCACTCAACACCAGCCACAGCACAGACTTCTTAAATTCCAGTCTTTGAGTTCCACTGGTTCTAAAAACTCATGATAGTCAGCCCCTCTAATTTTCCCAGTCAATGGCTTTAGGAAATTGTTTTCCTTGTGCAATCCCCTGTGTGCTGCTTTCTCTCTCTCCCTCTCCTTCCCTCTCCCTCTCCCTCTCAGGATCAGGGCTCCCTCCCCTCCTCAACACCTGTAATCCTTTTCTCCCCCAAATCACCTCTCTACACCTCTTTCTTTTCACAATGTGGCTTCTTCTCTTTCTCTAGTTGTGCACCCCTGATCTCTATGTTTTTTGATATACTGAATACAGCTTAAACTCATTAATTTCTGTGAATGTCATTTTATGGAAAAGTATGGCAATATTAAGTCTAACTCTGCATCTTATTGGCTGTGTGACCTTGAGCAAGTTTCCCAGCATGCCGTTGCCTCTGTTTTCTTCTCTATACATGGGGATAATAATAGAATATACTTCATAGGACTGTTGTGAAGAATAAATTAATTTATGTAAAGTACTTAAGATAACCCTGATGTATTTTAAGTCCACTATAAATGTTAGAGGAAAAAAGATTAGATTCAGGATATACATTTAAAAAATTCATTGGCTATATTCTAAAAGAATATTTCTTAAAACAAATTCTGGGTAAATTTTATTAATTTAACAGTCAATTTTGGCATAAAGGAACTGGTTACTAATCAAAATAATGTTAATAGGTTAATTTTTAGTTAATTTCTATGTTCTCTATTAATAATGATTCTTTATGTGTGTATTTATTGTAGTTGTTCTTTAAATTTTTATTTCTCCAGAAACTGTGCTCTAGATGCCATACATGATTAAGTATGCAATTACTATTCTGATAAGCAGTAATTATTATAGAAAGTTAAGAATTTCAGAATTGGTAGTCAATGCATAATTAGAAGTCTGATGAGGGAGGGGAAGTGGAAGACGGCAGAGAAGTAGGGAGCTCTGTAATCTCGCCCCGCCCACAACTATCAAACTGAGAAGGAGTAAAGCCACAATATTCTGATCTGCAAGAACGGGAGATGCGTGCACTGACTCCTTATAGATAACAGCCTCACGGATGCTTGAGTGAGTGTGAACTGGGACTGGAGACTCTGAGGGGAGGGAGTGCTGTTCCAAAGAGGAGCCAGGAGAGAGAATGCCCAGAAAGGTGGCATTGGGCTACAGAGGGCCATGTGTGCCGAAGTGGCACAGGACCATGAAGGGCCACGTGGAACAGCCTTGTGGGGCCGCGTGGGAAATGCCCGTGTAGTGCTCAGAGAGCCGAGGGGAAGAGAAAAAGAGACAGAAGACACTCATAGAGTGGATGCTGGAGAGGGAGAGACCTGGGCCTGGGACTGAGAGACATAGCATCCCATATAAGGCTGCTGGGTGCGGGGAGAGAAATTCATCCCCCTCAGCAGGCTTGTTCTTCCTTGGGCTCGGGGGCTTGGTGACTCCAGGCCGGAGCCAGGGAAAAGCTGGCTCCCCCGTCTCCTTACTCAATCCCGGGTAGAAAGCTGCCTACCTGCGGGAAGACATTTCATTTCATTTCATCTGGGGCAACAGCTTTAAAGTGCACAGGCTAGAATTTGGAAAAGCGGCAGAGCTTAGGATAAAAAAAAGCAATCTGGCTCTCCCGTGACACAGGGAGATCAGACTCAAGAGTGACTTACAATGCTGGTCCGAGAAGGGCTTGAGGAACTGCCATTCTTCTCCCCACAACCACTAAGGCGGAGTCTTGGAGAGCAGCTCCTGAGACCCGACCTACCTACACCAAACCATGCCCATTTGCACTGGTGAGCTGCTTTTTTTTTAAACTTTTATAAAATTTTTAGAAATTCTTTTTTATTTTTTTATTTTTTATCTTTTTACTCTTTTCTTTTTTCCTTTGTTTCTCCTTTTCCCCCCTGGAGTTTGGGAAAGACCAATATCACACTGCTGTGATTAGATCAATTCCTGCCATCCAGATATATTTTTCCTCCTCTCATTCTCATCTCTTCCCTCCACAGTTTTCATGCTCTCAGACTGTCCTTTGTTGTTTCTGTCCCTTTTCCTTTTTCTCTTTTCTTTTCGTTTCATTTCTTTTCTTTCTTATTCTCTTTCCCCTTTTGGTTTGCTTATTTATTTGATTTGTCTGTGTGTTGGAGTGCTTTTGATCCCTGTGTGTTTGTCTGTCTGTTGTTCTTTTCAAGGCTACCTCAAGAAACAAGCCAAAGTACACATGGTAGAGAGACCCAAATACCACTTAGCAGGGAAATAAAATAATCAAAATCACAACAAGAGAAAACGAGAGACACCATTAAAAGAACACTTTCTGAAATGACAGGCCCTAGACAGTCAATAAGCCTCTGTTAATAGAGCAATATTAATGAGCTTTTAAAACTGAGAAGAGACAGAAAGCTAGCCAAAATGATGAAAGGAAAGAACTCTTCTCTAAAGAAATTCCAGGAAGAAATCATAGCCATAGAACTGCTCAAAACAGAAATAAGCAACATAACTGAACAAGAACTTAGAACAATTAAAATTAATCGCTGGGATTGAATAAACCATCAGAGAAGCTTTTGATCCAAAGAAAAGGGACTTTCAAATTAGTTGTGATGAGTTAAAAAAAAAAAGGCTATAAATGAGGTGCATAATAAAATGGAGGCAGCCACTGCACAGACTGAAGAAGCAGAGAGGAGAATAGGAGAATTAGAAGACACAGTTGAGCAAAAGAGGAAGCCAAGAAAAAAGAGAGAAACTGATCCAAAAGCACGAAAGGAGAATTTGAGAACTGAGTGATACAACCAAAAGGAACAGTATCCTTATCATAGGAGTTCCTGAAGAGGAAGAAGGAGAAAAAGGCTCTGAAGGGGTGCTTGATCAAATTATAGCTGAGAACTTCCCAAATCTGGAGAAGGAAAAAGACACTGAAATTCATAAGGTGCATAGAATGACCCTGAGACATAACTTGAATCAAACTTTGGCATGACGTATCATAGTGAAACTGGCAAAATAAAAAGATTAAAGAGAGAATTCTGAAAGCAGCTAGGGATAAAAGGGCCTTAACATACAAAGGGAAACCTATCAGAGTGCTTACAGACCTATCTACTGAAACTTGGCAGGCCAGAAAGTAATGGCAGGAAATCTTCAATGTGATGAACAGGAAAAATAATGCAGCCAAGAATTCTTTATTCAGCAAGTCTGTCATTCAAAATAGAAGGAGAGATAAAGGTTTTCCCAAATAAAAATTGAGAGAATTCATCACCACCAAACCAACCCTATGAGAAATCCTAAGAGGGACTCGATGAGGGAAATGTAGCAAGGAATATAAGGTACCAGAGACATCACTACAAACATGAATTGTATAGGGAACACAATGAATCTAAACCCACATTTTTCAATAATAACACTGATGGACTGAATGCTCCAGTCAAACGACACAGGGTAGCAGAATGGATAAAAAAACAAAACCCATCTATTTGCTGTCTACAAGGGACTCACCTTAGACCTGAAGACACCTTCAGATTGAAAGTAAGGGGAGGGAGAAATATCTATCATGTGACTGGAAGTCAAAAGAAAGCCAGAATAGCCACACTTATATTGGACAAATTGAACTTTAAAGTAAAGACAGTAACGAAAGATGAAGAAGGGCATTATATAATAATTATAGGGACTCTTCATCAGGAGGAGCTAACAATTATAAACATCTATGTGCTGAATTCGGGAGCACCCAAATACACAAAACAACTAATCACAACAGAAACACTCTTATTGATAAGAATGTGCTTATTGCAGGGGATTTTAATACCCCACTTACAGCAATGGATAGGTCAACCAGACAGAATATCACTAAAGAAACAACGGACCTGAATTGAACATTGGGAAAGATGTAATTAATAGGTATATTTAAAACTGCATTCTGAAGCTAGGGAATACACTTGCTTCTCGAGTATGCATAGCACATTCTCCAAGATAGATCACATACTGGGTCATAAAGCAGCCCTCCATAAATACAAATGAACTGAGATCATGCCACGCACTTTCAGATCACAATGCTATGAAACTTGAAATCAATCACAGGAAAAAGTCTGGAAAACCTCCAAAAATGTGGAGGTTAAAAACCACCCTACTAAAGAATGATTGGGGCAATCAGGCAATTAGAGAAGAAATTAAAAAATATATGGAAACAAATGAAAATGAATATACAACAATCCAAACTTTCTGGGACACAGCAAAGGCAGTCCTAAGAGGAAATTATCTTGCAATCCAGGCCTATTTCAACAAACCAGAAAAAGTCCAAATTCAAAATCTAACAGTGCACCTAAGGAAACTAGAAGGGAAGCAGCAAGAGCACCCCAAACCCATCAGAAGAAGAGAAATACTAAAGATCAGGGCAGAAATGAACAATATAGAATCCAAAAACAACTGAACAGATCACTGAAGCCAAGAGTTGGTTTTTTGGAAAAATAAACAAAATTGATAAACCTCTAGCCAGGCTTCTCCAAAAGAAAAGAGAGAACACACAAATAAACAAAATAATGAATGAAAATGGATTTATTACAACTGATCCAACTGATCAGAAACACAAGCAATCATCATAGATTGCTATGAAATATTATATGCCAACAAACCAACAATCTAAAAGAAATGGACAAATTCCTAAACACACATGCACTACCAAAATTCAAAGGGGGAAGAGATAGAAAATCTGAACAGACCTGTAAACCAGTGAAGAAATCGAATCAGTTATCAAAAATCTTCCAATGAACAAGAGCCCAGGGCTGGATGGCTTCCCAGGGGAATTCTACCAGACATTTATTTTATTTATTTATTTTTTTATATATTTTTAAAGTTTATTTAATTATTTTTTTTAACATATGCAATTATTTTCCATCATTTACAATACAGTAGTTACAATGACACTCCAAACAGAAAAGCAAAGTAAAAAATCAAAACCCCCACTTCTATTTCATGTAATTAGATTTATACAGAAATTAGAAGGTTAAGTACCAACTAGTTAATCACTTAATTTCACAGCTATCTGAAGTGGCAATCGTTATATAGCAGCTTATCTGTGATACATTCAAGATACATGATACAATTTATTACTTGCCCATAAGCTAAAACACAGCCTGCTTAATACCTTTCCTTAAATTCCACCTCTATACTACAGTATACTTGAGGTCCATGCAAAAAAGTAGCTACCTTTTATATAGGAAATGGATGATTAAGTCTTTGGTGCTGTAAAAGCAACTTCATTTACACATAACCACCCCCACCACCAACAAAAGAAGAGGAAAAAAACAAAGTAAAGAAAATAATAAGGGAAAAACCTAAGACACACTCCCTGGGGGGGGGGCGGGCGGAATTTAAAGCAGAGTTAAGTGAGCTTCTCAAGCTATTCCAAAAAATAGAAATAGAAGGAAAACTTCTGAACTCGTTCTATGAAGCTAGCATCACGTTGATTTCCAAACCAGACAAAGACCCAACAAAAAAAGAGAACTGCAGGCCAATATTCTTCATGAATACAGATGCAAAAATACTCAACAATATACTAGCAAATCGAATTCAACAGCATATAAAAAGAATTATCCATAATGATCAAGTGGGATTTAGTCTTGGGCTACAGGGATGATTCAATATTCTCAAATCCATCAATGTGATACATCTCGTTAACAAAACAAAAGATAAAAATCATATGATCCTGTCGATAGATGCAGAAAAAGCATTTGACAAAATATAGCACCCTTTCTTAATAAAAAACCCTTGAGAAAGTCAGGATAGAACGAACTTACTTAAACATCATAAAAGCAATTTATGAAAAGCTCACACCTAATATCACCCTCAATGGGGAAAAACTGAGAGCTTTCCCCCAGCGATCAGGAACACGACACAGGGATGCCCACTCTCATCACTGTTGTTTAACATAGTGCTGGAAGTCCTAGCATCAGAAATCAGACAACAAAAGGAAATAAATGGCATCAGAATTGGCAAAGAAGTCATCAAACTTACACTTTTCACAGATGACGTGGTAGTCTACATGGAAAACCTGATTGACTCCACCAGAAGCCTTCTAGAACTGATCCATGAATTCAGCAAAGTCGCAGGATACAAAATCAATGTATAGAAATCAGTTGCACTTTTATACTCCAAGAATGAAGCCACAGAAAGAGAAATCAAGAAACTGATCCCATTCACAATTGCATGAAAAACCATAAAATACCTAGGAATAAACCTAACCAAAGATATAAAAGACCTGTACGATGAAAACTATAGAAAGCTTGTAAAAGAAATTGAAGAAGACACAAAGAAATGGAAAAATATTCTGTGCTCATGAATTGGAAGAATAAACATTGTTAAAATGTCATTATTACCCAAAGCAATCTACATATTCAATGCAATCCCCATCAAAATTGCACCAGCATTCTTCTCAAAGCTAGAAAAAACTATCTTAAAATTCATATGAAACCACAAAAGACCCCAAATAGCCAAAGTTATACTGAAGAAAACCAAAACGGAAGGCATCACAATCCCAGACTTTAGCCTCTACTACAAAGCTGTCGTCATCAAGACAGTATGGTATTGGCACAAAAACAGACACATAGACCAATGGAATAGAATAGAGAACCCAGAACTGGGCCCACAAATGTATGGGCAATTACTCTTTGACAAAGCAGGAAAGAGTATCCAATGGAAAAAAGACAGCCTCTTTAACAGATGGTGCTGGGAGGACTGGACAGCAACATGCAAAAGAATGAAACTAGACCACTTTCTTTCACCACACACAAACTCAAAATGGATGAAGGACCTGAATGTGAGACAGGAATCCGTCAAAACCCCAGAGAAGAAAGGAGGAAACAACCTTCTTGATCTCAACTGCAGCAGTTTCCTACTCGACACAACCCCAAAGACAAGGGAAATGAAAGCAAAACTGAACTCTTGGGACCTCATCAAGATAAAAAGCTTCTGCACTGTAAAGGAAACAATCAAAAAAACTAATAGGCAACTGACGGAATGGGAAAAGATAGTCGCAAATGACATATCAGATAAAGGGCTAGTATCCAAAATCTATAAGGAACTCACCAAACTCCACACCCAAAAAAACAATCCAATGAAAAAATGAGCAGAAAACAAGAACAGACACTTCTCCAAAGAGGACATCGAGATGGCCAACAGACACATGAAATGATGCTCAGCATCACTCATCATCAGGGAAACACAAATAAAAACCACACTGAGATACCACCTCACATCAGTCAAAGTGGCTAAAATGAACCAATCAGGAGACTACAGATGCTGGTGAGGATGTGGAGAAACAGGCACTCTCCTACACTGTTGGTGGGAATGTAAACTGGTGCAGCCACTCTGGAAAACAGTGTGAAGGTTCCTCAAAAAATGATCAGTAAAACTCCCCTATGACCTAGCAATAGCACTGTTAGGGATTTATCCAAGGGATACACAAGTGCTGATGCATAGGGGCACATGTACCCCAAGGTTCATAGCAGCTCTTTCAACAATAGCCAAACCATGGAAAGAGCCTAAATGTCCATTACCTGATGAGTAGATAAAAAAGATGTGGTTTGATTTTTTACTTTGCTTTTCTGTTTGGAGTGTCATTGTAACTACTGTATTGTAAATGATGGAAAATAATTGCATATGTTAAAAATAGTGTTATATTAAAAAATAAAGAAAAGAAAACCACAAAAAAACAGATGTGGTATACATACACAATGGAGTACTACATGGCAATGAGAAAGAATGAAATATGGCTATTTGTAGCAAAATGGATGGACCTCAAGGGTGTCATGCTAAGCAAAATAAGTCAGACAGAGAAGGACAGATACCATATGTTTTCACTCATAGGTCTAAGAGGAGAAACCTAACAAGGGACCATGGGAAGGGGAAGGTGGGGGAAAGAATGTTAGGGAGAGGGAGGGAGGCAAATGATGAGAGATTCTTGAATACTGAAAACAAACTGAGGGCTGAAGAGGGAGGAGGAAATGGGAAGGGGGTGATGGTCATGGAGAGGGGCATTTGTGGGGAAGAGCACTGTGTGTTATATGGAAACCAACTTGGCAATGAACTATTAAAAAATAAAATCAAATCAAAGTTTTGTCTCTGATTCATCAACCAATCAAAAAAATTTTGGTATTTTACATCTCAAATTGAAAAATGAAATACTAAGAATATGTTGCTATATTATTTTCAAACTTTCTTATACATTACAGAAATAGGCGAGGAAGGTGTGAGATATAAGCAAAGTGCAATAGTTCATTGGAGGATAAATACAGACCCTGAATCAGCTATGTCACAACTAATCCAGAGTCATGAAAAGTATCTTAGGCCTTGCAGTATTCCACAAAGTCTTCTTTTCATATATATAATTTTAAAAAATGTTTATTTTTTAAGAGAGATACAGAGTGACAGTGGGGGAGGAGCAGAGAGAAAGGGAGACACAGAGAGAAAGGGGGCTATCAGCATAGAGCCTGACATGGGGCTCAAACATACAGACCATGAGATCTTGACAAGAACTGAAGTAGGCGGCTTTATCGACTAAACCACCCAGGCGCCCACTCCACTTTTTTTTTTTTAAGTTATTCATGTACAATGTTTTCTAATTGCACTTAATGGAAACATTTTTATCAGGTCCTTATCTAAGTAGGGGAATGAGAATACAAATCTCTACGTTGTTTGGTTTCCTTGCTAGCCCAGTGAAGACTGGGCATTAATAGTTAATAGCTGAACAATTCAAGTACCGTGTTTTGAATCCAAAAATATTCTTAGAGATAGGAGAGCCATGTTAACTGCAGTAAGCTGTAATATCCAACTGGTTCTGCTGATCCCAAATCATAGGATTTTTGCTTTGCAAGGGGCTCTGTAAATCATCTAGCCTGAACCTTCAATTGAGGCTATTTAAGGGAAGTTTTTAGAGACTTCAAAGACTTCAAAAGACCGTATATTTGCTAGGACTACTTATTACAGCTAAATCCTCCAAGGCTTTTGAATGTACCCATGTACTGAAGAAATTATTCAGCTTGTTGAAGGTCACTTATTAAAATGTGGCTCTGGGCTACTTGGTGAGAAAGAAAAGTGTGAAAGGCAAGCAGAGGCTGGAGGAAGCCAGCCTGCTAGGCTTCTGGCTAGCTGCCCAGGCTCTTGGGTGTGCAAGGACAATTTTATATACGAGGAGCAGGCAGCCAACTACCAAGAGATAAGGCACACTTAGTTCTCACACGTGAATATGACACTTGTATATTCTTCCAAGTTATGGATTTTGTTTTGTGATTTTCTGTAGCCTACCCCCACCCCGCCAGAGGAAACATCAGGTTTGAGAATTTTGTCAAGAGAAATTTCTGACCTGAATATTAGAGTGTTCTATTTATGTCATACTTGCAAAACTGAGACCCAAAGGAACTAGCCTTACGCTGGTGTAGCATTTTCACAGTCCTCTAAACAAGGGTTCCGACCTTCTCAAACACCATCTCTCTCCTCGTGCCTCCCATGCTCCCTGAATCCACGCCCCGTCCTCCTATGCTTTCCCACTTAGACCCAGCAGACACTTCATAACCTCCCAACACATGCAGCTTCCTGTGACACATAGTTTGTCTTTCACTTTTGCTGTTTTCCTCAAGACTTGCCTGAATCGATTGTGGCCCGTGTCTCAGATAGCAGGGAACAGGAGCTACATGGGACATACCCGAATGTACGTTCACTGGTAGCTGAGGCCAAGAATGATATGTAAAGGAAAGGTACAAATTTCACACACATTTTTGTTCACTTGGAGGCTATTAAAATATCAAAAATTATTTCACTATCTATGCTGACTCTTCAAAGAGCTCTGCTGTTTCTATGCATCAGTGATTAACACTTAAGCCAGTCAAACAGACCATCACCTAAGTCAGTCATTTGCAGCTCAGAAATGTCTGATTGGTCAAACAGAGTGGATGCCTCATGATGGTAGAAGAACTGTTAACAAGTTGCATTTATGCTTCATGTCTAACAATAAATAATATTACACTTATACTGGAAACATTATGGGTAGAAGGGAGACAACATCACAAAGGGCTGAAGCCTCCCACCAGATTACGGAATAAAATAAAAGCAGACAACTTTGTGAGAGTGGAATTTGTCCCACGTATGGCTTTGTCTTTGGTGCTGTGATGCTAAAATTACATTTAAGGGAGCAGAAACAGGTGACAATTAGATAGCTTTGAATGTTACTTACTCCCCTCTCTCTCTACTGGGCATAAATAAATAACTCCTACATTGCATGGAGATTAAGTATTTATAAATATCTGCAACTAATTTCTCAATTGTCAGAAAAGAAATCCTCTATTAATATGGAGTCCTTATGGGAAAAAAGATAGTCTTCATCTAGGAAAAAAAGGGAATCAAAATTAGCATGATCAATAGCAAATTACTGTTTTCCTCTCCATACTACTTTAAAATGAATTTGAATTTCTCTCATACAGATCTCAGATACAGATAAAATTTTCAAAGCACATGATATAAACATGTAAAAAGGGAGTTCCAGAAGACAATTTGGGTATGTCTACAGGAGGAAAATTTGAAGGCATATGTCTATAAGACAGCCTACAGAAGAAGTCAAGAAACATGGATAAACTGATTGGACAGATTTTAAGACCACTTGCTTCTGTTTTCAAATATTCAATAAATTGCTAAGACATGTCAGGACGCCTGGGTGACTTGGTTAAGCGTCCAACTTCAGCTCAGGTCGTGATCTCTGGTTCATGAGTTCAAGTCCCATGTCAGGCTCTGTGCTGGCAGCTCAGAACCTGGAGCCTGCTTTGGATTCTATGTCTCTTTCTCTCCGTCCCTCCCCAACTCATGCTCTCCCTCTCTCTCTCTCCTTCTCTCTCTCTTTTAAAAATAAACACTTAAAAAATTGCTATTACGTGTTTAGTATGTTTTGGTAATTACATTTTGGGATTGCACAGAATGTCACTCTCGGGAGCCTAGAAAAACAAACCTTAAATTGGGATGGTTACCTGAGGAGGTCTTCAAAGGTGCTCTGTAGAGTAGTGTTAGGGAACCAGCTATTATTTGAGAAGACACAAGAATATATATATTGTAAGGCAGTGGATGAAGTATAAGGTGAAGTGCCAGGTTTATAAAAAAAAAAAAATAAATAAAGGAAACAGTGGCACCTGGGTGGCTCAGTCAGTTAAGTGGCCGACTTTGGCTCAGGTCATGATCTCGCGGTCCATGAGTTCGAGCCCCGCATCAGGCTCTGGACTGACAGTTCAGAGCCTGGAGTCTGCTTCGGATTCTGTATCTCCTTCTCTCTCTGCCCCTCCTCAGATCACTCTCTGTCTCTCAAAAATGAATAAATGTTAAAAAAATAAATAAATAAAGGAAACAGACTGAACAGTCTTTGAACATAGTCTTACACCAAGCTGTACTCATGAGTACAGCTGGTTCATGATGAATAACTTTCAGTAAATGGTTATTTTAGAATAGTTTCTTTTTTGGCAGTTTTTTTTTTATCTGAGTTAGTTATGGAATTATCTACTATGCCTGCAACTTTTTATATCACCAACTGACTTCAGAATTTGGTTGACATTGCTTATCCTCTGCCATACACATATACTCAGTTTAACAAATGTTTATAGAACGGATGCAATAAATACTAGAAACAGTAAAACAAATAGCAGAGGAACTGATTATCTTTTATCTTCTAGATGCACAGATGACAGAACTGTGCTTTTGACTGTATTAATTCACATCCACTGCTGTGTATTATCACTTTGTAGAGCTTGGGCTTTTTTTCTTTGTGTTTGTTTCCAAGTCAGTTTGGGTCTGGGAGTAGGTTGCTAAGATGTCCAGGAGAAAGCCAAGAGTGGGTTTGTGAGAACAGTTACGTTTGTAGCCAATGGTTATTTTACCAGCACATGTCAGCCTTCTTTTCATTTATTCGTGATTTTATTTGGGCTGCTATCTGTTTCATCCCTCAGCCTCACTCCAGGACCTAAGGGGCCTCAGTCTTTGTACTGGTGCTTACACTCTACACCCACAAAGTCACCTCGCTGATCACACTGCCTGCCAGTGCCTCTGCCTCTCAGAAGGCTCCCAGGGCTCCACAGTGACCCAGCAAGCCCTGGGATTCTGATGTGCCAAGTCCTGTCCTGTCCAGGCCTCACACATTACATTCTTTCCTGCAATCACAAGAGTGACTTGAAAATTGGTGTTTTTGCATACTTGTATGTGTGAATGCAGTACCTCGTAGCTGCTAGCACGTGTGCGTAGAGCAGTGTTAGGGGACTGGTTCTGCTGTTCATTTCCCAGAAGTCACTGCCATGCAGATTTTCTGAGAAATGTTTGTGTGTAGCAGGTTAATGTTCTGGTTTTTGTCCTTTTTGTTTCCTGTTCTTACTCCATACTGTGATGTTGTCCTTCTTGAGTGGCAATGATGCCAGATAGGAGGATGGACAGGCTGACCACAAGGATTAGAAGGAATCGGTTTCCCTAGCAACAAAAGCCATGCGAGGAAAGCCACACTACTTATCCACTACTCATGTCTCTTTTCGTCCGGTTTAAATAACACCGAGGTTCTGAATGCAAAGTATAGATCTGATTCTGAATCACTTCTAGTGGGTGGAATTATAGCAGGCTGGCACTCTCTAAAAAGTTTTGAAAATCTGACAAGTGTGCAATATACTTTTATATGTGAATAGACACCTCCAAAGTATCTCCTTCCTATTAATATGTCATTGCTTTTGCACTTTTCATGACTTGAAGCTGCAAAATAGTTTTCTCCTTTAAAAACGAAGCATGTAAAGAATTTGCAAAAGCCAGATTAAAAAAAGTTATAAGAAAACTCCCATTACACCTGTAATATTTGCTTTCTATCCCAGTGGCCAAAAAACAATCTGTAGATTAAAGGTTAGGATAATAAAGTCATTCTGTTTTAGTAACTTCATGCTGGTTCTTTGTAGGGCTTCATTTTAACCTCTTAAATTATTCTTTTCTTAATTCTGCACTTATTTTATTGATAGCCTGACACTAGAGTATTAACATTTTGATGTGATTATTAGTCATTAAACGGGAAATGACATGCTGAAGTTGGCTCTCCATATTTGCTGATCAACAGTTAACATTAATATATATCTCATACCACACAACCAGGCAAAATTTTGGTATGTGATTATTGTACCAGCCTTAGCCAAAAAACCCTAATTATATCTGAAAACAACTACTAATGAAGACAAGATCACTTGCCAAACTATATGACCTCTGAAACACTGGTCCATCTTTGAAAGATAGTTATTAGCCATTATTTTCTTAAATTTTTGACTTAATAATCATTGGTAAAATTTGGAATGATGAAGATAGGTATGTATTCCTGAAAATTTTTTTTTAATTTTAATGTTTTATTTATTTTTGAGAGACAGAGAGAACAGGGGGAGAGACAGAGAGAGAGGAAGAGAAAGAATCCGAAGATAGGCTCCAGGCTCTGAGCTAGCGAATAAGCACAGAGCCTGATGCAGGGCTCGAACCCACGAACCATGAGATCATGACCTGAGCCGAAGTCGGATGCTCAACCGACTAAGCCACCCAGGTGCCCCTGAAAAAATATATTTTAAGTTTACTTCAAAAAAAATTTTTTTAATGTTTATTTATTTTTGAGAGACAGAGTGTGAGAGGAGGAGATGCAGAGAGAGAGGGAGACAGAATCTGAAGCAGGCTCCAGCATCTGAGCTGTCAGCACAGAGCCCAATGTGAGGCTCAAACTCACGAACCACAGGATCATGACCTGAGCCAAAGTTGGACACTTAACCAACTGAGCCACCCAGGCATCCCAGTTTATTTATTTATTTTGAGAGAGAGCAAGCGAGAACAGGGGAGGATCAGAGACAGAGGGAGAAGGAACATTTTAAGCAGACTCTGCACTGTCAGTGCAGAGCCTGATGTGGGGCTTTAACTCATCATCCTCAAGATTATGACCTGAGCTGAAATCAAGAGTCAGATGCTTAACTGCCTGACCAATCCAGGCGCCCCCCCCAATGTTTCTAATTTGAGCAAAGCTGATTAAGAGTATAAAACAATGCTGTCCAACAGAGAGCTCATGTGAATAAAAAAAAAAAGCCATGCATGTAGTTCAACATTTTCTAAAAACTGTTTTTATAAAAAGGAAAAAGAAGAAAATATTTTAAACAAACATCTAAAATATTATTTATCCATATGACCAATATAAAATTACTGAGATTTTCAACTTTTTTCATACTCAACATCTGACTTGTATTTTACGTTTAAGTAGATCTCATGGCGAACCAGCCTGATTGCCAGGGCTCAACAGCCGCGCGGGTGGTTCGTGATTACGTACCGGACAGCACCGGTCCAGGACAGAACATATCACCAAAGGCGTTTGAGGTTCAGCTTCTTAAAAGGATGCTGATCCTGTAGAAATACTGTTTTTCTTAGTAAGATAAAAGGACACATCTCTTGAGCTATTTGGAAAAGTTAATAAATTGGCAGTGATTTCTGAATTTGATATTAGGTGCTCCCCCCAAAAAGTGTTTAAAGGCTTCTAAGAACTTTCCCAATGTTTTTCTTAGAGACTGTAATTAAGCTGATGGTAATATAATTAGAGAGATTAGAAGCCAGCGGCAAATGTAGCTTAATTCTGTTTATCCCAGGAAATATTCTTGGAAAAAGTTCCTTGCAGATTTAGTATATCGGGTTGTGATATCAGCATAATAGAATTGAGAATATCTTGCAGGAACCAGCTCTTCGCTGAATTACTTTATGACTACTATTTTTAGAATGTAAACATACACAGTTTGGATCCACAGTGACTGAAATGAGGAAACTGTGAGTTTTTCTAAAGGCGGTTCCATTCCAGTCTCCTTGATTACAGAGAGATATTTCCTTCTCAGAATGCTACTCCGGAGAAGAAAAAGAGGAAGGGAGGATAGGAGTGGTTTAGCTTTGCCAACTGCCCAAATCAGGCACATTTCTTTTTCTCCCAATTTCCTGTAATATTTAGAAACCATTTTCAGAAAAGCAAACTAGCAAGGATACACATTTTTAATAATTTCCATGGATGAAGATACCCTAAAGATTTTGGGAAGAAGGAACTATTATGTGAGCTCACAAACTAATTGATAAGCTTTCTATTTTTAGAGATATTCAAGACAAGTGTTTCATTTGAAGATTCTACCCCCTAACACTTATTAATACTGTCATTGATCCAACTGGATTCCAGAGTGCATACTGTCACTAGACAACTTATGCCTAGAATGTCAATAATTAACAATAACTGATTTGTAAAATAAAGTAAAAAATTATAATTACAAAATGGGTGAGATTAATGGGAGAACTAGACTTCTACATGTAAGGATCTGAGTGGCTTTTGGGACACAGAATCAAGGAGCAACAAATAATTATGGCACATTACCAAGAAACAATCATTTAACTCATTGAGCCAATAAATGTTTTTAGAACTACTATATGCAAACTGCTTGTCTTAGATGCAATAGGAACTCAAAGACAGATCAGATGTGAATTCCACATTTAAGGATTTACAATTTAGTGGATGAGAAAACACCATACAGAACTATAATGGAGGCTTAAGAATCTTGAGATCTAAAGAAAAAGGATAACGTTTAAGGATAGAGGCTGGTATTAATGGTCAGAAAAGGAGTGAGAGCAGTGGCTTAGAGGAAGCAGACTTGGACTGGTCCCTGATGGAAGGATTTAGTCTCACCAAAAAGCAAAGGGCACTGAGGGAGAGAAACTACCCGCAAAGGGAAGGCTCCCGAGGGAACACAAGAAAAATTTGATTCAGAAGTGATAATGTATGTTTCTGCATTGCTCAAAGATTATGTTCTGCATGGAAAGAAATTTTCACATATTAATAATGGTGATTCTACGCAGTTTCTCAGGATCAGTTCAGATTTTTTAACTAAGGAGTTGCTTTTGATCAAAGCTCTCAGTAAAATAAATTCTATGTACAAATCACAAGCATGTGCCTGTTTCTCAAGTTTTGTTCTATGTGAAGGAGTCATGTTATTAATTAATTCACTGTTTTGACCTATATTAGTGTTAGTGGCATTAATATTTAGCCAGCTTAAAGAAAAATTATTTATGTAACATGGAAAAGAGCGATTAAAAATAATATGAATTATAATTTGATGTTATCAGCAAAAAGTATAGGAAATTTCTTTTTTGGGAGCTATTTGAACTCACCAGTAGAGTGAAAATTCCTGGTGAGGGTACAGCAAGTTTGCACAGTCTCTTGCCCCCAGATAGCTCCCAAAATCTACCCTCTTGAAACTTGCATTTCTGCTTGGGCACCAAACCTCAGAGTGCTTTGCTCATTAGTGTCAGGGTGGCCTGTCCCCCTGCCCTGTCCCTGAGGCGTGATTGCACCTGGTCAGTGAAAAGATGAGTAAACTAGATACATCCTAATGCAACGTATAATTTTCCCCTAAGCAATTACGTGATAACTGACTGCCTTCTGGGCCTGAATGCCTTTGTGAAAGTCACCACTGCAATAAAATGTATCAGTCATCTTTGGGACTGTGAGAGCAGACATTATGGCTCCTGGGAACCTGTTTTTCTGGGAACTTTCTCTTAGGATTATAAACAGCCTAATGACCCTTACTCATAAAAACCTGACCTTTACTAAACAATGCTGTTTGCCTCTTGGTTAAAGGTCACTTCCTTAAGCCTAGACCTGAGGTTTTGTAAAAACCTCTCCCAGCCCTACCCTTCCCTCCAAGAAGTAGACGCTATCCTGAATTTTATCGATTATTTGCTTCTTTTATAGATTAATCACATATCAATGTATATTTAAGCAATGCATTGTGTTTTTGAACTTTACAAAAATCGTAATGATTTGGGGGCACCTGGGTGGTTCAGCCGGTTAATCATCTGACTCTTGACTTCGGCTCAGGTAATGATCTCAGGGTTTGTGAGTTCAAGGCCCGCATTGGGATCCGTGCTGGGTGTGCAGAGCCTGCTCGGGATTCCACCCCTGCACGTTCGCAGTGTTTCTGTCTCTCTCAAAATCAATATATAAAAACTTTAAAAAAAACATGAAAAAAAATGTACTGCTTTGTGTATGTTTTATGTGACTGGATTATTCCCTCTCAGTGTCTAAGATCCTTCCACACAGAAGTAGGTATGGTTCATTCATTTCACTGTTGTATAAGATCACATTAAGTGATTACACAGGAACATAACTGTTCATTCTCCTGTTGAAAGAATTAAGTTTTCCAGGCTTTGGCTATTAATTATACTGCTGTTGTTGTACATCTCTCTCACACACATGTAAGAGAGATGTTCTATACCCAGGAGTGCAATTGCTGAATTGTAGGTAATGTGATTATTCACCTTTGCAGGATGACACTAAATTGTTTTTTTAAAGCGATAGTGCCAATTTATGTTCCCAACAAGTGTCTCAGATCCTTGATGATGTGTATTGTGGCCAGTACATGATATTGTCACATTTATAAATTTATGCCAATGTAGATGTCAAATGATAGCAAATTGTGTTTCTAATTTACATTTTCCTGACAACTAATAATTATTATGAGTCTCTTATGTTTATGAGCTATTCATGTTTTCTCTTCTATGAAATGCTTCTACAAAATGCTTCTTTTTATTTTTTGGCCCATTTTTCTACTCATCATTTTCTGGTCTTTTTTATGAGTCTTTTCTGTACCTAGACACATGTCCATTTCTGTCTATATTTGTAGCAACTATCTTCTTGAAGTTGTCATATCTTTTTATTTGTGTGTATTTGGAACAGAAATTCGTAATTTTAATGTAGTTGAATTTAGCAGTCTCTTGTTTTGTAACTATTATTTTTTATGTTGTTCAAAAAACTCATCTCTATCCTGAGTTTATGTTTTTCTCCCAAACCTTTGTCTTATAGACATATTGCTTTTTAGGTCTTGTCCTCCTATCCTGAGGTTATCATTGCATTTCCTTTAAAATACTTATAGTCTATTCTTCACATTTCTAACTTTATTGCCTAGGTAATTGACTTTTGGGTATGGTATGAGGTAGGGACCAAATTCTATTGTCCTTTCACATAAATAATAAATTGTCCTATTGATGTTAGAATAAAGTCACCATTTTGCTTTTGTACCTATTGCTAAATATTTCAATTGAAACTAAAACTTTAGAAAGAGGAAGGAGTAGATAAGCTGTCATAAGAATGTAATATACAGTCAGTAGCCAATCAGCCATTTTGCTAGCTGAACAGGTAGTGGAGGCTATAAAGAAGAAGGAAGAGTGATTTGTACTGTAAAGACAAGCATCCTCCAATGCTCTGTTGAAAGGGAGATGGTCTAAGAAAAAAATGTTAAGTGTGTTCGTTCATTCAGGGTGAAGACAGTGAGATGTATGTTACGCTGGGATCATTTATATAATACACAGGACATTCACAGGCATGAACGTGGAATCAGAAACCATCTGACCTTAATTTAAAAATCTATATGTCTTTAAGAAAACCTTTGTATACTGTCTAATTTAATTCCTTCATATTGTCATACATATATGTAAGACAAAGAGAGAAATTCAGTGATTTCCTAAAAGACACATGGTGAGCTGAGGGGGAAAGCTGTGCATATGACATGGTTCAGATTAGACTTGTGAGAGTAGTAGACTTAGAACCAAAAAAAAAAAAAAAAAAAAAAAAAAAAAAGAAGGAAAGAAAGAAAGAAAGAAAAAGAAAAAGAAATGACAGGGACACAATTTCTTTTTAAATCCATCAACACAGTTTGAAGATTTTTTTTTAGACTATTCTTTACTTGCTAAATGTGTGGAAATGTAAACTGCTAGTCTGATGCAAAAAAAATGTATTTTGAAAATTTTGTTCCTTATGCCTACCCTACCCCCAGAAAGAAAATAATTTCTTCTATCATATTCCTAGCATGAGTAGATTTCCTCTTTTAAAGCTTATCAGTTTGCTTCAGTGTAGAAAACATAAGCAATGAAATATTCCTCTCTTGATAAGCAAGTTGAACTTTCTCACCTCCAGTTAGCATGAATAGGTTTGTCTGGCTACTAACACATAATAGTTTGAGGATAGCATAAAAGAGTAACCAAAAAAAACCCACACATGTTTAGCTTCACTAGACATCTTTTATAGTTGATAAAATGTTACAAAACTCACAAGCTATGATCCATGTATTTATGACTTGGAGTTCTGTAACTTTATTTTCCCTTGCAGAAGAAAAAAGACAATAGCTACAATAATTTGTTTTATAGACAGAATTTTCATTCTTTTACAGCTGTGTTCTCTCTAGTACATGGGTTACAGCACTAGGCTGCCAGGAAATTATTTCTCAGAATATCTGCAAAAACAACTTTGCATCAGGATCTTGGAACTCTGGAGAAAGATTCTTTTTTGAAACAAAATTATACTACAAATGGCTAGTTAGCCATCAACTTCTCAAGTTTATCAAGTTGTGTTCAAATGGTTTCCTAATTTTTTGCATCCTCAAAACTTGACTCTCTCTTAACAATGATGGTATATTGAATAATAGACCCAACTACAGAGTGAGGACAGATATTTTTATGGAGAAGAACATGATGGAGCAAAAGGGAATCACATTGCTAAGAATTTATCTTTAAATAAAAATTGTAATAAAAGCATTACATTAAAATGTTAGTCTTATAATCCCACTTGAAGAATTTCTTTCGTTTGTATCAATTAAGAAGTCCCTAACTTTACTGAAGTGCAATTTACACACAATAAACATATTCATTTAAAATAAACAATTCAATGAGTTTTCACAAATACATATGCCCATGTAACCAACACAATCAAGATAGAGAAGATTTCAGAAATTCCAGAAGATTCCTTTGTATTCTTCCTTTGCTCGTCCCTCCTTTGTTCTTTGATCCCAGGCAACCAGTGTCCTCTCTGTCACTATAGATAAAGCTTGCCTTTTCTAGAGTTTCATATAAATGAATCAAAAGGTGCATAGTCTTTTATTTGTAAAGTCTTTCACTCAGTAAAATGTTTTTGATATTTCAGGTTGCTGAATGTATCAGAAGTTACCCCCTTTTTATTGCTAAGTAGTATCCTATTGTATAGCTATCATAATTTATTTATCCATTTATGGACAGTGGTCTGTTCTGACTTAGGCTTATTATGAATAAATCTATAAAATTTCATAAAAAACTCTTTATGAGGACCACTTTTCATCGCTGTTGGGTGAATAACCAAGAGTAAAATTTCTGGGTCAGTTGGTACATAGATGTTTAACGTTACAAGAAATGACCCAACTGCTTACCACGGTGACTGTCCCACTCTACATCTGAACTAACAATGTATGAAAATCCTTACTCCATATTCTTGCTTATACTTTGTATTGTCAGTTTTAAAATATTTTACCTATGCTATGGAGTTTGCTGTAATATCTCATTGTCATTTTAATGTGCTTTTCACTAATGACTAAGGGCAGTTTTTTAATTCCTCTTTTGCCATCTATTTCTTTTGTGCAAGTTCTGTTAAAATCTTTGCCTAATTTTAATAGATTGCTTCTGTTCTTATTACTGAATTTTAAGATTTCTTTGTATACTCTGGAGCTAGTCTTTAAATATACTTCTTACAAATATTTTCTCTCAGTGTGTGGCATTTTATTTCTTTCTTTTTAAACATTTATTTCTTTTTGAGAAAGGAAGAGAGACAAAGCATGAGTGGGGAAGAGGCAGGGAGAGAGAGAGATACGGAATCCAAAGCAGGCTCCAGGCTCTGCACTGACAGCAGAGCGTCCAATGTGGGGCTTAAACTCATGATCCATGAGATCATGACCTGAACCAAAGTCAGACACTTAACTGACTTAGCCACCCAGGAGTCCTGTGGTATTTTATCTCTTAGTGGTGTCTGTTGTTGAGTAGAAATTTAAAATTTTTATAATATCCAATATACATTTTTTTGGTCTTTTATAGTTTATACTTTTTCATCCTAAGATATTTTCACTGACCTTAAGGTTGCAAAGATTTTCTTCTGTTTTCTTCCAGAAGCTTTATAATTTTAGAGTTTATGTTTAATTCTATAGTCCATTTCAAATTAATTTAGGGACAAGGATCCCAATTCATTTTTCTATCTAGTTGTCCCAACACCACTTGTTGAAAATACTATCCTTTTCTCATAGTATTACTTTCATGCCTTGTTGAAACTAACAGGAGATATGACAAGGGTCAATTGTTGCATTTCAATATAAATTTTATGATCAGTTTTACAAATCACTATAAATTAGTCTAAGGATCAATGCAGACCAATAGGATATATGTGTCTTAGCCTGTTCAGGTTGTGATAACAAAATCCCACAGACTGAATGGCTTATAAAGAGCAGAAGTATGTTTCTCAAAGCTCTGGAGGCTTGGAGTTCAAGATCAGGGTGCCTGCATGGTCAGGTTCTGTGTTCGGTGAGGGCCTCCATGCAGTTTATGGGGAGTATCCTAGTTCTAACTTCACAGGGCAGCGGTGTAAGGGAGCTTTCATCAGGGCACGACTCACTTACATGAGGGCTCAGCCTCAGTCATCTCCCAAAGGCCTCACCTCCTAATGCTATCACCTTGGGCAGATGACCTGGGGAAGGGGAAGAACACTAATATCCAGACCATAGTAAAATTCGAGCCAAAAAAATATGAGGAACATACATAATTTAAATTTTTCTGGTACCTACTCTAAAAAGGTACAAAACGAAACCTGTGAATTATTGTTAATATATTTAACTGAATATAGAAAAATATTTTCCTTTCAAAATGTTATCAATATGAAAGTATCGATGTGATAATTTACATTTGTTTTTGGCACTAAGTCATCAAAATCTGGTGTCTGTTTGTCGTTACAGTACATCTTAATTTAGACTAGCCAGATATCCAGCGTTCAATAGTAAAAGGCTACCATTCTGGATACTTTATTTATAAATCAATTTGGAGAAAACTGACAGATGAACAGCATTTAATTGTTAATATTCATGATTATATTTTAATATATTAAGTCGTTATTTTCATTAAATTCAAAACATTTCATTTCTGCGAGTTTCAGGAAGGTGGAGTAGAAGCCCACCTTGGCTCAGGGACACACTGATTCAACAGTTACATCTATGTGACTAACAGTGAAAATGACCTGAAGACTAGCAGAACAGACATCTCACTGGCGATCATTGAGGAAGACTGCCCTGGAACGGGTAGGAGCGGTGGAGACACGCTTAGAAACCAACCCCCTGGCACCACAAGCCACAGGCAGGAGGGCTACTACGAGCACAGAGAAGCAGGAGTATCAGATGCCAGATCAGGCCCTCCTGACACAGGGGATCCACTTGGGAAGATCAGTCCCCATCTTGTCTGGCTTTGAAAACCAGCATGACCTAATTCTGCGAGAGCAGGAGAGCTACAGGAAATGAAGTTTCTGCCCTTAAAGAGTCAGCACACTAAATAACTCAGCCTGAGAAATGTCACAGAAGCAGCAGCAGTTTGAAAAGAGCCTGGGGTATATGTGAAGGAGATGTATTCACTTATCTTAATCTCAGAACATGTCTTGGAGCAACAGGGATCAGCAGCAGATTTCTCTGGGAATGAAATACCATTTCTCTTCCCCTTCTGCAGCCTAGACAGATGGACACTTAGAATAGCCTGAGTTAATACCGCATGCCCCACCCTGGCATTCGGCGGATCTGCTCCATCCAACCTGACAGTCAAGGGAGATATCCCTTCAAAGTGCCTCCTGCTCTGGAGAGAGGGGAAGATAAGCCCATATCAGCATGCCTGCAGTCCTGTAGCTGAACATCATAGATGGCCATGCAGGCAGCAAGCCCTGCCTTTTGATGTGTCTTCAGTTTTGACAGAGAGGCTAACTACAGACAGATAGGCTGACTGCCAGTCTCTCCCCTCAACAAGCACACAGCTGCTATAGATAAGTCTCTCAACAGTGTGGAAAGCAACCTTTGGCCAGGGTGCCCACAGCAGGCAAAGCAGGTCACTGCAGCTGGCTGGGCTAAAGGCAGCCATGGCTTGGCCACAACAGGACACACCCTTGCTGTGCCTGGTTCTGGTGACCAGGGACAGTTACTCCTTAGGGCACCACAGAACCTCTTTGCAGAAGGCCACTACTTTCAAGTCCAGGAGATACAGCTGATCTAGCTAACACATAGAAACAAAGAGAATTAGACTAAATTATGAGCCAGAGGAATTTGTCAGAAATGAAAGAATAAGACAAAATCGCAGTAAAAGAGCTAACCGAAGCCTATATGAGAAGTACCTGTGATAAATAATTCAAAGTAATGGTCATAAACATACTTGCTGGACTTGAGAAAAGAGTGGGCAAAAAGTATAAAAAAAAGAGTGGAGAAATTCAATATCTGAAATAAATAAACTTGAGGAAATCAAGAGATTAGCGCATTGGGGTTATTACTGAGGATGACGATATTATACACATTGCTTGGCTAGCTAAACTGTAACATGGAGATTTTTGGTGGGCTGCAGTTAAGCGCAGGAGGGTCTCCTGGAATGCCGGAGGCCCACACAATATTTCAGCAGTCCCTGGGGAACTCTGTTATCTATACATTGTATACAAAGTTTAGCAAAACAATAGGACACATAGACCCTTGCCGCATATCTCTGATTGATTTGTCTCTTGTGATTGTTCACCATTAAGTAATGCACCCCCTGGTTTTGCTCACCTGAATTGTTATATGCCCTCTGTGCACAAGCCGAACGAGATTTGTGATTGGCCTGCAACAAAAGCGAGTACTTACTAGTGAGGCAAACCAGGTCTTCATCTGCGAATGTTGACCTCCAGGCCTTCTCCTCTCTTTCTTAACCAAGTGTGGAGTACTCTTTCATCCGTTGGTACAGATCTTGCTGTCCATTTCCGGACATTCTTAGATGAAGAGTGGATCAGCAATCTGTAAGACAAGGTAATTCAAAGTAATCAGACTGAACAGCAAAAAGAAAAAAGAATAAAAAATGAGAACAAATTAAGGGAATTATGCAACATCATCAAGCATAAAAACATTTACATTATAGGGATCCCAGGAGGAAAAGAGAAGGAGAAGGGTCAGAAAAGGTACTTGAAGAAATAAGAGCTGAAAATTTCCCAAGTTTGGAAAAGAAAATAGACATCCAGATCCAGGAAGCAAACAGCCTCTAACAAGATGAACCCAAGAAAGTCCTCACCAAGACACATAATAACTAAAGTCACAAAAAGCAATGAAATTTAAAAGAAGCAAGAAAATGATGAGATGTCCCCTCACATCAGTCAGAATGGCTAGTATTAAAAAGGTCTAAAATAACAACTGTTGGTGAGAATGTGTTTAAAAGGGAACAACCGTGCACTGTTGGGAGGAAAGTAAATTGGTATAGCCCCTACGAAAACAGTATGGACTTTCCTCAAAAGATTAAGAGTAGAAATACTCCATGATTCAGTACTTCTAGGTATTAAAGAAAACAAAAATACCAATTCAAAAAGATATAGGCACCCCTATGTTTACTGCCACATTATTTACAACAGCCAAGAATTGGAAACAATTACATTCATAGATGAATGGATAAATGAGTTACATATATACATTGGAATATTACTCAACCATAAAAAGTCAGATCTTGCCAACTGTGACACCATGGATGGACCTAGAGAGTATAATGCTATGTGAAATAAGTCAGACAGAGAAAGACAAATACCACATGATTTCACTTATATGTGGATTCTAAAAAGCAAAACAAACAGAAAAAAACACTCTTAAATAAGAGAGAATTGGTGGTTGCCAGAGGAGAGATTGGTTGGGGGATGGGTTAAATAGATTAAGGGGATTAAGATGTACAAACTTAGTTTTAAAATACATATGTCATGGAGATGGTAACTACACTTGTGAGCAGAAATATTTATGCTCAATATGTTGTACACCTGAAATAGTATTGTATGTTCCATTTATTCAATAATAAAAGAATAGCAGAGGAGATCATGGTTCTTAATTTCTGAGTTCTTTATTTGGATCTGTCCTTTAATTGGATGGATTTTATCTTCAAATATAGCTAGTAAGTTTTCTCTCTCTTGAATCCTTGCATATTTGAGACTCTTCTTGTGCTGTCTTATACACACAAAATGAATACTGGATACAGTGTATCACATATTCTACTATCTCCGTTGATTAGCATTAAAGTGTAAGCCAAGGACTGCCAGCGTGAGAACAAGTGGTATTCTACCCAAGCCCTACTAAATCAGATCACATGCGAGCGAGCATCCACTGTCTACATTTTACATCAGTTCCCTGGCAGCTTTTAATACCCACTAAAACTAAAGAACCACTGCTGTGGTGCTGAAGGCCAAGGCTAACACAGTTTTGCCTCTTTATATGGTAAAGATTGCTCTATGATCAATACAGCTGTTCACACCTGCACTAGCCTTAAGCTGGGCCAACTCTCCACGAGCTTACTGTGATGTGGTCTTTGAGTGGCCTAGAGAGGAAGGAACATCTAAGTTTGAGTTCATCCATTCTGTAGCAGGTGTTAGGATTTCCTTCTTTTTGGAAGAGTTAAGATAGCAAAGAAGTAGGGGAACCGGGATTTCCCTAGTCCCTCAAACACAGATCGCTTGGAACACCCAGGAAATCAAGAGACAATTTGGCAGAGGTGCATGTATGCAAATTGGCGGAGATAAAATGGTGGCACAGAGGGGAGGAAAATCTTTTGTGGAGAGACAAAAGGGCAAGACAGGATGTGGAAATGGAAGTATTGTGCTGATACAAGAGAAAAACCTCTCAAGGCCACGACCGAGGAATGAGAAATATGCAGAGTGCCACTTTCAATTTTGCTAACAGCTTTAGGAGCCAAAGATTGGAGTTTTCAAAAGTGCGTGACTTTCTCAAGACCATGCAGACTGGTGCAGCCACTCTGAAAAACAGCATGGAGATTCTTCAAAAAATTAAAAATAGAATTATCCTATGACCTGGCAATTGCACTACTAGGAATTTATCCAAAGGATATAGGAGTGATCATTTGAAGGGGCACATGCACACCAATGTTTATAGCAGCACTATTAACAATAAACAAAGTATAGAAAGAGCCCAAATGTCCATTGACTGATGAATGGATAAAAAGGATGTTGTGTGTGTGTGTGTGTGTGTGTATATATATGTATATACACACACACACACACACATATATGGAATGTTACCCATTGATCAAAAAGAATGAAATCTTGCCATATGCAAAAAGAATAAAACCTTGCCAATGTGGTTGGAACCAGAGTGTATTACGCTAAGCAGAATAAGTCAGATACCATATAATTTCACTCATATGTAAAGTTTGAGAAACTCAACTGATGAACATGGAGGAAGGGAAGGAAAAATAAGATAAAAGGAGAGGGAGGCAAACCATAGAAGACTCTTAAATACAGACAACGAACTGAGGGTAGCTGGAGGGTGGGGGAGGGGTGGGCTAATTGGGTGATGGGCTTTAAGGAGGGCACTTGCTGGGATGACCACTGGGTGTTATATGTAAGTTTTGAATCACAGGAATTATTCCTGAAGCCAAGATTACACTATATGTCTGCTAACTTGAGAATTGAAACAAATACCTGGCATGATTTTACTTGCTAAAGTTTATACTTTTTGTGATAATTAACTTTTAACACTGAAATAAACTGTCAAACTGTTAGACCTTTCCTTCCTGAAGCGAGTCACCGAGAGTGAAACCCACGGACACAAACGGAGATGGTGTATGGGTTTCTTTTAGTTCGGCTGAACGGCCCCTCCCGAGTGTTGGCAAATCCTCAGGAGAGATCCCCGCAGTGCAGGAGCTCAGGGTTTTTAAGGGCTTTGGCAAGACAAAATAAGTCATCATTTAGTTAACCAAACATAGTTTACAGCATTCTATAGTGGTCAATCATAATTTGACACACAAATGTGAGATTTGGTAGAGACCTATCAATTTTAGAGTTCTTTGTCTTAGGAGAAATTTGAAGTGACCAATCACAGGTCTGAAGGGGAGGAGAAGCAGGTGCACAGAAGTGAGAACTTTACAGTTAAAGGGTGGGATCTAGCAACAGTCTCTTAGAAAACAAGTTAACCTTTAAGTTATAATTTATGGATTACATCTTAGGACTCCCAGAGCTCAATTTCCCAACCCTTGATTGTTCAAGCAGAGGGCTGGAGACTGAAACAATGGTTGGTAATTTTTTCATTAAGGTCAGCTTGACCCAAGGAGGGTCTTACATTCCCCACTCCTGTTTGTTAGTTATTCAAATCCTTGAATAAAGACTTTAGCCGTTATCTGAGCTGACTCTGATTTAGTGGCAAAAGCTTTTACCCATCCAGAGAAAGTGTCCACCATTACAAAGAGATAATGATAACCATACTGTCCTTTTTTTCATTTTAGTGACGTTTCTATACTTTTTTCCAGGCATCTGTTCATGTAGTCCCTGTCCTGAAAAATTAAACTTAGGAGATGGGTTCTGCAGAAGTTATAATTCTAGTAGTAATGGTTGTCATAAATAACTTAGTTACAGACAGTTATGCTATTATATGGGAAGGGTCATTAGGCTGTTTAAAACTCTGAGAGAAGGTTTCCAGAAAAACAAGAATTTTAAGAGACATAATGCCTGTTCTCCTGCACTACCTGTAATCTATAATCATAATACTAGAGAAGGGTTAGTTTAATAGAATCTTCTATTGAAGGTGCTCTGTTCTTACAAATGGGACCCAGATTAGAGGTAATTAATACCAACAGAACATCCTATCCATAAGAGGAAAGGTGAGTGTAGACAGGAACTTTTTCCTGTCTTCTAGCTTTTTGGGGAAACATTTGCCAGTCCAATGGCAAAGAGTAAGGACAGTTTATCTTATTGGACTGGTGATTCCTCAGGCTTCTGCTGTGTGTAGACCGGCCAGCTTCCAGGGTGTGGCTGGAGCAGGGCTGGAGATCTCAGGAGCCAGAGTCTTTTTGAGGGTCAGTTTAAGCTGGTTGACTGGGTCCGGATCACCTCACCATGTTGACAGTTCTGAGTTGACCTACTTAACTCCAGAGTGATACCTGAAACTTCAATAATGGCTGAATTCTTTGTTTAGTTGTATATCTGTGAAATCCACCTTTAAGTTTTTGAAAGCGGTGACCCCCATTTTTAAAATATCATCCCCATAGAATAATAAGCACCGAAGATGTGTATACATGAAATACTGTAACAATTTTCTTGAAGGTTACTTCAAGTTGTCTAATTTAGGAAAGCAACAAACATTTAAAGACAATCAGAACTAGGATTTAACATTTATAGTGATGTGTTGTTGGAACATAGTTTTTTCTCTCTAAAAACCCTCCATTTTCAGAGATAGCCAAATTGAGACCAATGTATTTGTGGAACAAGTCCAGCCTTAACAACCTTGGCCTAATTATTTACATAAGCTCAGCAAGAATAAGGATTGTTCATGAGGAGTTTTTAAAGCTTTGCTGGGATCTTTTATAAGGAACCTCTAAGTTGAACTTCTAGTAGCCTCTCCAGGCCAGAAGCCGAGCCACGCACTTTCTGTCAGACAGGCCTTCAATACCTGTTGAACTGGGCAGATTCCTCTTCATGAGGTTCTCAAGATATGCGGAGGTTCCTGCACCTGCCAGGAAGTGAGCTTCTTCACTCACCTAGGGGGTCTGCTGGGAACTCTGTAAGCAAGGTATCCAGCCCACTTTTCCATGAGGCTTTATGGCCCTATGTTTCATAAAGTCAACCTTAGTTTCTTAAAGCTGTCTGGTCATATTTGAGTCTATGTATGACTCTTAAATATGACATTCCAGTCAAAACCTTGGTAAAATAACCAGTATTTCCAATGATGTCCTGCTACAAAATGAACAGATTCTTATTGAACTTCTGTAAACCGTTGTAATTGCCATGAAAGAAAGCTCACTCACTGGGAGTTTTTGAATTTCAGATGGTGTAGGTAGACAGAAAAGATAAATGCTTTAGTTTACAAATGAATACTTTATGAAATTTTTATATATCATAGATATCTTAAGAGAAAGTTTTCTTAATCTGGATAAGCAAACATTAGAGAACCAGTAATATTTTTAACAAGAGTTACAAAACTATAATTTTCCTCAGTTCATTTACTCTCATGTTTATAATTTTTGTTTAGATTGAATGCAGTTTTTAGCTCTGGAAATTTCTACTCATTTTAGTATTAATCTTAAAAATGTTAAATACCTGTATTTGTCCCAAAAGTTTTCTTTATAAATCTCCTTGAAGAAGAAACATATCTTGTGACAAATCTCAGAAATGGACACTGTTAAAGATCTGAGAGTTCATTCTGATGCAACTGACAAATTTGTTATTTCTGTGACCCCAAACACCTTAAGTAATCAGAATATTAAGTACTGACCTTATACCAAAACATTAAAACTTTAGGAATTGTATATATATTCGAGCAGTGGCAGCAATCACCCAGGCAATACAACGTAAGGTGTATCTTTGTACAACAGTGTTTTTCCAAGTAACTTGACATCCTAAATAAAAGGACCTAATTGATCAAAAGACTTTTTTGCTCCATGGCTCCCAAGACCTAGATGTCCCTGGAAGTGCACTTTGCTTTTACTAAAACTCTGCAATTAGTTTTAAGAGAACAATGATGCAGTCATGTGGGTGGCTGTTCATATGCCTGCCTCCAAATATAATGTAAGAAAATTGATTTGGATGCCCTGGATTTTTAGTCACCACTTGCCAAACAGCCCAGCAGGTTGAGGGGTCGACGGTGCCCTCGGTGGCCATCTGGTTCCAAAAGTTGACCACTCCAATTCCCAGAGGGTGCATAACCTTTCTCTACAAAACTTAATTCCATATTTGTCTGCCCTTTCCAGCTAATAGATGGCTTTGAAGTTAGTAAGAAAACACTCTAGAGGCATATAAGTTCTTGATCCTGAGCTGCCCATTGGACCAAGAAAACTGAACAAAATGCTAGGATACAGATGGAGACAAGACAACCAGACAAAAACAGAACATATATGATAGACACAAATCATAGACCACTGAACATTGAACACAGAACAAATAGTTGGGCTGATCAGGCCCAACCCAGACGGCCCAAAGGCCCAGACGGTCCGAAGACCCTCCCAGACCAACATCTTGGCTGGTACTGGTGGCAAGGTCTCAGGCTCGTCAGCCACCTCTGACCCAACCTACAAATGGTCCCAACCGGCACAAATCTTACCTCCAGAGGTGATGAGAAAAAAATGAGATCAAACCAATTTCCAAAACTGCATCCCGATGTTAGGGCCCAACCAAGTGGAATTTCTCCTCTCGGGATCTCTCTGGGGCCTCCAAAATGTTAGACCTTTCCCTTCTGAAGTGAGTCACCAAGAGTGAAACCCACAGACACAAACGGAGATGGTGTATGGGTTTCTTTTAGTTCGGCTGAACGGCCCCTCCCGAGTGTTAGCAAATCCTCAGGAGAGATCCCCGCCGAGCAGGAGCTCAGAGTTTTTAAGGGTTTTGGCAAGACAAAATAAGTCATCATTTAGTTAACCAATCATAGTTTACAGCATTCTATAGTGCTGTATATATATATATATATATATATTTTGACACACAAATGTGAGATTTGGTAGAGACCTATCAATTTTAGAGTTCTTTGTCTTAGGAGAAATTTGAAGTGACCAATCACAGGTCCAAAGGGGAGGAGAAGCAGGTGCACAGAAGTGAGAACTTTGTGGTTAAAGGGTGGGATCTAGCAACAGTCTCTTAGAAAACAAGTTAACCTTTAAGTTATAATTTATGGATTACATCTTAGGACTCCCAGAGCTCAATTTCCCAACCCTTGATTGTTCAAGCAGAAGGGCTGGAGAGTGAAACAATGGTTGGTAATTTTTTCATTAAGGTCAGCTTGACCTGAGGAGGGTCTTACAAAAGTAAAAAATAAAAAACAAACAAAAATAATCAGTATACCCAAAGCAGAGTTTGTAACAAAATTAACATAAAATTAATAATACTCTTATATTTTACTCAATAATTGGTTAAGCAATCTGATGTAATCCCATTTACGATAAGAATAACTAAAAACAACATCACACAGTTCCTGGTATAAAACTTTGAACATCTACCAATAAACACTTGAGAAAATATTTTGGAATGTTTCACTAGAGAATGAAGAGAGATGGTGAAGTCTCAGAGACTGGAAGATAAAAGCTAAAATTGGACTTTTGTAAACAAAAAAGCACTCTAAAGATTTGATTCACATAATTGTCTCCATAAGATCATTAGTCTTTCAAATTACAGGCTACTTTTCACAACATGCATACCCAGGAACTAACATCTAATATATCATAGGAGTTATGATATATGAATGCATGATTATTTCTAGTCATTTCTTCTTTGGTCCACAAGTTATATAGAAGCCTGTTAATTGCCAAATATTTGGGGATTTTCCAGATATTTAACTTAACCGTTTAATAGTATGGTTTAAACGGGTTCACAGTATGCCTTTCCTCAATGAATGTTACATATGCACTTGAAAAGGATGTGTGCTCTACAATTGATGGGCATCATGTTTTATTTCCATCAATTAAGTGAGGTTAGTGCTATTTGAATCTTCTATATAATGACTAATATTCTCTCTGCTTTGTCAATTACTGGGAAATGAGTGGTAAAATAGCAAGTACAATGGGGGATTTGTCTATTTCTCCTTTCAGATTGATCAGTTTGTGCTTTATGTATTTTAAAGCTGTGTTATTAGATATATAGACATTTAGAAATATTATGTCATCTTGGCTAGTAAACTACTCTATCATTACCAAATGTTACCACTGGTAAAATTCCTTGTTTCAAAGTTTCCTCCAGCTTTCTTATACTTAGTATTTTATGACAGTTATATATTATAGTATTTCTACATTATAGAGTAGTATGTTATATTTACCTATTATAGTATAATAGAGTATAGTATAGTATTGCCACATCCTTTAACACTGTTTATATCTTTATATTTTAAAAAGGTTTTTTATAGATAACAGTCAGTTATATCTTGACTTTTTATTTTTATGACTCTCTTGTCTTCTGTGTTCAGGTCATTTATATTTTGTTTAGATAAATTACATATAATGTTATTATCAATATGCTTATTTAAATCACCTATCTTGTCTGTTCATTTGCTCCTGGTTTATTTCCCTTTTTTTTCTGTCTCTTTGAATTAAGCATTTGTTAATATTTTATTTTGTCTCTATTATTGGCTTATTATCTATATGACTTTTTTAGCATTTGCACTAGAACTTATTATATCCAATTTATACTTATCACCATCTTTCTTCAAGTTATATCACTTATTTATAACATAAATTTTAAAACAGTATACTTTTTTCTTTTCTGTCCTTGGGACTATTTTTGTAACATGTTTTACTTCTAAACATGTGAAAAAAACAGACAATATACTTAGACAATCACCCTTTAAGAAAACATAATAAGAAAAAGTCTTTTATATTTACCCATACATTTACCATTTCTGGTGCAATTTTTATGTTTAGATCCAAGTTTTTCATGTGGTATCAATTTCCTTCTGCCTAGAGAACTTTAATATTTCAGGCCATCCTAATCTTCTAATGACACATTTCTCAGCTCTTATCTGTTATTTTCACTGAAGAGATAATTCTAGATTTGATTTTTTTGCTTCTCAGTCCTTTGAATACATAATTCTTTTGTCTTTTAGCTTCTGTAGTTTCTAGTGAGCAGTTTATGCTCTAAACTTAGTGTAAGAGATCTTATATGCCTCTGGCAAGGTGAATTTCCAGACACAATAGTGCTTCATTGTGTGTTTCTTCCCCGTAAACCAGTAACGTTTCTACTCTGTAGAATTTCACAAGATGGTGTGTGTTTACGCTATCGTATAAAACTGTAATCTCTATGAGGGAAGACTCTACACCTTTTTTTATCTTTGTAGATAGTAAATCCCTAGTAAATGTTTTTACATTAGTAAGTTTCTTTATTCTCATTATGCTGCATAAAATATTTGGTTAGGACACCTTGGTTCTATCTGTTTTAAGGGCCTAACCTATGGTAGCTGAAATATATAGCACTTGATTTCAAGACACCATATTTGAGTACTTTGTATGAGTTGGACCCTGAGTGAGTTCTATGAGATATGTATTATTATCTCTATTATACACATGAGAAAATTGAGGCTCCAGAGTTTATTTAAATTGCCTGAAGTCACAGAGCTGGGATGTAGAAGAACCATGATTTAAATTATGTGAGCAGTCCTCACAATCTGAACATCTTCATAAATGCCACTTCTTTGAGACAGATAGATCATAGCAGACAGTTAGTGTAACACTATGTATTTTGTATATATTGCATATCATTATGTTCTTAGATGCAAGTCTGTCTTTCCTTTTAAAAATTTTAAGGTTTATCAGAGGCTGCTAGGCTTCTTGAAAATTATTAAGACTTCCATGTATTCCAGGCCTCAGAATTATTTAGTTATTTAGATCCCTTATAGTTTCAAGTGACAAAATTCAACTAAAGCAAATATGAAGAATTTATTGTTTTACATGACCAATTCAGAGTAAATGCAAGTGTAGAATTGGACTTAGAGATGACAGGATTTGGGGACTTAACCCAATCAGGTTTATTTTTCTAAGTATCCCTTCTCTATGATTCTTCCTGCATATCAGACTTTTTTTTTTCCAATTTCAGATGAATTTTCTTCATGATTGGAAACATGACTCTAGACCACTCCAGACTACAAAACTTCCATCTGTATAACTTGAAAAGCAATCATGAGATCATGACTATCTCCCACTAGATACTACTAAGAAGTCCTCTAGTTCAGCCTGAGTCACCCATTTGGTGTTGCAACAATCCTTGTAGCCTCAGACAGAGCAGTATGTTCAGCTTAATATGACTCAGGGACCCATTCACTTTTAGCTAGGGAAGTGGTATACTAATGGCAGTCCCCAGTAGAAACACATGGATGGATTGAGGAAGGAGAAATTCTACAAACAAATGGGATACTGCTTAGGATATTGTAATGACGGACAGGATGCTAGTTTAACAAAACAGCAGCTACTATAACATGGAAACATTTTGAGACACCAAAATTTTGTTGTAATTTTTTTTAAAGGAAAGTTTATTGGCAAGGAGGTAGTGCCTTGAACGGAATATACTTTCCCTTTAAACTTAGAGATCTGGCTTAATCAGCTAAACAAGATGTGGAAATAGTACAATTTTCTTTTTCTTTTTCTTTTTTTAGAAGCATTTTCAATTCTATAGCTGAACTCTACCATTCTCATAGAGGTAGAAGATGTGGCTCAGTTCATTGATAAATACTCAAGTAAATAACTCAAGACAAAGACTATTTAAATAACAACATTTCAGATAAATCTTATAAACCAATATATACTCATAAGCTACTCCTTCCTAGAAATAATTCTCAATATGATATCAAGAATTTGCATTTTAAAAGTGCCACCAGACCTTATAATGCTACAACAGGGTTTAGTTTTTCATAGAAACTCATATTGCCAAGCTACAGGTCAAAGAATATGTGACTTTGAAGAATGAACTCTCAATTTTAAATTCCTCTTTAATCCATGTTAGGTTACACCATAATATAAGTAGAGACAAGGGCTGCATATGTTGTCAAACTTAATGGCAAAAGTTACATAGATTGGCTAATTAAATAATAAGTGGATTCTAACTTATATCGAGGTGAATGTCAGAATTCATCAGTGTGAGTGTTATTTGACAGGGGTGATAAATCTTGTTTTCCAGGGTTGATATTTTTCAATACCCTTGTGCATCCTAGGGCATTTCAACTATACTGGGAGGGCTAGATTAGCAGCAGCCTGATTTACTGATACCTTGGGGGGGGGTCACTCTAATTAGCACATGACTGTGATCTTTAAATAGCTTTGAATTCATGCAAAGTGAAAGAGATAAGGAGTATTATGTGAGTAAATGCACAAAGCAACTACATATACAAGGAGATGCTCATGGAGGCTTGAGTGGGGTAAGAAAACAAAACACTGGGGCACCTGGGTGGCTGTCGGTTGGGCGTCCGAATTCAGTTCAGGTCATGATCTCATGGTTCGTGAGTTCAAGCCCTGCATTAGGCTCTGTGCTGACAGCTCAGAGCCTGGAGCCTGCTTCGAGTTCTGTGTCTCCCTCTCTCTCTACCCATTCCCTGCTCACACTCTCTCTCTCCTTCAAAAATAAACATTAAAAAAAGAAAAAGATAAAAGAAAACAAAACATTAAGAGAGTTTCCAAGAATGAAGAAAATCAGACAAGCTATTTTTAGGGCTTACATTTCACTGTTAAAACCTCAATGAAGTCAACTAGTCACTGTAAGCATTTTATAGTAAATTATTGATTTGGATCTTAAATGGTGTAAAAAAGTGAATGAAGAGGTATTTTATATTCAAGGATTTCTTCTGAACACTCTTTTAGTTCTTCTCCTCCATGTTATTTTCCTCCTTTCATCACCTCTACTTTCCTCCAGATCCCACTGCCTGAATCTGTAGTAAGAAGTGATAGACCTCCCATTAGCCTGCAGGGAATAGTATAAACTCATTTATTCTCAATCCCAAAACTATAGCAATATATGAGAAGAATAAATCTGTGTTAATAGTGTTGGGACCCTTCCACTCATGTAGCTTTGGTCTCTATAAAGTCACAGGGATAATCTAGTAAAGACTAACTCATCTGACATACAGAATTGGATAAAAACTACTAACCTCAAGATATACAACAGAATCATGGTAAAGACAATGCAATATATCAGGCTGAGCTCAGTTTTGTAAAACCTTACATATGTTAATTCTTTCTCCACTGAAACGGCTTTCACCTTACCACTCAGTTTAGCGTTTTTCTCATCAACAAGGATAGAGGAGAAAGTCTGAATATGAGAACCTCACTTCCAATTTGGAGGTGATTGTCTTTCGTAGCCCTATTCTCTGAACACATGCAGATTGTGACCTGTGATAGTCCCAGCCAATTCATACTTAAAGATACCATTTGGGCCATAAATGTTTTCCCTAATGTCTGGCACCAATAAATAGATTGAACACAATGGGTATACTGGTAGTAGATGTGTTGAATCAGGAAGCATTTAGGTTGCTAATGAGCTCAGGGTGCTTAAAGATCAGTCGTAACTGTCATATAAGACATTATCTGGAGATTAACCGGCAAAGGGCTGAAAGCATTATTTTAAATATATGAATGGAGAGAAATTCAGGCCAGAGTGAAAAAGAGACATGTGGGTTATCCACTATAACGCCTTTGTGGCCTGGGCATCCAAGATTGCTCACCTCACTTCAATTTGTATAGACTCATTTTTAAAGTCTTTTAAATGACAACCAAGCACTAAGGTCTAGATTTTTTGTTTTGTTATTCAGTATTTGCTGAACTCTATTTTGGAGATCACTAAAATTATACATTAATTTTCCCAAGCTATTGAAGAGTGATAGAGTAAAGCAGAAAGAGGATTTTCTTATCAATTTTACCAATAAAAGCAGTAACAGTAGTGGCAGCAATAATAATTTGTGTTAGGCAATAAGGATGAAGAGAAGCTTTTAGGTCAGCCTTAATGGATTTATGGTTAATTTCTAAATACCTTTAAAAAAAGAAGTGTTTGAATAAACTGATGCAAAACAAAAAAAATTACAATCTACTTACGAATGGTACTTTTAAACTTTTATATGCTACTGAGGTCTTAAATACTTTTAATCATTTACAAATACCTAAGTGTACTTCTGAAAAATAAAATAGCCTTCTGTATATAATAGTTCAACCCAGCTGGTTCATGGGCTCTTAACTTTCTTAAAATAGGACTCTATTAATTAAAAAAACTAGGGAAAAAACCTATTTTTTAATTAAAAAATAGGAGAGTTCTATTGTTAATTTTTTGAGGAACCTCCACACTGTTTTCCAGAGTGGCTGTACCAGTTTACATTCCTACCAACAGTGTGGGAGGGTGCTCATGTCTCCACATCTTCGCCAGCATCTGCAGTCTCCTGATTTGTTCATTTTAGCCACTTTGACTGATGTGAGATGGTATTGATTTGTGTTTCCCTGATGATGAGTGATGCTGAGCATCATTTCATGTGTCTGTTGGCCATCTGGATGTCCTCTTTGGAGAAGTGTCTATTCTTGTTTTCTGCTCATTTCTTCACTGGATTGTTTTTTGGGTGTAGAGTTTGGTGAGGTCCTTATAGATTTTGGATACTAGCCCTTTATCCGATATGTCATTTGCGACTATCTTTTCCCATTCCGTCAGTTGCCTATTAGTTTTCTTGATTGTTTCCTTTGCAGTGCAGAAGCTTTTTATGTTGATGAAGTCCTAAGAGTTCAGTTTTGCTTTCATTTTCCTTGCCTTTGGGGCTGTGTCGAGTAGAAAGTTGGTGCAGTTGAGGTCAAGAAGGTTGTTTCCTGCTTTCTTCTCTAGAGTTTTGACAGATTCCTGCCTCACATTCAGGTTCTTCATCCATTTTGAGTTTATCCTTGTGTATGGTGTAAGAAAGTAGTCTAGTTTCATTCTTCTGCATGTTGCTGCCCAGCACCATCTGTTAAAGAGGCTGTCTTTTTTCCATTGGATACTCTTTCCTGCTTTGTCAAAGAGTAATTGCCCATACATTTGTGGGCCCAGTTCTGGGTTCTCTATTCTATTCCATTGGTCTATGTGTCTGTTTTTGTGCCAATACCATACTGTCTTGATGATGACAGCTTTGTAGTAGAGGCTAAAGTCTGGGATTGTGATGCCTTCCGTTTTGGTTTTCTTCTTCAGTATAACTTTGGCTATTCAGGGTCTTTTGTGGTTCCATATGAATTTGAGGATAGCTTTTTTAACTTTGATAAAAATGCTGGTGCAATTTTGATTTGGATTGCATTAAATGTGTATTATTTGTTATTTCTATAAAAGGAAAAATAAGTAGGAGAGAAACCAATCAAAGTCTTTATTACCCAGCACCTCAATCAAAGCTTGTATCTTTGTCCTTGGACTCAGGTAAGCATGTAAATTACACATGCAACACAAACCCAACACTTTTTTTCCAAATTTTTGCTTTGTATTTTCCTAAAATTGGGGAAGAAAATATTATGTTATAATTTTTTAGAACAACATCATTCTATTAGAAATGGAGCCTCTGTCTGCCATATTTCTTGAGGAGGCAGACCTATTGCTTACACAACTATCTGGCAGTTGATAGATTCTCATCCCTTTTATTTTTTAACTAATGATGTCTTGCCTGATACTTGATGGAGACCAAGCAAGAGGAAAGAGTTGTTTCTGGCAGAAAACAATGAAAAGAAAAAGCAAAAGCATGGGAATGGCCCTGTAGAGTAGCATAGAAAGCTACCACAGGCCTATTCAATAGTTCATAATTCTGAATTTAGCTGCATTAATTCCCTATTGCATACCCTTTTTGGCAGAGAAATTGAACATATTGGTTTGCATTGTATAAAGGATACCTGAATCAACTCAGCATTTAACGGATTATTAAAAGGGGCAAAAAGAAAATACTATTTTAAATATTGTTCTAATAACCATCTTATCTCTGGAAAAATGCCATTCCCTATTGGGGTAAGGAAAACTTAGTTTACCTGATGCCATCACAGCCATAATTTAAAAATATAAACAGGGATTATTTTGCTTAATTCTTTGATATGCCAACACTTAAAAAAACCCAAAACGAATAGTCCTATCCCTGCAGTTATACCTAAGCCATCGCTACAGTCAAACGGTTTTAAATATTTGAAAATAAGTTTTTCCCACTCTTAATTATTATCTGTCTCCTCTTCTTTTTACCTCGTCCTTGATCTTTTTTCATAATTTTAATAAAGGCCTTAAAGTAAATATAAATTGAGGATTAAGCTTGTTTTATTTAAGATTCCTAACATAATACAACCAATCCTTAAGGCCCGAACTACTCTGGCCTCATCCTATTCATTTTAGAAAACCTAGATCATGGATATCTTCTTCCTGTATTCATATCCCAATTAATTGTATTATTTATTTCAAAATCATTTGGCTCTAAAACTCAGAATTTACAGAAGCATAAACAAGTCAAAGGACTTTTCTTTTTTAAAAGCTTTTTTTATTAAAATTTTTTGAGGTGGGAGGCACCTGGGTGGCTGTCGGTTAAGCATCTGACTACAGCTCAGGTCATGATCTCATGTTTTGTGGGTTTAAGCCCCTTGTTGGGCTCTTAACTGACAGCTCAGAGCCTGGAATCTTCTTTGGATTCTGCATCTCTCTCTCTTTCTGTCTGCCCCTACCTTGCTCATGGTCTCTCTCAAAAATAAATAAAAATGTTAAAAATATTTATTAAAAATTGTTTTTCAATGTCCATTTATTTTGAGCGAGAGAGAGTGCATGAAACAGGGAGAAGCAGAGAGAGGGAAAGAATCCCAAGAAGTCTGCACTGTCAGCACGGAGCCTGGCTTGGGGCTTGAACTCATGAACCAAGAGATCATGACCTGAGCTGAAATTAAAAGAATCAGTTGTTCAACCAACTGACTTCAGGTGCCCCAAAGTCTTTTTTATTTTTACCTTGAATTATTTTTTTAAATTGTAGCATATAACAAAATTTACCATTTAACCATTTTAAGTGTATGATTTGGTGGCATTAAGTAATAATTTGAGTTAGTTTTAGGTAATAATTAGAAGTATATATATTGGGTTTTGGCTCTTCGCTATTTTTTGGTTCTCTCAAAATTCAAAAAATTAAGATTCATCATCAGAGCTATGAGGGTCTACTAAAAGGTATCTTTGTTCATAGCCCAAACTCAGGGGAAATGATGTACTAGCTATTTTCAAAGAAGGTGAGATTTCCTCTTTTATGAATGATAACTGAAAGTGATACTATTGAAATATAACTTCCTAGTTAGGGCACTGAGAAGTGATTTTCTTTAATATCTAATAGAAGCACAATAAAGTAGAATGTAGACATAATTTCCCCAAAAAGAAAGCATGAATTGCAGAATATTCCACCTATATGTTTCCTTCTAATGTTTTATCTTGTCAACATATAAATCATCTTGAGATAAGAAAGGCCAAGGCCTTGTGGTCCCTGTTCTAAACCTGGAGAAAGTTTTTTCAATCAAGTATAGAGGAAGCTTGATTTTTTTTTTTTTACAATAGTCTCAAAGCCTGATTTTCCAAGCATTTTGGCATAGTGTTTAACCTGTTTCTCATTAATTTCAACGTACTACTTCTACTCTGTACTCATGACAATTTCTCTGTTTCACATGTATTTATTATACACTAACACATTTAAAATTTCACTTTTCCCCTAGATTTTTCTTTAGTTGAAGAAGCAAAACAAGAGAGCTGTGAGATATAATAACTACTGGGGTTTGTTAGTATGAACATCTGGGGCTGAAACCCCCGCTGGAACTCCCTGGGCCAGCAAGGCTCGTCTGGACACGAGTCTAAGGACTGGACAGTCTTTTAGGCTTTTGTCAAACCATTTCTTTGCTCTGCATTATTCTCCACTCTGCCAAATGGAGACTTTTACTTTTAAAAGTCATTACTCACTGCTTGCTTTTCTTGAAGCTAGATCATTCTGAAAATTTCCTGTTAGACCAATGAGTGCAAATATATGGTACCTGTCCTTCTCTGCCTGACTTATTTCGCTTAGCATGACACCCTCAAGCAGTTAGTAGGGCTTAAGAAAAATTGATTCAGTATCTAATGGATAGTTGATACCTGTCACAACACAGCATTTTATATACTGTTAAGTGAAACTGCAATACAATCTAAGTTTATTTTGGGAGTGTTTGCTGTATCATTGGATTTAATGAAATGTTTAGAGGTGCAGTAGGCATGACTTTGAGTAGATAATGAAAGGAAATGCAAAATGCTTATTGATTATGATATGGTTTCATCTTAGCTTGGGCAAACCATGCAGTATTTAACACCTAGTAGCAAAATATTTACTATTGAAGCTTGAAAAGATGTGAGTTCTTTGTGTGCAATCTTTCATTTATGCATGTGAGAGGGTTGTCTTTTTTTTTTAATGTTTTTACATTGTAGTACTTGTTTTGCTTGTTGGTGGTGTTTGCTTATTTAATACATTCTGTCAAGGACAGAAATTACATGCTGGTTTTTTTTGTTTGTTTGTTTGTTT